>NW_022681433.1:19305000-19784562 GCF_009764315.1 Trachypithecus francoisi | reverse complement strand
AACAATGCGGTGTTTGGTTTTCTGTTCTTGCGATAGTTTGCTGAGAATGATGGTTTCCAACTTCATCCGTGTCCTACAAAGGACGCAAACTCATCCTTTTTTATGGCTGCATAGTATTCCATGGTGTATATGTGCCACATTTTCTTAATCCAGTCTGTCACAGATGGACATTTGGGTTGATTCCAAGTCTTTGCTATTATGAATAGTGCCGCAGTAAACATACGTGTGCATGTGTCTTTATAGCAGCATGATTTATAATCCTTTGGGTATATACCCAGTAATGGGATGGCTGTGTCATATGGTACTTCTAGTTCTAGATCCTTGAGGAATCGCCATACTGTTTTCCATAATGGTTGAACTAGTTTACAATCCCACCAACAGTGTAAAAGTGTTCCTATTTCTCCACATCCTCTCCAGCACCTGTTGTTTCCTGACTTTTTAATGATTGCCATTCTAACTGGTGTGAGATGGTATCTCGTTGTGGTTTTGATTTGCATTTCTCTGATGGCCAGTGATGATGAGCATTTTTTCATGTGTCTGTTGGCTGTATGCATGTCTTCTTTTGAGAAATGTCTGTTCATATCCTTTGCCCACTTTTTGATGGGGTTGTTTGTTTTTTCTTGTAAATTTGATTGAGTTCTTTGTAGGTTCTGGATATTAGCCCTTTGTCAGATGAGTAGATTGCAAAAATTTTCTCCCATTCTGTAGGTTGCCTGTTCACTCTGATGGTAGTTTCCTTTGCTGTGCAGAAGCTCTTTAGTTTAATGAGATCCCATTTGTCAATTTTGGCTTTTGTTGCCATTGCTTTTGGTGTTTTAGACATGAAGTCCTTGCCCATGCCTATGTCCTGAATGGTACTACCTAGATTTTCTTCTAGGGTTTTTATGGTATTAGGTCTAACATTTAAGTGTCTAATCCATCTTGAAGTAATTTTCGTATAAGGAGTAAGGAAAGGATCCAGTTTCAGCTTTCTACTTATGGCTAGCCAATTTTCCCAGCACCATTTATTAAATAGGGAATCCTTTCCCCATTTCTTGTTTTTGTCAGGTTTGTCAAAGATCAGATGGCTGTAGATGTGTGGTATTATTTCTGAGGGCTCAGTTCTGTTCCATTGGTCTATAGCTCTGTTTTGGTACCAGTAGCATGCTGTTTTGGTTACTGTAGCCTTGTAGTATACTTTGAAGTCAGGTAGCATGATGCCTCCAGCTTTGTTCTTTTGACTTAGGATTGCCTTGGCAATGCGGGCTCTTTTTTGGTTCCATATGAACTTTAAAGCAGTTTTTTCCAATTCTGTGAAGAAACTCATTGGTAGCTTGATGGGGATGGCATTGAATCTACAAATTACCTTGGGCAGTATGGCCATTTTCACGACATTGATTCTTCCTATCCATGAGCATGATATGTTCTTCCATTTGTTTGTGTCCTCTTTTATTTCACTGAGCAGTGGTTTGTAGTTCTCCTTGAAGAGGTCCTTTACATCCCTTGTAAGTTGGATTCCTAGGTATTTTATTCTCTTTGAAGCACTTGTGAATGGAAGTTCATTCCTGATTTGGCTCTCTGTTTGTCTGTTACTGGTGTATAAGAATACTTGTGATTTTTGCACATTGATTTTGTATCCTGAGACTTTGCTGAAGTTGCTTATCAGCTTAAGGAGATTTTGGGCTGAGACAATGGGGTTTTCTAAATATACAATCATGTCATCTGCAAACAGGGACAATTTGACTTCTTCTTTTCCTAACTGAATACCTTCATTTCTTTCTCTTGCCTGATTGCCCTAGCCAGAACTTCCAACACTATGTTGAATAGGAGTGGTGAGAGAGGGCATCCCTGTCTTGTGCCAGTTTTCAAAGGGAATTTTTCCAGTTTTTGCCCATTCAGTATGATATTGGCTGTGGGTTTGTCATAAATAGCTCTTATTATTTTGAGGTACGTTCCATCAATACCGAATTTATTGAGTGTTTTTAGCATGAAGGGCTGTTGAATTTTGTCAAAGGCCTTTTCTGCATCTATTGAGATAATCATGTGGTTCTTGTCTTTGGTTCTGTTTATATGCTGGATTACATTTATTGATTTGCATATGTTGAACCAGCCTTCCATCCCAGGGATGAAGCCCACTTGATCATGGTGGATAAGCTTTTTGATGTGCTGCTGGATCCGGTTTGCCAGTATTTTATTGAGGATTTTTGCATCGATGTTCATCAGGGATATTGGTCTAAAATTCTCTTTTTTTGTTGTGTCTCTGCCAGGCTTTGGTATCTGGATGATGTTGGCCTCATAAAATGAGTTAGGGAGGATTCTCTCTTTTTCTATTGATTGGAATAGCTTCAGAAGGAATGGTACCAGCTCCTCCTTGTACCTCTGGTAGAATTCAGCTGTGAATCCATCTGGTCCTGGACTTTTTTTGGTTGGTAGGCTATTAATTATTGCCTCAATTTCAGAGCCTGCTATTGGTCTGTTCAGGGATTCAGCTTCTTCCTGGTTTAGTCTTGGGGGAGTGTAAGTGTCCAGGAAATTATCCATTTCTTCTAGATTTTCTAGTTTATTTGCGTGGAAGTGTTTATAGTATTCTCTGATGGTAGTTTGTATTTCTCTGGGGTCGGTGGTGATATCCCCTTTATCATTTTTTATTGTGTCTATTTGATTCTTCTCTCTTTTCTTCTTTATTAGTCTTGCTAGCGGTCTATCAGTTTTGTTGATCTTTTCAAAAAACCAACTCCTGGATTCATTGATTTTTTGGAGGGTTTTTTGTGTCTCTATCTCCTTCAGTTCTGCTCTGATCTTAGTTATTTCTTGCCTTCTGCTAGCTTTTGAAGGTGTTTGTTCTTGCTTCTCTAGTTCTTTTAATTGTAATGTTAGAGTGTCAATTTTAGATCTTTCCTGCTTTCTCTTGTGGGCCTTTAGTGCTATAAATTTCCCTCTACACACTGCTTTAAATGTGTCCCAGAGATTCTGGTATGTTGTATCTTTGTACTCATTGGTTTCAAAGAACATCTTTATTTCTGACTTCATTTCATTATGTACCCAGTAGTCATTCAGGAGCAGGTTATTCAGTTTCCACGTAGTTGAGTGATTTTGATTGAGTTTCTTAGTCCTGAGTTCTAGTTTGATTGCACTGTGGTCTGAGAGACAGTTTGTTATAATTTCTGTTCTTGTACATTTGCTGAGGAGTGCTTTATTTCCAATTATGTGGTCAATTTTGGAATAAGTGTGATGTGGTGCTGAGAAGAATGTATATTCTGTTGATTTGGGGTGGAGAGTTCTGTAGATGTCTATTAGGTCTGCTTGCTGCAGAGATGAGTTCAATTCCTGGATATCTTTGTTTACTTTCTGTCTCGTTGATCTGTCTAATGTTGACAGTGGGGTGGTGAAGTCTCCCATTATTATTGTATGGGAGTCTAAGTCTCTTTGTAAGTCTCTAAGGACTTGCTTTATGAATTTGGGTGCTCCTGTGTTGGGTGCATATATATTTAGGATAGTTAGCTCTTCCTGTTGAATTGATCCCTTTGCCATTATGTAATGGCCGTCTTTGTCTCTTTTGATCTTTGATGGTTTAAAGTCTGTTTTATCAGAGACTAGATTGCAACCCCTGCTTTTTATTGTTCTCCATTTCCTTGGTAGATCGTCTTCCATCCCTTTATTTTGAGCCTATGTGTGTCTCTGCATGTGAGATGGGTCTCCTGAATACAGCAGACTGATGGGCCTTGACTCTTTATCCAGTTTGCCAGTCTGTGTCTTTTAATTGGACCATTTAGTCCATTTACATTTAAGGTTAATATTGTTATGTGTGAATTTGATCCTGCCATTATGATATTAACTGGTTATTTTGCTCGTTAGTTGATGCAGTTTCTTCCTAGCCTTGATGGTCTTTACATTTTGGCATGTTTTTGCAATGGCTGGTACCTGTTGTTCCTTTCCATGTTTAGGGCTTCCTTCAGGGTCTCTTGTAAGGCAGGCCTGGTGGTGACAAAATCTCTAAGCATTTACTTATCTGTAAAGGATTTTATTTCTCCTTCACTGATGAAACTTAGTTTGGTTGGATATGAAATTCTGGGTTTAAAATTCTTTTCTTTAAGAATGTTGAATATTGGCCCCCACTCTCTTCTGGCTTGTAGAGTTTCTGCTGAGAGATCTGCTGTTAGTCTGATGGGCTTCCCTTTGTGGGTAACCCGACCTTACTCTCTGGCTGCCCTTAAGATTTTTTCCTTCATTTCAACTTTGGTGAATCTGGCCATTATGTGTCTTGGAGTTGCTCTTCTCAAGGAGTATCTTTGTGGCATTCTCTGTATTTCCTGAATTTGAATGTTGGCCTGCCCTGCTAGGTTAGGGTAGTTCTCCTGGATGATATCCTGAAGAGTGTTTTCCAACTTGGTTCCATTTTCCCCCTCACTTTCAGGCACCCCAGTCAGACGTAGATTTGGTCTTTTTACATAATCCCATACTTCTTGCAGGCTTTGTTCATTTCTTTTTCTTCTTTTTTCTTTAGATTTCTCTTCTCACTTCATTTCATTCATTTGATCCTCAATCACTGATACTCTTTCTTCCTGTTGATCGAGTCGGTTACTGAAGCTTGTGCATTTGTCATGTATTTCTCATGTCATGGTTTTCATCTCTGTCAGTTTGTTTATGGCCTTCTCTGCATTAATTATTCTAGTTATCAATTCTTCCACTCTTTTTTCAAGATTTTTAGTTTCTTTGCGCTGGGTACGTAATTCCTCCTTTAACTCTGAGAAGTTTGATGGACTGAAGCCTTCTTCTCTCATCTCATCAAAGTCATTCTCCATCCAGCTTTGATCCATTGCTGGCGATGAGCTGCGTTCCTTTGGAGGGGGAGATGCGCTCTTACTTTTGGAATTTCCAGCTTTTCTGCCCTGCTTTTTCCCCATCTTTGTGGTTTTATCTGCCTCTGGTCTTTCATGATGGTGACTTAGTGATGGGATTTTGGTGTGGGTGTCCTTCCTGTTTGTTAGTTTTCTTTCTAACAGTCAGGACCCTCAGCTCTAGGTCTGTTGGAGATTGTTTGAGGTCCACTCCAGACCCTGTTTGCCTGGGTATCAGCAGCAGAGGCTGCGGAAGATAGAATATTGCCGAACAGCAAGTGTAGCTGTCTGATTCTTGCTTTGGAAGCTTCCTCTCAGGGGTGTACTCCACCGTGTGAGGTGTGGGGTGTCGGTCTGCCCCTAGTGGGGGATGTGTCCCAGTTAGGCTAGTCAGGGGTCAGGGACCCACTTGAGCAGGCAGTCTGTCCGTTCTCAGATCTCAACCTCCGTGTTGGGAGATCCACTGCTCTCTTCAAAGCTGTCAGAGTCGTTTGCATCTGCAGAGGTTTCTGCTGCTTTGTTGTTGTTGTTTAGCTGTGCCCTGTCCCCAGAGGTGGAGTCTACAGAGACAGGCAGGCTTCCTTGAGCTGCTGTGGGCTCCACCCAGTTCGAGCTTCCCAGCGGCTTTGTTTACCTACTTAAGCCTCAGCAATAGCAGGCGCCCCTCCCCCAGCCTCACTGCTGCCTTCCTGTTAGATCGCAGACTGCTGTGCTAGCAATGAGGGAGGCTCCGTGGGCATGGGACCCTCCCGGCCAGGTGTGGGATATAATCTCCTGTTGTGCCCCTTTGCTAAGACCCTTGGTAAAGCGCAGTATTGGGGTGGGAGTTACCCAATTTTCCAGGTGTTGTGTGTCTCAGTTCCCCTGGCTAGGAAAAGGGATTCCCTTCCCCCTTGGGCTCCCCAGGTGAGGCAATGCCTCACCCTGTTTCAGCTCTCACTGGTCCGGCTGCAGCAGCTGACCAGCACCGATTGTCTGGCACTCCCTAGTGAGATGAACCCAGTACCTCAGTTGAAAATGCAGAAATCACCTGTCTTCTGTGTCGCTCGCGCTAGGAGCTGGAGACTGGAGCTGTTCCTATTCAGCCATCTTGCTCCGCCCCGTAAATATCCTAAAGCAAATCTTAATGAGAAAAATTATTTTGATTTTTCTTAACCATATCCCCTTTTTTTTTTTTAGTTTTTTGTTTTTATTTTCCACTCATTTTTTAGTCTGGAAATTTTTCAGTTATTTATTTTTCAGTTCACCAATTCTGTCTTCTACTATATCCTAGCTACTGTGAGCTCATCTTTTAACTTCTTAATTTCAATTATTACATTTTTCAATTCTAAGATTTTTATTATTATTTTACAAATTCTACATTTTGGAGCACACTAATCTTGGTTATTTTTGTATCTGTTTTTCATACTTCTATTAACTGGATCATTGGTAAGAAGTTTGCTAATTTTTTATTGAGTATTAAATATTATCTATAAAAAATCGGGGAGACTCTGGATTGTTCTCCTCCAGAAAGGTTACAACATGTCCTCTGATGGTGAGATTCAGTCAAGGCATATCATCTTAATCTAATTTAGGACAGGGCTAACTGGAAGCTAGGTTAGAATGTGTTTAAGGCTCTGTCTCCTTGTAGTTTACACTCATTTCTAGGACACTGCCCTCCAGTTGGTCGACCTGAAATCCTGAGGTTTCTTCCGTCATGGTTCTTGAGTATGATTATTGTCTCTAAATATTTCCAGAAAATTCCATTATGTTTTTCAGTGGCTTTCTGATGAGCTTCTTATCCCTCTTTAGAATTCAGCAAAAGCCTCAAGGGGAGAAAAAAAAAATGTCTTAATTCTTTATCTCTCTTTTCTCACCAATAACTTGATTTCACATCTCAGCTCTTTTGAAGTCACAAACTTTAGCTTATTCTTCTTTAGTCCTATGAGATTACCAAATAGTCTGCTGATTTCTTTGCTTCTTATAACCATGGCTTCTAATTTGTGGACCAATTTTAAAAAGCCCAAAGAAGAGTGACTCTTAGAGTGACCTTGTAAGTCTCTGAGGTTTTTTTTTCCTGAAAACTCCTCATCTTTCAATTTCTAGTTGGTTTTGCAGCTCTCCGTTGTGTTCAGACAAATGATTTAGTCAAATTTTTCTCTGTTTTCAAGTTGGCTTATTGGTCTTCTGTAAGCTACTCCATAATGAATGGAAGCAGAAATTTCAAGGAATAGTTGATAAATAAAAATGTTGTATAATTGTTGCAATTATTACTGTTGTTGATGCATTATTATTTTTTTAATTCCATAGAACCAAAGCTTCTACACTGTTTTCACTAGGCAAAAGTGGCAACTGACTACCAAAAGTTGAAAACCCTTATCTGTTACAGGTGTTCTGGTGTTTGAGGTGGGCATTAGCTTTTAGTATGGCATGCAGCATATCTCAAATGCGATAGCTTCCTGTGAATACCTCGTGATCAGTCACCAGTAGTGTTATAAAATCTAAAAAATTCAGCTTTTTTGTTTTTTTTTAAATGTAGCTAATATTTGGCTATCTATAAAAGTCAAATGTGTAATCCTTGCACATCCCAGAAACATTTTATCCTATATTTATCAATATGAAATACATAATTTTTAATTAAAAATACAAATCACATACTTCTCAATTAATCTATATTTAAAACTTTATTTTTTCACAGATTTATAGAGAAAACTTTTTTTTTTTTTTTTTTTTTTTGAGACGGAGTCTCGCTCTGTCGCCCAGGCTGGAGTGCAGTGGCCAGATCTCAGCTCACTGCAAGCTCCGCCTCCCGGGTTTACGCCATTCTCCTGCCTCAGCCTCCCGAGTAGCTGGGACTACAGGCGCCCGCCACCTCGCCCGGCTAGTTTTTGTATTTTTAGTAGAGATGGGGTTTCACCGTGTTAGCCAGGATGGTCTCGATCTCCTGACCTCGTGATCCGCCCGTCTCGGCCTCCCAAAGTGCTGGGATTACAGGCTTGAGCCACCGCGCCCGGCCTATAGAGAAAACTTTTTGCCCTTTAGTTCATGTGCCAGAATACTTTTGGGTATAAAAATAGTTATATTTCATCAGTGATTAACATATACATTATAGAAACATATTTTCCATATTATATTTTACCTAGTATGTATATTTATGTAACATCCAAAACTTTTCATTGTGACAATTTTTTATCATCTTGAGAATGTATGTAAATATTACTGAGTGAAATCAATTGCTTTAAACTATAATGTGATGCAACTATGTGAAGTGGCTGGTTTAGTAAAATGTTGTTTTGTTTTAATATGAATTAACAGAAGTAGAGTGCCAGAACAAGAGATGTGCACATCCTGCTATGTTCTGTTGTGATCAGGACTTACTTCAATTTTGGTACTCTGCTTTAAACATCATACATTAAAGGAAACATCAATTATAACATTGCACACAGTGTCACTAGGATAGCAAAAGGCTCAAACTGTTTGTGAAGAATAATTCAGAGGACTGAAATGAAGACAAGATTGACATTTTCTAATATTTAGGAATCTATAACACACAGGTTTAAGAGACATCCTGGGTCATTATGGAGGACAGAATCCCAACTGGTCAACATATGAGTGAAAAACATTTTAATAATTGGAATTGTACTGTCACAGATAAATTAATATAGGAAGTAAACAATGTATAAACAATTAAAACTATTTGATGATTTCATAGAGATGGTATCAAGGGGTTAAACACATCCTACCAAGAATAATGTAGGTGATTTCTAAGATTTCTTCCAGTTCTAAAACTCTGAGATTAAACAATGTTGTATAAAGTCAGATCTCTGCTTTTCTTTTTCATTTAATAACTTAAAATTTATTTATGTGGAACATCAAACATTGAACTGATTTGTCTCTTATGATTTGGGGGAAGGATTGAAATTGGAAAAAAGATAATATGTATAATTTTATATCATAGTATTGAGCTCAAAAAATGTCTGCTGTACAATCATTTCTATAACTAGCAATAATAAAGGAGATAGGACCCATGGTTCAAGATCTTAAATCAAGCTAAATTTCCTGTCAGAAGGCTGGCTTTTCCTTCTGTGCCTAATAATACATTCATCATTTCCTTCTGAGACCTCACCAGGAGCATGTTTAACATGCATATTTCTGCCAAGCTGTCATGTTTTATCTCAGATGATGTAAACTTTCTCTACCCTGTTCCTCACAGTCATCTGAATTCTCACCAGAATTGCTTTTCACTCCACATTGCCACAAATCATTTCTTTGAGGCAATCTGGGTTTTCTCTATTATGGTCCCCAAAATTCTTCTAGCCTCTGCCCATTACTCAGTCTCAAAACCACTTCCATATTTTTAAGCATTTGTTACAGCAGCACCTCATTTCCTGGTACCCAAACCTGTCGTTTCTTGGGGCTGCCATAGCTAAGTACCACAAACGGGGTGGCTTAAAGCAACAGGAACTTACTCTTTCACAGTTCTGGAGGCCAGAAGTCTGAAGCCAGGGTGTTGACAGGGTCATTTTCCATCTGGAGACTCTGAGGGAGAATCTGTTCCATGCCTTTTGGGTTACAATGCCTCTGTTCCAAGGCGTTCCTTGGTTTGCAAATGTATCGCTCCAGTTTCTGCCTTCACGGCCTTCTTCCCTGTGTGTCTTTGTCTCTGTGAATGTCTCCTTTTAAAAGAACACAAATCATTGAATTTGAGGCCCATGTAATCCAGTATGACCTCATCTGAATTAATTATATCTGCAAAGACCTTATTTCCAAATAAGGTCACATTCTGAGGTTCCAGGTAGATGTGAATTTCGGAAGGACACTATTCAATCCACTATATAGGTTCTGTGTTCTTTAAGGTCTGTACCATGTGTGGTTCTTCTAGAAGTCAACACAGTGCCTGGCACCTAGAATGAATGAATGATTTAGTGAATTTCCTCCATCATTAACTCTGTCAAATAAGAACAGTTAAGTGTCAAGTTGAGGTGGATACATTAAATAATGTTGACTTTATTTGAGCAAGATTTAAGACTCAGCCTTGACTTCCAATTCTCTTGTGTGCCACATAAGCATTGCACATCACACTGGGGTCTAATCTCACTTGTTTGATTGTTCTCAAAAAAGCTTGCTTAAGAAAAACGTCCAATCCATCTACTGAGATAGAAGTTTGCCATTTGCAGTTGAATCTATGCTATTCTGGAAAGATTTGTATCACTAGCCGGGCACGGTGGCTCAAGCCTGTAATCCCAGCACTTTGGGAGGCTGAGACGGGCGAATCACGAGGTCAGGAGATCGAGACCATCCTGGCTAATACGGTGAAACCCCGTCTCTACTTAAAAATACAAAAAACTAGCCGGGCGACGAGGCGGGCGCCTGTAGTCCCAGCTACTCGGGAGGCTGAGGCAGGAGAATGGCATAAACCCGGGAGGCGGAGCTTGCAGTGAGCTGAGATCCGGCCACTGCACTCCAGTCTGGGTGGCAGAGCAAGACTCCGTCTCAAAAAAAAAAAAAAAAAAAGATTTGTATCACATTCTTTACTCTGGTCCCTCCTACAAGAGAGGATCCTACTAGATCATCAACATTTCTGTACATTAGGAATGTAACTGTGTGACCTCAGTAAGCCACTTAATCTTTCTTGGGCTCTGTTGCTTTGTAAAATGGGGTTATTAATGGTACCTACTTTGTACGGTTGCTATAAGCATGAAACAAGTTAATTTCATAAAGTACTCAAAACTATGTCTGGCACAGAGTAAATACATGTTTATTTAATAAATAGTATTTAATGTCAATCAATCAAAATCAATGAAGTTTCTCTATAAACAAAGTATTAAGCAGCTACCAAGTTCTCAAAAGGGATTGGTTGTTTCTTATAATTTTCTTAGAGACATAGCAACTTAGAACTGGTTTCATCAAGGTAGTTACTAAATTCAGCAACATGAAGGAAAATTTTCAGAGAAGCATTTTCCTGGCTAAGCTTAAAGGTCTGCCTCTCAAACACTTCTGTTTTGGAGATATGATGTTTTATAGCATGAATGGAAAAAATTGTCTGGAAGTTATAGTTTTTTTAACATAACACTCACTATTGTACCTCACATTTTACAGTTTACAGAATGTTTGTTTTAAGTCGTCAGTAGGGTTGCAGAAAGTATAACCAACGTGCATCCTGATTTGTGAATCGCATGTAATCTGAGAGCATCTGAAAGCCTGTTGGTGTCCTTTTCTTGGCTCATGGCTCACATACTCCCTTGAAGGGCTGTCAAAGTTGGCATGGCTTAAATGTCATTTTTTAAATTATTAAGGATTTAAAGTCAGGCTAAGGTTTTGTGTGTGTGTGTGTGTGCATGCATATGTGTATGTGTTGAAGATAAAAGAGTTTAGCAAATATCCGTTTATTGACTATGAAAATGTACTCAGACTTCACTTAAACCACTTTTCTCACCCACCCATAGAACTGTTTCAACCAAGTTCAATCAAGGTGACACTAATGAGCTAAGAGTCTTCCAGGTAGGAGTCACACTGACATCAGAAATATTCTATAGATCTTAGCCTCACCTCTCTTCTACCCATCCCCTCCCCCACCTTTTGTCTCTTTCCAGAGCCTGAAATCTGTTATTATTCCTCTTGGGAGGTCCATTTACATTGAACACACATCTGGCTTAATTAGGTTGACAGCTGCTACAGGTACCGTTGGACAAGGTCCAGCCATCTCAGTGCATTCCCATTTACATGACAGCTTAACCTCTCACAATCTCATCTTCAGAGTGCAAATGAACTTGAGAGATGTGCTTTTATTATTTGTTAATACGTGCTCATTTTCTACCTTGCCACCAAAATCATAATCAACAGAGACCACACTAAAAAGTAAAGGGTGTTTCCCTAATGCCAGTTGGTGAGCTGCAAAGACCAAACTACCAAAACCTATGAAAACTTGGCAAAAAATGCATAATAAGAAGTGGTCCAGGGCGGCTGGAGAAAAGGCTGAGAAAACAATCCCACTTTCAAGGCTTATGGCTTGAGTTTGCTTATATAAAATCTTTAGGCAGTAAAAAGTGATTATAGTTATTTCTGCCTTCAGCCACAGCCAACAAAGAAGGTGGTCTTCAGATTCCCCACATGCACTGATGTTTTTCATCTACACTGTTGTACTTCTAGCAATGGAGTGACCAAACATTTTGCACATGCATACAGGAATAATCTGTTTGTTGCAAAGCCACTCAGTCTGTGTTTTAAACCACCTGCCTTAAATGCCTTTGCAGTTGTTTTAATTAATTCATGCAAAGTTTTTTTCCACTAGAGATTCATGTAGAAACAACATTGAGAATAACAACTACTTTTAGCTGCCTCAACCCAAGCCCGAGCCCAAATTAACAAAAGCAAAGTCAATTCCAAAAGGCCCTTCCAAAGAAAGGTGGTTAGCTTTTTCGTACCATATTTACTTAGAGCAGGAAAGTCCTTTATTTAACAAACTACTGTTTGACTTCCTGGAAGTTTAGATGTTTGATTCTCTGTGGCGATTTTATTTTCCCAAGCGGCAACACCTTTGGGGGGCCAGAGGACAAAAGGAAACTGAGGGTCATTCCGTTTTCCTGGACCATGATTTTCCTTTGGCTATTATTTTGAATCATTATAACTAAATTGTTTTCCTTCTCCAAGAACTAAAAGTAGATCTACCATTCAATCTAGCAATCTTACTAGTGAGTATCTACCCAAAGAAAAATATATCATTATATCAAAAGAACACCTGCATGCATATGTTCATCACAGCACAGTACACAATTGCAAAGATGTGGGACCAACGTAAGTGTGTATCAATTGATTTTTGAATAAAGAAAATGTGATATATATATTACCATGGCATACCACACAGCCATAAAAAAGAATAAAATAATGTCTTTTGCAGCAACTTAGATGGAGCTGTAGGCCATTATTCTAAGTGAAGTAACTCAGTAAGAGAAAAACCAAATATGTTCTCGTAAGTGAGAGCTAAGCTATGGGTAGGCAAAGGCAAACAGAGTGGCATAATACATACAGAGTGGCATAATACATACAGAGTGGCATAATACATACAGAGTGGTATAATACATACAGAGTGGCATTAATGGACTCTGCAGACTGCAGACTCAGAAGGGGGGCAGTGGAGGGGCATGAGGGAACATTTACATTGGCATCCTTCTCCTTCAGCACTAACTTTCAGTCACAACAGAACACCTTGAGCTCAGGGAAACTGAGGGCACCCTTCCTCAAAGCAGCCAGAGTTGCAAGGTCTGAATGGTCACCAGATTCATCTTTCTGGGTAAGTAGATGGCACCTCGTAACTATGAAATGATGATGTTTATTTATTTTATTTTAGATTTTTGAGACGGAGTCTCGCTCTATCACCCAGGCTGGAGAGCAGTGGCGGATCTCAGCTCACTACAAGCCCCGCCTCCCAGGTTCACGCCATTCTCCTGCCTCAGCCTCCCGAGTAGTTGGGACTACAGGCGCCCGCCAACTCGCCCGGCTAGTTTTTTGTATTTTTTTTTTTTTTTTTTTTTTAGTAGAGACGGGATTTCACCGTGTTAGCCAGGATGGTCTCGATCTCCTGACCTCGTGATCCGCCCGTCTCGGCCTCCCAAAGTGCTGGGATTACAAGCTTGAACCACCTCGCCCGGCCTATGATGTTTATTAAGAAGAGGTGGAGGTGCAGCGTGCAGCTCTCCTGAGTGCTCCGTGGTTTTGGCAGCGCTTGAGAGGTGAGGATGGCTGCCCTAGGTCAACCTGGCTGGTGCCAGAACACGTTTTGCCTTGAGGGCAGACTAGGATACCTTCAAGGCAACCAGGAGTGAAGTTGTCAAGTGACTCATGGGAATGATTTGGGACCCTATACTGACCCAGACAGCCAGATCCCCACACCAGTCCCTGGTAATGGGAACACCACCTCCTTGCCTCCTGGAGCTAACTCACCTGGAGAAAACAAGGGCCAGGGCTCCCAGGATACCAACAAAATTCCAAATATAAAATATTCAGGCAGTTAATTCTGGTGTATAGTATGTATAAATAATCATATTTCTTAGAGATGCTTATCCACAATAAGGAAAAAAACCTTACTTTTGTACAAAACCATTTTACCTACCACTACAATGTTTCTCACAATGTATTGGTAGATGTCAAACAATATAGAAGCAAGATTAGAAAAAGTGTTATCTTTGCTGCCCCACCAGCGAACTAAACAAACAAGAACATTTAGCATATTTTAAGAAGTGTATTAACAATTAACTATTGTGTGTGCTTTGATCCGTTTCCTAAAATCAAACAAAAAATGAGATACGTAGTTGAGCAAGCAGGAAATCAATTTGTGCTGCTTCAAATTTCACGGCGATGGTCATCCAATTTGTGCCTCTGGATCAAACACTATCACAATAAGTAATTTTTCTTTTTTCTTTTACAAATCTGTATACCACTCAGGTCAAATGCCTGTTTAATTTATAGAAATATAAATAAATAACCATACAATAAGATTTTATGATCTAATCACACGGAGCCCTGGGTGTTAGTCATAGGCCACTGTGCTTTCTGCCCACTGTAAATCACTCAGCACAGAGGCTGACTTATTTACCACAAACCGTTTTAACAAATGTAGTTCTGCCTTTCCCTCCATATTAATTAATACACATAACAAAGGATAACGCTGTCCCTGGGACAACATAACCCTTTTGTTCCCTGAAGCCTCCAGGCTCCACTGAGGCCCCTTTGTAGGTGCTTTCTCCTCGCTGATTACAGATATTTTGTGTGTTCCAGTAAGAACTAGGAGAGTAATCCTGCACCTGTTGGAGGCTTAGGAAACTGGTGAGTAAACCTCTCAAACCTCCCTGGCTGACTCAGTTTTCTCAGCTTGGAGGACTGGCAGAGAGCTTCTCAAAACTGGAAAGATGTTTCTAGAAGCTTTCCTCACGTCACCTCGAGCCACTCCCATTGTATTTCTGAGAGCTTCGTCCTAATTTTCAGTTCTTCATTTTTTAAAAAAGGCTTTGACAGTCAGATCCAACAAGTAAGTACAAAGCATCCAATTTCAGTGTGAAAAATACAGCAAAAAAAAAAAAAATGAGGTTATTTGATTTATTTTAGATCAAACATCCAGTTATTTGGAAATATCTATTTTTGACTAAATTTTTATTCTCATCCAGATGTTTGGCATTTGTGTAGACATGGATTAAGTGCCTGCATTGTATTAAAAAGACCCATTTCAAAAGGAAAAATGATATAATATCCTTGTAAATTCGGGTAAACCAAAAGATTGGCTTCTTTCTTAGCACAATCAAAACAAACTTTCCTCACCTCCCTTATAACCTCACATCCTAAAGGGAAGGGGGAGATGTCTATAAAACATCTTTTTTTTTTTTCCATAGTAATATTCTTACACGAATCTGCAGCTTTTGGACAGTGAAGAGAGAGACCCACCTGGCACACAGGAAGCCACACATGGGCAGCAGGACCACTCCAGGCCATCAAGGCCCATGGTCAGGACTCTACTCATCATATGTGGAGATGTTGCTTTCCTCCAGAAGCTCCGTCACATGGATGTCCTCTGGTCTTGGATGTCCTGGAGGATTTTGGCGTCCTTCTCCTCAGACACAAAAGTGATGGACAGGCCTTTAATGCCAAAACAATCTGCACAGGCCACTGGGTGGAGGTAGGTGTCCGAGTCTTCAGGTAGGTCATAGTTAAGAAGATGTTGAATCACTCAGTTCCTACAATGGTTAGGAAGTGATTAAAAGTGAATACGGGGACTTTGAGCAAACCTGCAGAGACATAGGCTTGGAGCTGCCTCAGTAAATTCCTCCAGTGAAGTGGATGGCATCGTGGTGTGGACAAAAGAGTAGAAGAGAAGTTATCGACAGATTTGCACAGAGGCCGTCGAAGATTTTATAAATAAAGAAAAATGTCTACAGCCAATGGTTTATGCCAAATATCTTCCCAAGCCTCCATATCCCTCTGGATGTTGCAACTGACTGTAAACAGATTGATCCACCAGGATCCAACACTGGAAATCCTTGGACTGCTGATAGTGTGACAGTCATTCCTCATGAGCCATGGCCAGGAAGTTCTGCTCCATGAGGAGCTGGGCCGGGGACTGCAGGGCTGCACTGGCTTGATGAAGATTGCCACATGCTTAAATTCCAGCATGTCCAGGAGATCAAAAAGCTTGCGGTTCTTCTCAGTGTCCTTGAGCTTGAGGTAGTATTGCTGCAGTGCGGGCAGCGTGCACTCATCATCCACAAATACCTCCATGGGATCCTGCATGGACTCCCTGCACACAGGCCAGATCTCCTTGCTCAGGGTGGCACTGAACACGACTCACTGCTTCTGCCAGAACATCAGGTGGGAGGCCACCGGCATGTCCCGCCACAGGTCCAGCCACCCCAGCGTCTCATCCAGCACAAAATGCTTCACATTCTTCAGGTTGAGGCTCCTGTTCTGCACAAGTGCCACGATCCGACCCGGGGTCCCCACCATGACATGGGGACAGTTCGTCAACAGTTCTTCATTCTTCTTGATGAAGAGGCCTCTGAAAAACACAGACACCTTGACACTGGGCATCTACTTGGAGAAGTGCTCATTCATACTCCCTGCTGATCTGGAAGGCCAGTGCCCCTGTGTGGCACGTGATCAGGACTGTCACCTGTCAGTTGACGGGCTGGATCTGCTGCACTGTGGCCAGCACAAAGACCACCGTCTTACCCGTCCCGGACTTGGTCTGGCACAGGACGTCCATGCCCAGGGTGGCCTGGAGAATGCACTCATGCTGGACCTCAGGAGCTTCAACTTCAGCAGAAAGTCCCAGAAGCTACAGCTGTGGATGGAAATGTAGGATCCAGAGTGCTCCCTGGAGAAGCCTGGGGCTCTTCTTCATAATGCAAAAGCTCATTTTCCACATCCTGTTCTGCCATGTTGCTGAGAGCAGAGAGGCAAGGCCCTGGTTCCTCGTTCTCCTCCGCATGCCGCGAGGGGATGCAGTTGCTAATTATTTACATCTATTATAAGAATTACCAGCTAATGACCAGGCACTGTGGCTCACGCCTGTAATCCCAGCACTTTGGGAGGCTGAGGCTGGTGGATCACGAGGTCAGGAGATCGAGACCATCCTGGCTAACATGGTGAAACCCTGTCTCTACGAAAAATACAAAAAATTAGCCGGGCGTGGTGGTGGGCGCCTGTAGTCCCAGCTACTCGGGAAGCTGAGGCAGGAGAATGGTGTGAACCCAGGAGACGGAGCTTGCAGTGAGCCGAGATCGCGCCACTGCACTCCAGCCTGGGCTACAGACCAAGACTCTGCCTCAAAAAAATAAAAATAAAAATAAAATTAAAATAAAATAAATAAAATACAGCCAAACTGAGAAGTTAGGCAGGGATGGAGCTGGCGAGACTTCTCAGAAAGCAGCCCCCGTCAACAGGAACCATCCTGCATGCCCTCCTACTTTGACTGTGAATTGAGAGGATGCAATTCCCAAGGTCATTGCCATACCAGTGAGTAGAGGGTGCAGATGGAATCTTGCTACTAGCTCTGCAGGGGTTAGAGGACAAAGCTTGAACCCTGTGGCAACAACATCATACAGGGAGACTTTAAAAGACTATTTAGGTATTTTACTCTGGGGACTGGGTGTCTGAATTGGGGTGGGCTGACAGACATAGTGAGAAGTGATCTGTTTAAAACATAAGCAGGGCAAAGAGTTAAGAGTGTTTTCTAGGCATTCTGGCCTACACAGCACTGTAAATGGTGTGAACTTGGGAATACAAGAGGAGGAACAAGAATGTAAGTAAAAAAACAAACAAAACCAAAGGTCAGTTTGGCGCAGGCTTAATCTGTGTTACCTACAGACACCTACAGAGGATGTGAGCGGATGAAACTCTGAGGCTCCACACCAAGGGCAATGGCAGAACTGAGACGTGAGTTTGGTGCATTAATGCAATTTAAAATGATAGGTCTTCATTCAGCCTTAGGTTATAAAGATAGAAAAGGGAAGAGAACCAAAGACTGGGTGCCACAGTGCTCTGACATTTCAAAGTCAGGAAGAAGAGTAGGAATCCACATGGGGACTGAGTCAGTCACTCTGAGTGGTTTTCCTGACCTCATCATTTCCCTAAATCCTGACTTAGATTGTGATTCTACAGAAGTCTGTGCTTGTTAACCATAGCATTTATCAAGTTGTATTACAAATATTTTACACTGGATAGTATATTCATCTTGTGAAGGAAGGAACTGTGTCTTGCTACATCTTGAAATTGACTCAGGCAATGGGTAGACTTTAAAACCACCACTTATGGAATAAAGGAAGAAAATCTAGACCCCAAAGCGTATATACATACTCTAAAATGTTATCCCATTTCACAAGTAACTTGCGTTAGCAGCAGCTTCAATCTTACAACAGATGGGCTTTGAGTAGATGCTATTCTGTGAACATAGGTGGCCCTTGGTGTATCTGGAATGTGTCATTTTACCCAAGTATGCCAAGGGAAGAAAAAATCTTCGTATCTCTCTCTCTTCCCTCCTTCCAGTTTTGGAGAGCTATAGCTAGAAGTAAATCCTGTCAAGATGAAGACTAGTAATTACAACATTTCACATTTTAGGTCATTCTCCTTTATTCACAAAACATCTCTGTAGCCACCACCTCAGCCTCTCCACTTCCAGCAAGGAGATCTGGCCTGTGTGCAGGGAGTCCACGCAGGATCCCATGGAGGTGTTTGTGGATGATGAGACCAAGTGCACGCTGCACACACCACAGCAGTACTACCTCAAGCTCAACGGCACCAAGAAGAACTGCAAGCTTATTTCCTGGCCCACTGCACCCCAGCCCTACCTTATGCTAAGTATCCATGTCAGAGGATGATAAATACACATGCGCGTGCACATGCATATTCACCATCTGGTCCTTGTTTCGTTCAGGTGATTTATTTCTTGCATCTCCTCATTGAATTTACAAGAAGATGCATGATAATTCATTTTCTTTGTCAATTCCCTGCTTCTCATTTTGCTAATTCAATGCCACACTAACACTTCTATTAATCTGGCACTTGGAACTGATAGATTTACTGTGTGGCGTTCCATCTCTAACTAAACAAAAATAAAACTGCAGACTTGGAGCTTTTTCCACTGTCAAAGTTTTGCTGCTGCTGCTGTTTTGGCCACTGCTATGCTGTATGAAGCTTATCCACATCCTTTAATCATAGGATGTGGATAATCGTTCTCTGGAACTGAGGTATATGGGGATAATACCTGAAGATTTTCCACCTTGTGGAGGCATTGTAAATATTCCTGAAGTGAAGACTTGTGTGGTTAAAGAAGTCATCTTCCTTATAAACCATAGGGTTCACCTGAGTCATAAGGCAACCTGCTGTTCTATAGCAAATACTTGCTTGCTGCAAAGGCCTGGATGAGGATTCTCAACAGTGATCACCTGCACCTTGTCCCTGATATCCACATATGTAGATGACATCTCTGGAGACAATTAACTCTGTAAAATTTTAGGACAGTCAGTTGCCTACGAATCTGAATAACATCTGCAGTTATATCAGGGAGGATAAAATTAGCAGAGTGATCAATTCTTATCCTTCAGGATGTAAACTGACTAACAGCTGGATTCAAAGAGAAAGTTCCACAATCAAATTTCATCAGTGATCTGTTGCAAAGTGAGTGGTTGGCCACCACTAAAACTCCCATCCCAGGCCTTTGTTGTAAACAAACACTGGCCACCCATGAGCAGATCCTCCTTTTCACCCAGGTACACTCTGTGATTTCTAAGGACATTTGCAAGGTTTGCAATCCAGAAGCCCATTTAAACATCAGGTATCTATTGGGGTTTGGAGAGAAGTGCGTCACCAATTCAAATGCCAACCAGCCTAATGGATGCTGGGAACATGCCCCAGGGTAACCACTGCTAGGGTGACTGATCTATCTGAAGTTCAATTAAAGAAAAATGCTTGTCCTCACTTCCAAGTTTTGAAAACAGTTGGGCATTTTTGAACATTTTGAACTCTCTTTCTCCCCTGTAACCACTTCTTTTCCGCCCTGAAATCTGTAGTGGGAAAGAAACATATTTAGTAATTTAAGCTCTCATCTTAAGAAAAGTTCAAAGTAGGTGTGGAGTAAATGTTGTGAGAAGGAAACCTGAACCTAGAGTTAGTGTAATAAGCCCATGTCCCAGATATATCAAGAAAGTTAGCAATGCCAGAAATAAACACAGCCGAGCATAAATCAACAGAGACTGTGGATGGAAAGTTCACTGCGGGTATCACTGGGAACAGGAATAAAACAAGCAGATGGTAATATTGGAGAGAAAAGGGGAAACATAAAAAGAAAACATAAAAAATGGAAATATTTGACTTTTTCATAAAGTAAAAGAAATTTTAATTTTTTTCTACTTAAGTTCTGAGTAAGAATTAAGCATCATGATGAAAATAAATAACATTCAAGAAAAGGATTATAAAAAGGCACAGAAGAACTTTCACATTTAAAATGGAGTCCAGGCAATTCTAGAAACCAGATCCATTTGTATTTGCCTAGATTAAGCCAGTATTACCCAATGATAGTAGCAAAACTGCTTATATCAAAATCCAACTTAGCTTTGAGGAAATACAAATCAGTCTACAGACATGTTAAGTTTCAACAAATCCAGTAAATCAGAAATACAGAGTAAAACGAAATTTAAAAATAAGATTTTTCAAAAGTCATGCTCTTTGGCCAGGCGTGGTGGCTCATGCCTGTAATCCCAGCACTTTGGGAGGCTGAGGCAGGCAGATCACGAGGTCAGGAGGTCAAGACCATCCTGGCTAACACGGTAAGCCCCGTCTCTACTAAAAAAAAAAAAAAAAAAAAAATTAGCCAGGTGTGGTGGTGGGCACCTGTAGTCCCAGCTACTTGGAAGGCTGAGGCAGGAGAATGGGTGAACCCAGGAGGTGGGGCTTGCAGTGAGCGGAGATGGGGCCACTGCACTCCAGCCTGGGTGACAGAGCCAGACTCCGTCTCAAAAAAAAAAAAAAAAAACTTTATCAATAATTGAAAATATGTGTTACCTAAATTGGCATGTTTTCCAAAAGCAACAAACTGGGCAATGCTTTTGTTTATTTATTATTTCAATAGCATGTACTGTGTGTGCACCACACTCTTGGCAGACTGCTCGGTGCCAAAACACAAAGACGCATAGCACATGGTCCTGTCCTCAAGGGATCTGGGCTAGTCGGTTGTTAAATTACTCTGGTCACGTAAGTATCTTCAGATTTACACCAAGACATTTCACATGGAAATCCATAATCGATTCCATTTCAAATGCGAAACAATCTCATCCATTTATACTTAAACATGTTTTCCTCGGAGACCTCCCTCCCTGACCTTCTGAATTGGCTTAATTCCATTCATGAGTTCCCGTGGAAGTGCACGAGGCACTTCCTTGTGCTTCCTCCACCAAATTACTCAAGGTACTCTAGGGCAGTTTTCTCTACTCTTTACTCGCTACTGTCTTCATTACGGTCCCCCAAGGAATTAGTAAGTAACTTATGAATGAATGATTACATGATAGAAGAGCTGAATAAATAAATGAACTGATCATTAAACTGAACTGTCCCTGAACAACTGGACAAAATAAGTGAGCCTATTTGCCTGGCCCTATTTTGTTATATTTTCTCTGAAATTATGAATGCTAGTTTGGACTATAAATTCCTTTTTAATTGGAATGACAGGTTCAAATTTCTCTGCTTCTCCCTTGCATTTTACTGGATAATCCACGGGTCATAGGTTTTTAGGCTGATTTAATTCCTACAGCACTCTTAGAAAATGAAGTGCACAGCTTTTACAATGACAATTACTGTTTTAAAAATTGCTTACAACACATAATTAGACAGGTCAATGTGGTATAAGCACAATACAGATATTTTAAATGTGTAATAGTGCCGTCAGAAGTACTGATAAAAGATTACTTTGTTCTCGTATATGTGAACAAGTTTATACATCTTGAATACTTCTTGCAGGTTTATTATGAAAATATTTTCTATCTTGAACAATGGATTCATTGTCAGAAGTCTGATATGTCCAGCAACAGAAAGAACCTTGCTTTTCATATGGAGATGGATTTTCTGTATAGGATTAGTTCAAACTAGTTCTTATAAAAACACACAAGAAAGGATAAGACACATTCTTCCATAATATTGCAGGAAAGTGAGTTCAGAATTTACAGATTACCTCATAGTTTTATTAATATACTATAATTAACTGAGCTTCTCTGTTTAAATTACTAATTGGGGGATTCCTATCACAAACTTGAGCTACTTTTCCTCTCAAGAATGTTCACTTCTAAACTTGTTGTAACATTCTGGTCTCATTAAGTTACCAATTCATCTGCTATGTACAGCTGTCTTCACAGTCTCTTCCTTGGTAAGAATCGCAGCCAACAAAAGCATTTTCTATGTTTTACAATTACTGACTACTACAAGGGAGACTACTACAAGCTGACAATAGCTCAACTCCATGACTGCCTGGACTTAGTAACTGTAAGGTGTGTTTGACAAAATGTAGACATAAATAGGGTTAATGGAATGAGGTGTGTTTCAGAAGTAGAAAACCCTGCTAACATCAGTTATAGCTTCTCTTTTAAACCTAACTATGGGCCGGGTGCGGTGGCTCAAGCCTGTAATCCCAGCACTTTGGGAGGCCGAGACGGGCGAATCACGAGGTCAGGAGATCGAGACCATCCTGGCTAATACGGTGAAACCCTGTCTCTACTTAAAAATACAAAAAACTAGCCGGGCGACGAGGCGGGCGCCTGTAGTCCCAGCTACTCGGGAGGCTGAGGCAGGAGAATGGCATAAACCCGGGAGGCGGAGCTTGCAGTGAGCTGAGATCCGGCCACTGCGCTCCAGCCTGGGTGGCAGAGCAAGACTCCGTCTCAAAAAAAAAAAAAAAAAAAAAAAACCTAACTATGTAAAAGAATATTTTTGATTCATTTTACAGTTACTTTTAGTGCATTCAATCTTCTGGTTTTTCACCTTGGTTAAACTCTCATTAAATTGAGTGGTTTTATCTTTAATGTAGGGTTTATTTCTATGTTTCAAAAACTCATTCTGCTTTCAAACAAGAGAAACATAAGCACAGATATTTTAAATATCTAATGTGCTATCATGACTACCGATAGAAGAGCTGTGTTGAAAAATAAAAACAAAACACAAAATCTTGTTTTTACTCAAGAGTTTAACAATAAGTTCACTGGTCTGTGACAATAAAATTTATCTGTTAGCAATTGACTCAAGAATTGAAGCAGAATATTAAGCTGAGTAGCAAGGTCATTGTTAGGAGTTCATTTATGAAGCCTCCACACTGGTAAATAAGGAAAGATAAAGGGTACTGTCATACTCGAGAAATGTATAGCTATATTTTCCCTCAAGAGATTTTGAAATAATGTTAAACTTGGGGAAGTTTTGGTTTTAGACAGCCAAGATTTTATTCCATAAAGTTTCTAAACACTCTTTACCTCTATAGAATCATCAACATAAGAGAAATAACAGAAGGTGGACCAAGGACAATATTGTTCTTAACTGCATGTTTAAGAAAGCCCAAGCCTTAAGTAACCAAAAATACTCCTGCATCTTGCTTTATAATGCAATAATAATCAAGCTCAATTCGGATACACAAGTTACAATGTGTAGTTCACCACTGGACACCAGGCACCTGGGAAATGGGGTCCAAAAGAGGCACATCTTAGCGGCCCCTTGGTGCACAAACAGTGGCCCCTTAGTGGTCTACTAGCCTCTCATTGGTATCTTTAGCTTCTGCACTATCTAGAAATGCTTGAGGATCCTAAATGCAAAGTTAAAAGATTCTGGTGTTTCCTCAGCTCTTAATTTGAATTTAGAATTAGAATTCTAAGTTCTAATTAGTTTAGCAGTTGTGTTCCCTCATACTGGAGTTCTCTCTATCCTTCCAGACCTTTTCTGCAAAGCAGTGTCTCTGTGGGTGTTCCACATTACAAAGTTTGGGATAAATCAGTGGATGGGTAAAAGCAATCCCTTTGTCCTGTGTACTAAGCTAAGGTGGATAGCACCACACTTCTGACTATGGCGAGACATCTGAGCCACCATTCCCAGCCTTCGCTATTTTCTAATGGAATTGTTTCTATTTTTGCTGTTCGGTTTTGAGATTTCTGTATATGTTATAGACACCTGTCCTTTGTCAGATTTTTAGTTTGCAATTTTTTTCTCCCAAATCTGTAACTTGTCTTTTCACCCTCTTAAAGGATCCTTTGCAAAGCAAAACTTTTTGATTTTAACGAAGACTAGTTTGTCAGTTTTTCCTCCAAGAATTCTTTGCCTCACTTTAGGTCTCAAAGATTTCCTCCTATTTTTTTCTAAAAGTTTCAAATGAAATGATTAATTAGAGCTAATTTTTTGTATGAGGTGTGAAGTTTGGGTCTGGAATGTTTGATTGTCCCAGCGTCATTTGATGAAAGACTATCTTTCCTCCAATGAATTGCTTTTGCATCTTTGTCGAAGACCGGTCAGGCATATCTGTGTAGGTCTTTCTGAGGTCTCTCCTCTGTTCCATTAGTCTATGCATCTAACTCTGCCAATACCACACAGTCTTGATTACTCTCATTGAATAATAAATTTTGAAACCAGGCAGCCTTATGCCTTTTATTTTATTTTTCTCTTTCAAAATTGCTTTAGCCCTTCTAGCTCCTTTGCCTTTCCACTACACACCTATTAAAACGTCTAAAATAAAAAATTGTGACATTGCCAAATACTGGTGAGGATGCAGAGAAAATGGGTCATGCAGACATTGCTAGTGGGGAAGTACAATGGGACAGTCACTCGGGCAAACAATTCGGCAGCTTCTTAAATTAACTCAACGTGTAACTACCATACCAAAACTCCAGAGAGGGATTGTGTAGAATAATATCAAAACCATTGTGGCTATCACACTCTCATTTCAGAAAAAGGATATTTATATCAGCTTATCTCAAGAAGAGTTCTTATTTACATTCCTGAGCCTACTTTACATCTGAGTTCTGCATTCAGCCAGACCATCAGAGAAGCTGCGCTCGCCCCTCCTGCCATTGATACTCAGTCCGGTGTGTACTGTAACTGTGCTAGCGAGCACAGGGTTTTCTCTGTTCAGTGAGGCTCTGCTGATACTCTGACAGTTCTTTTCACAGAGGTTGCGTGTCCTGCCACACTGCACCCTTCAGGAAAACACATCCTTAATGTTTGTTTCCAGGCTGTTATTCTTCTGCTGTCTTGCACAAATCATTTCTTTTTCGATGCTTCTACTACTCAACTGTGTTATCATCTCCCTCCCCTTGCTTCTGGGAGTGACCAGTCTCCTGGCTATGTCTTTCATTCATCATATACATGGCCACCCAGGTCATGGCCTCCCCTCCTTCCGCTCCAGGCTTTGTGAGTGGCTTGAGCCTCTTGGCCTTGTGTTCACCCTACTCATGGAAACCGTGGCCTGGTCTGGCTCTGGCCATCACCCTGATTGTCCAACTCCACCAAAGTCCCTGTGGCCACAGTTTCTTTTCCCTCCCACTTTCTCTCTGTTCCTCCCTTCTGCATTTTCACACCAATTCTGACTATGTGAAATCTTCCATCTCTCAAAGACTCCGTAAGCCTCTGCCTCGCTCCCATGTGTTTACTATATTCACTTTTTTTCCTATTCAGCTCTAACTCCAAGTCTTACTACTTCAACCATACGCATGCCAATACCCAAATCCTGTAGCCATTGTCCATCTCTTTCCCTCTACATGGTGAATCCATATTTTGGGAGCAGTTCAGCTGTACCTCTTCCCTGCACACACTTGGTATGGGAGCGTGATTGGAGAAAAATCACACAAACACACAGGAAGATATTTTTTCAGATCCACAGTCCTATTCCTCCCCTGGGCCCTTGATTCCATTTGGAATTCCTAGTCATCATTTCCTCCCATGCTCAAAGGAAACTCTCCACGCCTATAAGCCTCTGACCATTCCTCTTCCCATATCATTCTCACAAATGGCCTTACCTCTTCAGAGAAAACAGAAGTGAGATGGAAACCATTGCAGCTTCCTGTGTGTAAATTAACAAACAGACTTGGCCCACACCAGTGCTTTCTTGCTTTGTTCCTCCAAAAATGCAGGAGATGAGCCTTCTTCTAAACACAACTCCTCTACCTGCTCTGCATTAGACTCTCCTGCCTCCTTCAGGACTCTCCCTCTACCAAGTATTTCCTCCACTGCCTCTGGATTTTCACCTCTCCCTCTCCACTCACCATGTCCTGTGCACATGTTAGTATGTTGTATGCCTCTGTCGTCTTGAAAAACAAAAACAAACTTTTCTTTGGCCCAACATTCCCTTCCCACCATTGGCCTATCTCTGTCCTTTCCTTCACAGCCAAGCCAATTTAAATGCATTCTACAGTTGCTCTCTCCTCCTATTACATTCACACCTCCAGCTGACTCCTCGATCTGATGCAATTTTGCTTTGGTTTCCAGTGCTCCACTAAAACAGCTATTCCTCAAAGTTCCCACTTACCTTTTAAATGCTAATCTAATGACTTAATCATTCACTGCATGGCTTAGCCATCTCTGAAGACTGTTGACCAGGCCTTCCTCAGAGAACAGTTCTCTTCTCTTGGCGTCCATGGTACCATGCCCTCTTGGTTGTCTTCTTTCCATGGTGAGTGTCATTACCGGTTACCTTACAGGTTCTCTTCCGCTGCCAACCCCTGAAACGTCAATGTTCTCAAGTTTCCCACTGTAGGCACTCTGCTGGTCCCCCTCTGTTCCAGGGCAGTATTTGCACCACAATTCACCTACTTTCTAAGACACAAACCAAGTACTATCATATCCCTTCTGTCTTCTGCACCAAGGCTGGCTTCACAAGCACGTGACCCATGGAGTCACACAGGGACAACCCTTGCTTAGAAAGCCCTTGTGCTTCATTTAATGCTTGGCTATTGCCATTTTGAACTTTTAATTTTTTTTTTTTTGGAGAGAGAGATTGATTTTTTTATTTTTTATCCTTGTGGGTACCTAGGAGGTATATATATATATTGTGGGGTACATAAGATCTTTTGATAGAGGCATGCAATGTATAATAATCACATCATGGAGAATGGGCTACCCCTCCCCTCAAGCATTTTTTTTTTTTTTTTTTTTTTGAGATGGAGTCTTGCTCTATCACCCAGGCTGGAGTGCAGTGGCCGGATCTCAGCTCACTGCAAGCTCCGCCTCCCGGGTTTACGCCATTCTCCTGCCTCAGCCTCCCCAGTAGCTGGGATTACAGGCACCCGCCACCTCGCCCGACTAGTTTTTTGTATTTTTTTTAGTAGAGACAGGGTTTCACCGTGTTCTCCAGGATGGTCTCGATCTCCTGACCTCGTGATCCGCCCGTCTCGGCCTCCCAAAGTGCTGGGATTACAGGCTTGAGCCACCGCGCCCGGCCCCCTCAAGCATTTATCCTTTGTATTACAAACAATCCAATTACACTCTTCTAGTTATTTTTAAATTTGCAATTAAATTATTATTGACTATAGTCACCCTATTATGCTATCAAATCACAGGCTTTATTCATTCCTTCTATATTTTTGTACCCTAAACTTTTAAATTCTTGAACAAGGGCCTCACATTTTTATTTTTGCACTAAGCCCTGCAACTTATGTACCCAAGCTTGCCTATAGGCTATGGATTCAACATCATTCTCCTTGCCTATTACCCCTCTGATTGGCCATCTTCATCCATTGCTAAGACGGCTATGCAGTGTTTTACCTGGGCCCCTGTTTCTACTGTTACTTCCTTCCAATGTGATCCCAAGAAATAAAATAGGTGCAGGAAAATTTAAAGCTATGTGTAAGATTAGTATATAAAAGACAAACCACGGAATCTTTTAAATTATTTTCAGGCTAGATATTTGGTTGTGAGTTTTCTTGTAACCAATGCAAAATAAATAACTCTATTTTCCACTTTTTGACTGTTATATAGTATCACATCTTATAGATACACTAAAATATGTTCTCTAAATTATAGACATTTAGGTATTTTCCAATATTTGCCATTGCAGATAATGCTACAGTAAATGTAGATAGGTAGGTAGGTAGGTAGATAATCTCCCTGTGTACTACGTATGTACTACATATTCTTTTACAACTATATGTATATTATATAATTATATATATGCATTTTCAATTATATGCATTGAAAATACATTGTTCTGGATATGTGTCTTTGCACTTTGTTTATAGTATCTTTGGTTGTACACAATTTTAATAACTTATTCTTGTAAAATATATTAATTTTTTCTTTTAGGTGTCTTAATATAACAAAACAAACAAACACAAAAAAAAAAAACAGTGAAAAAATAACTTTTCCTAATCCAAGGTCATAGAAATGTAATTCTACACTATCATCTAAATATTTGAAGATTTGCTTTTCTTACTTAAACTTTAACCATATAGAATTAATTTTATAAGGTCCTGATATAAGCTCATTTATTGACTAGTCCATTATTCCCTGAATGATTAATAGTGTCACCAGTATTACATATTATGCTCACAAATTTATATGGCTTCTGATCCTCTCCTTATCAATTTTCTATCCCCAGAAAATATTATTTTAATTACCACTTATGCTTTTAGCATTATAAAAACTATTAAATATGGTAAGGTGACTTCATCTTCTCTATTTATTTTCTCCTTTTCCTCCTCTTTTATCTTATTTAGAATTCTCTTGGATATTTTTCTCTTCCATGTGAAGTAGGGTCACCTTTTATTTTCAAATGCCCATTACTAACTGGAGTAGAATGACACTGAATCTTTAAATTAATCTGAGTACAGTTGACATTTTTGTATTTGCTTTTCCCATTTAGCCAAAGGTTGTACAACTCCATTTATTCTGATTTTCTTTGTCCTTTTTATAAACTGTGTATAGTTTTTTTCCTAAAAAGATCTTGAACAACTTATGTTAAGTGTATTCCCAATATCATATAGGGTTTTTGTTAATATGAATATCTATTGTTTTACTATATTATTTTTCTCCGTCTTACAAAAATTCTCTACTATTTTCAAATACCAAACGTTTTGCATCTTCCTTTCCAATTCAAATGTCTTAGATCTGATTAAAACCTCTAGAGCAATACTAAGTGCTAGAGATGATTCCTAAGTAGAATGAGAATGCATCTAATTTTTTACCACAAAATAGCTACTTTTAATAGACATTAAAGTTAAAAAAAAAAACTTTCCACTTTGCTAAGGATTATTACCATAATATGAGCCAAATTTTGGAATGCTTTTTCTGCATTTATTGTGCTGAGCATATTGTCGTTCACCCTACTAAAGTGAATAATCTCAAGGATATGTTTTCTACTGCTATGCCAATTTTGCATTCCTGTGATAACTTTCACCTGCCCTGCTGTATTTCCTTTAACTACTACTATATTACTATTCTTTTCTGTGTTTCTGATGAGTTTTTAAAAACATATTCATAAGTAAAATTGATCTACATTTTAATTTTCCTTGTCTAAAGTTGTTAATAGAATTGCATTCACTTTATAAAATAGATTGCATTATTATTTTTTTGCTATGTTCTCTGAATAATTTGCCTTAATGTTTTGTTAGGAGTTACCTGTAAAAATATCTAGTCTTGTCATCTGGAGGAATTGAATGAGAGACTAGAATAAAAATTTATTTGCTTTAAAAGTTGTTGGTTTAAGTTTTTTTTTAAAAAAAAAAAAAGCTTTTTCTTAAGATAATGCATGGAAGGTATGTTTTTCTACATATCTCTTATTTCATTGGTAGTTTCAAGTGTTTCTTGTTTTAAAACATCTCTCTGCTCATTATAGTTATGCCTACTTTATAATTCTCACCACTGTTCATTTGTTCATTTCCTGTTACTGATTTCCTCCTGCTCATTCTGTTCATAGGATATTCAACCTCTGAGAAAAATTTGAGCTTTTCTCTATGATAAATATGTATTAATTATATATTTTTATAATTTATATAAATTTTATAATTATATAATTTATAATTATATAATTTTATTATATGATAATATTTATAATTATATATTTATATTTATAGTTAAACAATTATAATTTTATAATTTATATAAATATGTATTGATTATATATTTTGCTAACAAAGTATGACAATATTCAATATCTCTAACCTTCTGCCAAAACTACAAGGATCTTGGAGGGGAGTTTTTTGTTTGTTTCTCAGACAAGTCTTATTCTGTCGCCCAGGCTGGAGTGCAGTGGTGCGACCACCTTCAGGACTCACTGCAGCCTCTGCCTCCTGCGCTCACAGCTCACAGCAGCCTTGAACTCCTAGGCTCAAGCGGTCCTCCCACCCCAGCCTCTCAAGTAACTGGGACCACAGATGGCGTGCCACCACACCCAGCTAAGTTTTTGTATTTGTGGTAGAGACAGGGTTTTGCCCACGTTGCCCAGGCTAGTCTCAAACTCCTGAGCTCAAGTGATCCACCTGCCTCTGCCTCCCAAAGTCCTAGAATTACAGATGTGAGCCACCACGCCCAGCCAGGATCTCGGTGTATTTCAACTTCGCTCTTTGTCTTTCAATGTCTTCTCATTTTTATGTGAAACATTAGTATTTTCATGATCACAAATTAATTAAATTTGGTAAAAATTTTTAAAATCCTTTTTCAGTTCACTTTCTTCTCTGGCATGGAACAGACATTCAATCCAAAATCTTCTGTCTGTGTTTATTTGCTTTTTACTGAAGTTTACCTTTTGTAGTACTTTTAGCGAGAATCTGTGGTTTGGAAACTATATTGGCCTTACATGTCTGAATACATATTTATTTTGTGTTCTTTGTTGAATGATAATATAGCTGAGTATGGACTGGAGCTTGGCATTTTTTGTCCCTCAGTAACCCGAAAGGTATTGTCACTCCACTTCCTAGATTATTGCCCTAGATCGTTGATGTTGAGAAGTCTATTAGAACAATTGCTATTCTCGTATAGGTAAAAAAAAAAAAAAAAAAAAAAAAAAAAGGAATTACAGGTGCCCGCCACCACATCCAGCTAATGTTTGTATTTTTAGTAGAGACAGGCTTTTACCATGTTGGCCAGGCTGGTCTCGAACTCCTGACCTCAGGTGATCTGCCCACCTCAGCCTCCCAAAGCGCTGGGATTACAGGCCTGAGCCACCATGCCCAGCCCCCTCTCTCAATTTTTTTCTTCTTTTTTTTTGAGACTGGAGTCTCACTCTGTCACCCAGGCTGGAGTGCAGTGGCGCGATCTCAGCTCGCTGCAAGCTCCACCTCCCGGTTCACGCCATTCTCCTGCCTCAGCCTCCCGGGTAGCTGGGACTACAGGCACACACCACCACACCTGGGTAATTTTTTGTATTTTTAGTAGAGACAGATTTTCACCGTGTTAGCCAGGATGGTCTCGATCTCCTGACCTCGTGATCTGCCCTCCTCAGCCTCTCAAAGTGTTGGGATTACAGGCATGAGCCACTGTGCCCAGCCCAATTTTTTAACAGAAAATAACTTACATGAAGACAACCAACATTCACCATAAAATATACTCGTGCAGTTTATTAGAAGTGGCGCAAAAAGGATGATCCCATGAAACACAAGTTACCAGTGCAAAACTATAAATGCCACGTCTATTAGCAAACTCCAGTTCTATTCTTCCCAACGTTTGATCTGAGTGAAAGAAACCATCCCTGAACTCATGAGACGAAGAATCACACTCGAAATGTTTTTAATAAACTTTCCAGAGGTATCTTGTAATGTTTCATTTTGAATTCTTATGTCCCTTGACCCACATTCACTCTACTAAGATATTGTCACTCTACATTTCTATAACTCAAATTTAATTTCAGTATCATATCACATGATTTATATTCACTACATTAATAGTCTGTCTTCTTAAATTTATCTGTAGGTCACTATAAAATCTATCTCATCACCTTAGTTCCTATTTTTGGCTAAAGTGGCTCATTCTGAATATGTTCATCCTTTTGATCAGCTAATGCCCTTTAAAGTTCTATTTAATAATTCAATGCATCAAGCATCCCTTAAGTTTCTAGGATGAGCAAAAATATATGATAATGACTGCACTAACTTCTTCATCTCCTTAAAAGCTAAGACAAAATGGCATGCACATACAGAGTGAACTTATCAGAACATAAAATGAACGCTTTGCTTTGCATTTTTTGCTCTGTTGTGCATAAATTCTGCAGATTCCAAGAGGAGGTATCATGGTGGTAAACTGAAATGGCAGTCCTCACTGGCATTTCCTTTTCCTTTGTACACACAGTAGGCAGATGTCATGATTAGACCTGACAGCTTGAATTTTGAACTCTAAAGGGAAAAGCCAAAAGACAAGGAGTCAGTGAGGTGGAAAGGAGAAATGGAGCTAAGGGAACATGGGAAGAGGCAGGGCCTGTGTGGGATGAGTTGGACTAGCTCCAGTAACTACTGTCAGGGCTTGGGTCCAAGGAAATCTGGCAATGTTCTTTCTCCGTATCTGGCCTCCTATTGAATTGAAGAGACATGAACAATAGTGTGTGCATTGCTATATTAAAATCTCAGGAGTGTGTGTTTGCTCTTTGTCTGTTTTAATGACAATAATTGGGATTACCTAGAATGTTAAGTTCTGGGACACAAGATTTATACCAAGGGGAGACTGAGATTCAGAAGCTATATGCCACATTTTCAGTTGGCCCTCGTATGAGCTGCAGATAGCTTCTGCTGGAATATGGATATAGTAAATACATATTTGTGTGTGTTTGTGTGTGTATGTGTACCTAACCCTACACACACAGACAGAGAGGGAGATAGTTTTGAAAGCCATATGTTTTCTGAATTTAGAACATTTCTAGAGTTGGAATACATCAAGCCTCAAAGTTTATAAAAATTTTTAAAATGCAAATCAAAACTATAATGTGATACTGCCTTACTCCTGCAAGAATGGCCATAATAAAAAAAAGTAGTAGATGTTGGCATGGATGTGGTGATTAGGAAACCAAATTTCCTAATGGTGGGAATGTAAACTAGTACAACCACTATGGAAAACAATGTGGAGATTCCTTAAATAACTAAAAGTAGAGCTACAATTTGTTCAACAATCCCACTGGTGGGTATCTACCCAGAGGAAAAGAAGTGATTATATGAAAAAGATACTTGTACATGCATGTTTATAGCAGCACAATCCACACTGCGAAAATATGGAACCAGCCCAAATGCCCATCAATCAACAAGCAGATAAAGAAATTGTGGTGTGTATATATATATATTTCTGTGTATACACACACACACACACAAAATAGAATACTACTCAGCCATAAAAATGAATGAATTAATGGCATTCGCAGCAACCTGGATGGAACTGGAGAATATTACTCTAAGTGAAGTAACTCAGGAATAGAAAACCAAACATTGTGTGTTCTCACTTATAAGTGGGAGCTAAGCTATGAGGATGCAAAGGCATAAGAATGATACAATGGTCTTTGGAGACTTGGGGGAAAGGGTGGGAGAGGGGTGAGGGATAAAAGACTACAAATTGGGTGCAGTGTATGCTGCTCCGGTGATGGGTGCACCAAAATCTCACAAATCACCACTAAAGAACAGACTTATGCAACCAAATACCACCTGTTCCCAAAAACCTATGGAAATAAAAATTTCTAAAAAGTCAAAACAAAATTACCTAGTAAGGGTTGTATAAAAATGTAATTTAAAATCCACAAGAAATAAGCAATTTTTTTTTTTTTTTTTTTTTTTTGAGACGGAGTCTCGCTCTGTCACCCAGGCTGGAGTGCAGTGGCCGGATCTCAGCTCACTGCAAGCTCCGCCTCCCGGGTTCACGCCATTCTCCTGCCTCAGCCTCCCGAGTAGCTGGGACTACAGGCGCCGCCACCTCGCCGGCTAGTTTTTTGTTTTTTTTTTTTTTGTATTTTTAGTAGAGACGGGGTTTCACCGTGTTAGCCAGGATGGTCTCGATCTCCTGACCTTGTGATCCGCCCGTCTCGGCCTCCCAAAGTGCTGGGATTACAGGCTTGAGCCACCGCGCCCGGCCGAAATAAGCAATTTTTAAAGTTGAACTGTTAGAAAATCTTTAAGTCAATATAAATATATCATAGGACCATATGTATTTATTAAGTAGATGTCAAAATGTCATTTTCAGTCATTAGAAAATATCTGGATTTATCTAATAGGATAAGTTAATACAACAAATCAGAGACTATATACAACCAATATAGTTTAATTGATTTTAATTGCCAATTATTGCAGTGGAATCACTAGTTGCATTGGACACTCATTTCAGTAAATATATTTATAAGAAATACAATAATTTTTAAATGGGCTTTCGTTTGTTAGCAGTGAATATTTTGATATACAGGTGGGCTATGGTAAATTCAGACATCAGGACTGGAATCTTCAGAAACCAAAGAAAGTGAATTAGAGAGATTCCTCATGCTGTCAGCTTCCTACTGCTATGCTTTTCTCTTCCTAGTTTATATTTATGTGCATGTGCAAAATACTCCTCTTGATGGCAAGTATCTATGACATTGATTAGATAATTTTAAAATAAAGTTAATTTAACCCATTTATTATTATCTTCACAACTCTGAATGTTACATACAGGGCTGGTACCCAGTCGTTTATAGCCAGCCATTTATAGTCATTCACAGCACCGAATGACTACGGCAGCAATGAATGGATTTTCACACCACCATCACCATCCATCACTGCAACCCCAACCATCGCTGCACCACCAGTCACAACACATCATCACACCATTACAGCACTACCAACCGTAACAGCATTTCCATACAGCTGGAACATCACAACACCGTCAGAATATAGCCATATCATCAATATTTTTTTTGTTGTTTTTTGGGGTTTTTTTTGAGGCGGAGTCTCGCTCTGTCGCCCAGGCTGGAGTGCAGTGGTGCGATCTCGGCTCACTGCAAGCTCCACCTCCCGGGTTCACGCCATTCTCCTGCCTCAGCCTTCTGAGTAGCTGGGACTACAGGCGCCCACCACCACACCCAGCTAATTTTTTGTATTTTCAGTAGAGAAGGGGTTTCACCATGTTAGCCAGGATAGTCTCGATCTGCTGACCTCGTGATCTGCCCTCCTCAGCCTCCCAAAGCGCTGGGGTTACAGGCGTGAGCCACCACGCCAGGCCCCATCAAGAAGTTTTTAATAGAAAAAGGATAACTGTAAAAAATATATTTTAAGAATAGACCATAACAGGAAATATGTATGAAAAAAATACGCATTTTTCCTAAGAGTTTAGGTTAAGACAAATGATCTACTATTCTCTAAGAAGTTGTAATAGAAATTATGGTCTGATAGTTTAGATTTAGTTAATCCTTTAAAAAGGATAAATAGGAATGGAATATGCAAAAGAGAAGATCAGCAAGAGAACATGTGAGATAATTAGAATACATCATTGAAAGAGGAAAATAGATTCACAAGAAAGGCAGAATCTCACTAACAGTTAAGTATTGCCCAGTTCCTAGTTTTATCAATCTGAGGCCCTGACATGCCTCTCTTTACAATCCAGCCATTGCTGCTAAATCCAGTCTACCAGACCACCGGTCAGCATGCGCTACATGAGTGGCTTTGTATTCACATCGCTTCCTGAAGTGAGTCACTTTCAATGAGTTATTCTAGAACCTGCTGAAGTTATTTTCCTCAAGTTTGATCCAGCCGTTGAGCCCTAACAGATCCTAAGACGAAGTCTGTTAGTGATACCACAACTACCCTGGAGCTGAATCATGCAGGAAATTCTAGGCCTTCATCTAGACATTGTAAGCTAGATTTCATTTCCAACAAGTGAAATTTCAGAATTTGATCATTGTAAATATTGGTTTGCATCAGGAATGAGATGTCCATCATTTATGAATTGTATTTGTCATCAGGAATCTGAGTAAAAAATCAACTAATCTAGGGTTATGGCTATGATACTGATTTTAATCTCTAATAGAAGTATATTTAAAGAAACCAAGACACTATCACAAAATTTAAAATCTTACATATATATAGTATTCGAACTGCTAGAAAATAAAAAAATAATTAAACTAGCCAGGTGCGGTGGCTCATGCCTGTAATCCCAGCACTTTGGGAGGCCAAGGCAGGCAAATCACTTGAGGTCAGGAGTTCAAGACCAGCCTAGACAGCACAATGAAACCCCGTCTCTACTGAAAATACAAAAAAAAAAAAAAAAAAATTAGCTGGGCATTGTGGCGGGCACGGTGTTGGGCACTTGTAATCCCAGCTACTTAGGGGGCTGAGGCAAGATAAATCCTCGAACCTGGGAGGCGGAGGTTGCAATGAGCCAAGATCGCACCACTGCACTCCAGCCTGGGTAACAGAGTGAGACTCTGTCTCAAAAAATATAATAATAATTAAACCACTACCATATTGAACAAACTCCTTGAATTATTCTCTTTGAAATGCTGATTTCCTTAGAGTAAAAAAATACTAAGTTTGCATTTTTTAAAATAGGTCACTCTAAATTGGCTTTTGTATAAGCTGGATTCTTTCAGACAGTATGATGTGAAAAGACAGAGATAAATGTCATCAACATGATTCCTTGAGTTTCTTCCTTTACTGATTCAAACATATTCCCACACCCTTCTGTTCTATCGTCTGATGTAATACGTAAACCTACAGCATATGTGTCGGCTCGCCTCCAAAGGATATTGATGGAATTTTCTTTCCAGGGAGGAATCTTAGCCATTTCCCGGCCTGGTGGTGGTGCACAGACTGACCTGTTTCCTGAACTCTGATGGGAGTTTCTGTTCCCAGTTTCCCAATAAGTCAGTGTTGAAAGTATCCACTGAGAACATAATGGCTACATCATACGTGTTCCCTTGTCTGCACTATCGTGGTTTTAATGTCTTAACATTTCCCTTCTATCCATCCACACATGCATGGCTCCCCGCCTCCCGCTGCTAGAATATGTCACCACAAGGCACAAATTATGTATTTCATCACTATTTTCCCAGCACCCAGTGCAGAATCCTGCATGTAGTTAGTACTTGTTAAATAGTCAGTGACTCACTGAATGAATGAATGGATACGCAGGAATGACCTGCACCCACTTCCCCAGTTGATGTATTCACTCATCATAAAACTTCTGTGAGAGCCTGGATGAGTTTTCTCCGTTCAGGAATAGCAAACCCCTAAAGCCATGATTTTATGGGATAAGGTAATGTTGAGAATAAGTTTCCCCACAGTAAAATTAAGGGACTCTCCAAATTTTTTATATTATTGTACTTGATTTGGGAATAGTCCTTATAAATCTGAACCATCTACAAAAAAAGAATGAAACTTAGTAAATAGCCAAGTTTACTTGGTACTATCTTAAGATTAAAAGCAAGATTATAAATAAAAGTGAGAATTTTTTAGTCTTTGGTGCTCAATTGTAATGCTTATTAGAACATTAAATGTCCTGAATATCTTACATACTGGTACTTTTCCTTAATTGTAAAATAAGATTATAAGAACAAAATAAAACAAACCCCTTTAGTCCCATTTCTCTAGCAGCTCCTACTTGAGCTTTCTTCTACTTGATAAATAAAAGAAACGATACTAGTTTAGATGGCTCAAAATTGCCTTGAACACTTAGGTAAATGCATTTGTGGTGTGCAGTATACATTGCCTTGGTGTATTTGTTTATCTTATATCTAAGACTACTCTGTTTAAATAGAAAATGGTCACAAAGTGTTTCTTTTTATCTTTTAAGGCAGAAAAATGACATGTAAGACACTGCCTTGAAACTATGTCAATGCATCAGTGAATAAACACTGTTATCTCCATCACCATAATGGAGAGTCAAATCGGTATTGAGGTGCAAGGTGATACGCTCTCCGACATGGAAATTTTTCATCAAGTGTATGCTTGAATTTCTAATTGTTTCCTGATAGAGACTTTTTTTTTTTAAGTTTTGCCCGAAAGGTGTTTAGCTAATCCATCTGGCTAATTTCACAGTGAAACTGAATTAATTACCCCTTCCCATCTCTGTCCCAAACTCTGTTTCTACAAACAAAACTACCTAAATGTATGCTAGCTAACAAAAATCAAAAGGAAAAGCTAAGACTAAACACTTAAAAATGTGTCCTTAATTCTGAGAAACTGTCACATTATAGAGTAGCCTAAAGAGACATGATGACTAAATATAATGTTGGATCCTGGAACACAGAAAAGAATATTTGCTAAAAACAAAGGAAATCTGAATAAACTATGGACGTTAGTTAATAATAATGCATCTATATTGGTTAATTAACTATGACAAATGAACCATAGTAATATAAAATGTAAATAATGGGGAAAACTGATGGATGAATAAAGAAAGTGTGGCCTATATATACAATGGAATACTATTCAGCCTTAAAGGAAAATAAAATCCTGTCTTTTGGGGGATGGAACTGGAGAACATCATGTTAAGTGAAATAAGCCAGACACAGAAAGACAAATATCACCTAATCCACATGATCTCATCTCACTCTAAAAACAGGAACTGGGCCTGGCACCATCGCTGACGCCTGTAATCCCAGCACTTTGGGAAGCCGAGGTGGGGGTTCTCTTGAGGTCGGGAGTTCAAAACCCACCTGGCCAACTTGGTGAAACCCATCTCTACTAAAAATACAAAAATTAACCAGGCGTGGTGGCACACATCTTTTATCCCAGCTTCTCAGGAGGCTGAGGCAGAATGGCTTGAGCCCGGGAGGCAGAGGCTGCCATGAGCCAAGACTGAGCCACTGCACTCCAGCCTGGGTGACAGAGCAAGACTCTGTCTCAAAAAAATAAAAAAAATTAAATAAATAAATAAACAAACAGTTGATCTCAGGGAAGCAGAGAGTAGAGCCGTGGTTACCAAAAACTCCAGAAACTGGGTAGAGGAACAGGGACAAGAGGATGTAGAGAGGTAGGGTAACTATGATTAACCATAAAGTATTACCAAATAGCTAGAAGGGAAGATTTTGAATGTTCTTATAACAAAGAAATGATAGACAATTGCATGTGGTTATGGTTACACTAAATACCCTGATTTAATCATCATACAACATATATGTGTATCAAAACATCAAACTGTACCCCATAAATAGGTATAACCACACTTTGTCAATAAAAATAATAATAGGGGAAACAGTACGAGGTATATGAGAACTCTCTGCACTACCTTCATAACTTTTCTGTAAATATAAATCTATTCTAAAATAAGAAGTGGATTAAAAATGCTTTCTCTTGTTAATTGAATAATTTTTACTCAGAAACATTTTCAGTATGTTAGAATTAATATGAAGATTTGTATGCAATCTCATCAAATAAGACATAGAGCTGAAACTTGGACAAAATATGTCCTACATTTAATTTTGTAAAATTGTGTATTTTCCTAAGCTTATTTTCAGGTGACTAATGAAGCATCTAGGTAAAAGCGAGTTGACAAAATTTACCAAAGTTTGAAAACATTATGAGCTGTTAAAGTAGTTGATGAACGTATTTAGGAATTATACAAAACCGTCTCATCCGGGGGACCCTGTACGATGGAAATAGCTCATTTTGGAGATGACTCCATTGTATCCAGTAGTTGACAATGGACGGCAATCACCACGCTACAGATAAAGGGAATTCCATAGCTTCACAAGGTCAGCGATGGTCCAGGGACTGCTTTTTAGAACGCAATGTCCTGCTAACTGAATAATTACAGGAATCAGAAATGACAAGAGAGGTTCTGAGCCTTCTATGATTCATGTGGGAAATGATTCATTTCGAAAGTCTTTCTCTCATGTATTAATAAATATCTACCAGAGCTGTGGATGATGAAGAGGAAAATGGAATTCATGATATGAGTTGTTAATATTTTACCATCATAAAATTCAGAGAAATTAGGAGCCTGCCATTTTCCTTTATTCCAAGAAATATGTTTTCTGTATCACCAAATATAGAACTGTGTGTGCGTAAACACAGGCCACGAGGAACAGAGGCTCATCAGATCTGTTGAGACAGCTACCAAGTGGAAGAATAAATCAGAAACAGTGGTGCTCATGCCTTTATCCCACAGAGTCGTTTATCATGTATGGATTGTTTGGATTTATTCTACCTTGCAGGAGGGAGTAGGAATGTGTTAAATCTTCCTTGTGCTTAGATTTGTGAAAAGCGGCTTTGAAGATTCTTTAAGAAAGCAAAATCTGTACTTAATTCAATGCATTAGCACCTATTATTAATCCTGAAATGGATCTTTTTCCTTTGTGATAAATCTGAGATAACAGTAGGTTCATGTCGGCATTCTCTGTCATGTGGCTGGCTCCTTGGAAAGATTTATGACAAACAGGCTGGGTCTAGGGAAAGGGTTACTTTTAAAAATCCAGCAGGATAAATGGGAGCTTCACAGCGTCACCTCCGCTTGACTGCCTGTTTGCCAACGGAGAAAATCCTGAGATAGATTTCAACACACATTGTGATTACCAGAGCACAGACTGGTCAGCACGTTGGGGCGAGGGGGGAGCGCCTAAAGGTGAGACATTTCCAGTAGAGGCCTATGTACAGATGACAAGAGGGACAAAATATTCTGGCCCTGTTACATATGGGCGCTCCCGCTGATGCAAAGCGGCCTTCTGCGCAGGGAAGGCGAGCGTGCAGCGCATCAGGGCTCCCGCAGCGGGATGTGGGTTCAGGGTGCTGGGCTTCAAAACCGCCTGCAACGCAGTCCAAACAGGAACAGGAAGCCCTCTCAGGAGGGGGCACCCTTTTTCTTCCACCATTTTTAATAAACTATTTGCAATGATTTTTCTTCATTGTACCATATTTATGAGGAATTGTGGCATCCCCACATCTATGTATAGCACTTGCAGGTTTCTACACCAGAACAGGGTCTATATCTGAAGAGCTGACGCCTCCTTCAGAGGCGGGTTCCGTGGGTCGAATCCACACCAGTCTGTGACATCAAGTGCTCTTGCAAAGACTAAAATGTTGAAAGGCTCTTGGAAAGCCACGTGTGGTTTTGAAAGAACAGGCAGAAGAAAAAGAGCCTTGCCAGGCCCTGGCAGAGAAAGCCTTCATTAGCAAGAGCTTCATTGCCATGAACCGTCTCAGGTAAGGTGACACCGGTTTTGTTGACTGGCTGGTGACTCTGCCAAGCCTTCTGCAGTGGAGCAATGACTGGGCTCCCACAGCCCCTTCGCTGCACCTGTCCTGAGTGGCTCCTTGGGCAAATCACAGTTTGCTTCCCTGGAGAGAGAAACCCAGGCATCCAGGTGTCCAACTGTGTGGGTCCTGCACCCTCTTCCCTCTCTCAGCCCCTGGGCTCACAGCTGAAGCCCTCCTGGGCCGGACGACCTGGGCAATCACTGCACCCCCAAGGCTAGGAGCTCACGCTCACCTCCCAGTGACTCCAAAATGTGTGGCTGCATCTTGAGGAAGAGCAGACCCTGCCTGGTGCCCGCTATCGGCGCTCTCCCTGGCCATGATGAAGCCGCCCCTGTGACCCCCCAGCCCGCACTTCTGAGCAGCCGCGACTCCAGGCCTCACTCTGTGTCAGCTACTTCAGGAGAGAATTACGAATGAGGTACTAATGAGGAATTTCATCACCTGTTTACCTTCACTGATCAGTGGCCCTCCTTTAATTTACCAGAAACACATTCTTTTTCGGCTGCTGTCAGCTGAAATGGCCTCTTATTTGAAGTGGTTATAAAGTAACATACCTGGGAAACTTGGCTCTGTGCATGCCTTGGGCTCTGATACCACAGTCTACAGGAGGAGACAGGGAGCCATACACAACCAGGTTTCCCAAGCAGAGAGGTGAGGTTAAATACCCGTGATTGCACCCACTACGATATTTTACTTCTTAGCAAGGACCACCAATCATGTGAATCCATCAGAGACAAATTCTCATAATTTAGAATGAATCCTGAAACAAGAGGGATTATCCGCTATGCAGAGCTATTTCTTTTTGGAATCCATACCTAGGAAGGTGGCAGGAGCACACACAGGCAGCAAGAAAGAAATGTCAAAGGAACTGGGTTCAGATCCCAACTCTGTGTGATGCCCATAATCACTTCCCCTACTTCATCTTTCATTTCCTTACCTGCAAAATGAAAATGAAAATGCCTTTCCCACTGGATTGTGGGAAAAACCATGGCACAAAGTTAGAAAACAGTTTTTTACACTGTCTGGCACCAGTAGGTGATCATAAATGCCACTTTCTTTTTCATTTTCACAGCTACACAGATTCAATCCAATTTATTTCAAATCAACATATATCTGTGTTGTAGAAAATAGGAAAACATCATTAAATAACTGTAACAACCAAGTAGCCATAAGATAGAAATAATAAGCAACTTCTTCAAAATTTTATTTCCTATTTCAGCTTTAGATTTATTTTTCCATTCTTCATTCATTTTCACATAAAATATTATTTTAAAAATTGAACTCATGAAGATAGAAAGTAGAACGATGGATACTAGAGGCTGGGAAGGGTTGGAAAAAAGAGATAAAAGGAATTAGTGGGTACAAAAATACAGTTAGATAGAAGGAATAAGATCTGGTGTTCATTAGCACAATAGGGCAACTATATAGTTAACAATAATTATTGTATATTTCAAAATAACTAAAAGAGCAGGATTGGAATGTTTCAAACATAAAGAAATGATAAATGCTTCAGGTGATGGGCACCCCAATTATCTTGATTTAATCATTACACATTGTATGCTTGTAACAAAACAACACATGTACCCCATAAATACATACAACCAGTGTGCATGCATAACTAAAAGGAAAAAATTAAAAAGAAAAAAGATTATGTCCTATTCTCCATAAAAACCTAGTTTTCTGAATTCTAATTATTAATTCTAATGTAATTCACCTTTGACAAAATTTCAGTGGCTTACGATAACCTAGCATGTAGAATCTAAACTCTACCTAGAACTCTACCTGGTTGGTGTAGCTGCCTGCATTTACTAACTGTATTAGTAGACACTAAAGGTACAAGTGACAGAAACTCAACTCAAACCAGCTTAAACTAAGTAGAAAATATATTGGCTTCCTTAACTAAGAAGGGAGCAAATCTGCCTTGGGCATGGTGGGATTCAGAAACGCGAATGATTTCCTAAGGAATCTTTCTCTTCTCCATCTCTGAACTCTGCTTTCAGATATTTTGGCTTCATTGTTAGGTGGGCTTCCTCCTTCATTTCAATAAAGCTTCTCAAGTAACGTAGGGAGCAAAGTTGTCCATTGGAGTTCCAGGATTACAACATCACTTAAGCAAACAAATCTAGAGAGAAGAAATTATCTTTTTCCAGGAGATTCTAGCAAAAGATTTAGGAAGGTTGTTTTTGGTCCAGTCAGGTCATGTTTGAACCAATTGCTGAGACCAGGGTGATAGAGAACCTTGATAAACCAAACTAAGATTACATGGCCATGTCTATGGCTAAAAGGGAGGGAGGTCAAGCATATCAAACACATAAAGTGGGCTTGTTTGGTTTTTTACCAAAAAAACATGTTCAGTTACAAGGATAATTATAACAAAAGGGTACTAACTACTGGGCGCATAGACCACCATACCTCTCTTCCTGTCAACTCTAGTCAAGCCCTTAGGCTGACCCAGTGGTTTACTCATTCTTACTTGAATACAACTTCTCATGGATAGGGCAAGATGGTTCTTGGCGATAGTATGACGAGACTCCTTGATACTCTCCTGTAATTTTCATTTTCACAATTTTCCAGATCCCTGATCTTCTTCCTGGTTTCTAAATTCTCATGCCTTTTTACACTGTTAATCTTGCACCTCTCTGATCAATGCCTAATTTGAAATATTAAGCCAGTTCCTGAACATGACTGACCTTATCCTGGCCACCCTACTGGCCTCAACTTCTCCCATCTGGCCTGATTTCTAAGAAACCCACATGTGCTTTGCAAAAAATGCTCCACTTCATATTTCTTACTGATGTGTTATAGGAACCTACCAAGCTGGAAATAGTATGCAGAGATAAATGTGTTTAAACACAGACTATTCTCCAAAATAGTCTCTTTTTTGGCCTAACTTATGTATTTTCTGTCACTTTTAATAAATTAATCTAAATTAATAAGCTTTCCATTTTCTAGCCCCATTAATGTATTCATTATTTTCTAAAGAATCCTAATGATTGGACTTTCAGATTATGTAAAGGGAAACTATAGACTTTCAAGTCATTTAAAGGGTACCATGATAAAATGAAAAATTATATAGATTTAAATTTAGAAGTCATAAGTTTCAACCCTAGTATTTCTAACCAGATGACTTCTTGCAAATCACTTAATCTTAGAAAATCTATGTATCAATAAAATGGAATACCATCCTTAGCAGTTTGTAGTGAGACTAAGATTAGATATTGCCTGTCTGCCAATTGCAAATATTTTTCAAATGTGTTTCCATTTTTATACTATTTACTATTTAGACTTTCTACTATGGTCCAGTTTTGTTCCTTCAACCAAATTAGATACTATTTGACATAAAATATTCTAATTTATTACTGTTTACTTCTAGAATAGTTTTAAGAATATAGCAGATGCTCAGTAAGTATTTATTTTGTGCCTGGCTCTGAAATATAATTGAAGGATAAATATTTGGCAGTTTTGATCCTTTAAATGTAAATGATGACCTCACTATCAAAATAATCTAACTCAAAGTCAAATCACTTAGGTAAACTGTAATAGATGGCCAAAAAGAGCCACTGATTCTTTGTTTGTTTGTTTTTTTTAGAAAGAGGAGAAAGAGAAGAAAAGGAGAGGCAACTGAACTGAGAATAATTGCCATTGTATATCATTATAAAATTGGGAATCAAGAAGGTGAAATAACTTTATAATGAAAACTACAAAACACTGATTAAAGATACTGAAGAAAACACAAACAAATGGGAAGATGTCCCATGCTCGTAGATTGGAAGAATTAATCTTGTTAAAATGATCATATTACCCAAAGCAACCTACAGATTCAAAGCAATCCATTTCAAAATACCAATGATGTTCTTTACAAAAATAGAAAAAAAAATTCTAAAATTTATATAGGACTACAAAAGACCTTGAATAGCCAAAGCAATCCTGACTGAAAACTTAAAAAAGCTGGAGGCATCACACTACTTGACTTCAAAATAAACTACAAAATTATAATAACAAAAACAGCATGGTATTGGAATAGACCAATGGAACAGAATAGATAACCCAGGAATAAATCCACATATTTACAGCCAACTGGTTTTTGACAAAAGTGCAAAGAACATGCAATGGGAAAAGGGCACCCTCTTCAATAAATGATGCTTGGAAGACTGGATAACCATATGCAGAGAAATAAAACTGGACCCCTATCTTTCACCATAAGAAATCAACTCAAAAGGAATTAAAAACGTAAGTGTAGGACCCCATACTAAAATACTACTAGAAGAAAAAGAATAGGGCAAATGCTTCAGGACATTGGTCTAGGCAAAGATTTTATGTTCTAGACTTCAAAAGCACAGGCAACAAAATTGAATATAGACAAATGAAACTAGATTAAACTAAAAAACTTCCGTACAGCAAAGGAAACAATAAATAGGGTGAAGATACAATCTATAGAATCAAGGCAAATACTTGAAAACTATTCATCTGAAAAAGACTACTATCCAGAATATACAGGGAACTCAACTCAACAGGGAGAAAGAAAAATAATCCCATTAAGAAGTGAGCAAAGGATCTGAATACACATTTGTTAAAATAAGACATTCCAGTACCAGTAGGTGTATTAAAAATTCTCAACATCAACAATCATCAGGGAAATAAAAATCAAAACCACCATGAGATATTATCTTACCCAGTTAGGATGGCTATTATCAAAAAAGTCAGAAGATAACAAATGCCGCTGACGTTGTGGATAAAAGGAAACTCTTATAGCCATTAGTAGGAATGTAAAATTAGTAGTCTTATGTATTTATCCAAAGAAAAGGAAATCAATATATCAAAGGGATACCTGCACCTCCATGTTTATTGCAGCATTAGTCACAATAGCCAAGATGTGGACTCAACCTAAGTTTCCATCAATGAATGACTGGATAAAGAAAATGTAGCATATATTCACAGTGGAATACTATTCAGCCACAAAAAATGAAATTCTTTCATTTGCACCAACATGGATGGAACCGGAGGTTATTATGTTAAGTAAAGTAAGACCCTCCTATGGGAGCTAAAAAGCTGGAGGTACAGAGTAGAATGATGATCATCAGAGGCTGGGAAGGATGGGAGTGGAAGGAATGAGGAGAGATTGGTTAATGGGTACAAACATACAGTTAGAAAGAATAAATTCTACTGTTTGACAGCACAGTAATGTAACTATAATTAACAATGATTTATTGTATATTTCAAAATAGCAGAAGAGAAGAATTTAAATATTCCCCAAACAAATAATTGATAGATGTTTGAGGTAATGAATATCTTAAATACCCTGATATGATCATTACACATTCTGTGCATGTAACAAAATATCACATATACCTCACCAATATTTTTAATTGTTGTGTCAATAAAAGAAATTTTTCCAGAAAGTAGGAAAAGAAGAAAAGCCGCTTAACTCTTTATTCCAAAATCAAGAAAAGACAGTACAAGAAAAGAGAATCATAAACCTGGTGTTGCTAATAAATGTGTGATGTGTGGTATATCTGTGTATGGGTGGGTGTGTGTATTTCTGTGTGTGTTTAAAATTTCCTTCAAAGTGTTAAATAGACATCATTTTGGGGTGGGAGGTTACAAAAATAAAAATAGAACTACCATATAATCTAGTGCAGCTACTGGATATATATCCAAAAGAAATGGAATCAGTACATTGAAGAGATATCTTCACTCTCATGTTTATTGAAGCACTATTCACAATAGCCAAGATACAGAATCAACCTAAGTATCCATCAGGGAATGAATAGATTTTTAAAATGTGGTATCTACACACAATGGAATACTATTTATCCATGAAACAGAATGAAATTCTATCATTCGCAACAACATGAATGAACCTGGAGGACATTATTAATGTGAGATGTCAGACACAAAGACAGATAACCTCATGCTGTCACTCATAGGTGGAATCTAAAAAAGTTGGTATTATAGAAGTAGAATAGAGCTAGTTACCAGAGAATGGGAGGGTAGGGTAGGTGGGGGATGGGGAGAGGTTGGTCAATAATTACAAAGCTACAACTAGAAAGGAAGAATAAGTTCTGGTATTCTATTGCATAGTAAGGTTACCATAATAAATAATAAACTTTCATATATTTCAAAATGCCCAGGACAGAAGATATTGAATGCCGTCACCACAAAGAGACGATACAACTTTAGGTGGTGGCTATGCTAATTATTCTGATTTGATCACTACACAATGTATACATTTATTGAAACATCACACTGTATCACTGTGTTCCATAAATATGTATATTATATATAAACTAAAAACAAAATTAAACTTTTTTAAAAAGAGTACATATTTTCATACACTAGAAAACTAGCTTCCTACTAATAGACTGTACTGGTTGAATCCAGATTCCTAAGCTAGGCTCCTGAGTTTGAACCACATCCCAGGGCTGTAACGTAAATCACATAATCTCTCCATTCCTCCTTTTCTTCTTGGCACAATGCTGATAATAATCGAATCAATCACATAGAGTTGTTGTGATGGTTAAATGTTGAAACGAACCTAACGGTTAGAATAGTGACCAACACTTGGTAATATTCAATAACTATTGTTCTTTTCATTACTGTGGTAGGGATTTTTACAGAATGAGATTAGCACGCTGCTCTTGAAAACAGAATACCCTAGAATTTAAGAATAATTTCAATCCATTCAAGCTGCTTGATATAGTTTGGGTATTTGTCCCCACCCAAATCTCATGCTGAAATGTAATCCCCAGTGTTGAAGGTGGGTCCTGGTGGGAGGTGTTTGGGGCATAGGGGAGGATCCCTCCTGCCTTGGTGCTGTCCTTGTGATAGTGAGCGAGTTCTCAGAAGATATGGTTGTTTAAGTGTGTGGCACCTTCACCACTGGCTCTTGCTCCTGCCTCTGCCACGTGACGTGCCTGCTCCTGCTTTACCTTCTACTGAGAGTAAAAGCTCCCTGAGGCTTCCCTAGAAGTTGAGCAGATGCTAGTGTCATGTTCCTGTACAACCTGCAGAGCCAGGAGCCAATGAAACCTCTTGTCTTTGTAAATCATCCAGTTTCAGGTATTTCTGTATAGCAACTCAAGAATGGCCTAATACACTGCTCATTTATCAGGTCAACTCAGCCTCAACTTCATTCCTTCCTTTATCAACCAGCCCTGGTAACGCCTCCCACCCCTGACATGTTAAGATGCTCACCGGGTTACATGGAGTTACTTCCCTGATAAACCCATTGTAAGTAGAAAAATCTTAAGTAGAACCATAGTGAAGTTGAGGATATCGGTTATTTTCTCAGTGGACCTCATTTTATTAGTAGCATCCATTCAGTTTTGTCATTGCTATCCATTCCCCTATACTTTTTAACAACCTTAGCCCTGTACATTGACCACTGAAATTCCAAACCTTTGGTGCTGCTGCATCATCACAGGCCAAACAAATTAGAAGATTATTTGCTAAACTTAACACAACTATAAGATAAATATGAATTGTTAACGTATTAGGAAATTTTTGACGAAAGCAAAATAAAATAAAGTAAAACATACTTTCATACTTATTTATGATCTCAAGTTTCTATTAACGGAAGGCTCCATTTTATAGTCAGTCCACCTAGTGATCTTATTTGTTTACTAATCAATCCATCTTCGTATTTATCTATCAATCTGTCAATCTTTAGAACTATTTATTATACTCTGCTAGTCCCCATCTCTTGTATCCAACCCTGTCTAGAGGATTATCTATTGCCGGTACTAATAAAGTCCCATATTATCTTTACACAAATGTAGACTATTCCCACTGCTTAGCAAGCTTAACCAGGGTTTCCAGAGAATTACAAAAAACATTCAATTAATTTTGTGTGTGTGTGTGTGTGTTTTTTTTTCCCCAGTTGTTAGCATTTCTAGTAAAAAGACTTGGGTGTAGTAGAATACTGCAGCTAGGGCTAAAATAAAGTTTAGGGCCTGTCTGTAGATTTCATTTAATTCTCTTACTACTTCTGAAATGGGAAAAGTTCCCTTGTCCCCCTGGCAGGGCATGCGATGAGGGTGTGGCTCACTTCTTCAGTGCCCCACTGCTCAGCCCTTCAGGGGAGCATACAGAGGGGCAGGCTGTGGGGCTCGAACCCCTGAAGCCCCAGCGGGCATGTGTTACAGTGTGCTTTCAGTTTTGCCGCCTACAGGCTGCTGGTGTGAGTCAGCTCAATCGGACCCCTGCTTATTGCAGGTACAGAGGGCTTTCTGTATCCCCAGGTTCCTGCCCCAGCAGAATCGGATCACACCTGGGCTTGGAGAATGAGTACCAAGTTTTATTGAGTGGAGGCAGCAGACGGCAGAAGCCAGAACGGAATGGAGTGGGAAGGTTTTCCCGTGGAGTCGGGCCACTTAGTGGCCCAGGCTCTCTCCTCTGACTGCCCCAGCCAAACTCCACGTTGTCCTGCTTCTGCCAGTCGGTGGCCTCGCCTGCCAGCATGCCAGTGCCTGTCGCTGTGTTCCTATGGACATCCAGCCGCCCCTGTGCTCCTCTGCCTATCTGCTCCTTTCCACTCCTGCTAGGCCTGTGTGTCTGCCTGTCAGGGTTGGGGCAGGGGCAGGGGCAGGGGTCAGGGGGTTGGTTACAGGCACATGTGTGGCCCGCGAAGGTGATCTTGGAAAATGCAACAAAAATGCCTGTCCTCACCCAGGGGACCATGCCTTCCTCTACCCAGCACTTCGCTTCCCCACTTCATCTCATTTAAAGGGACTAGCTCTTTCCTTCCCAGCACTTCCATATCACTTCTGTCATCAACATGGGCAGTTTGGTGTAAACTGGAGAATTTGAATCACAAAGAATGACTTCTAAATAAAAGAGCCTTTAAAAACTCTAATCTGATGTTTTGGTTCAAAGATGCTAAAAATACAATAAAATAAAAACTAGGCTCATTCAAGAGAAATATTAAAATATCCTCCAGCCAGCAAAAGGACTCTATAAAATATTATGCCAATAACACAACTTTTAATTTTATTTAAAAAATATGTGTTTCCTCTATGAGTAACAATTAATGCGATCTTTTTTTTTTTTTTGAGACGGAGTCTTGCTCTGTCGCCCAGGCTGGAGTGCAGTGACCAGATCTCAGCTCACTGCAAGCTCCGCCTCCCGGGTTCATGCCATTCTCCTGCCTCAGCCCCCTGAGTAGCTGGGACTACAGGCGCCCACCACCAGACCCGGCTAATTTTTTGTATTTTTAGTAGAGACGGGGTTTCAACGTGTTAGACAGGATGGTCTCCATCTCCTGACCTCATGATCCACCCTTCTCGGCCTCCCAAAATGCTGGGATTACAGGTGTGAGCCACCGCCCCGGCCACCTATGTCTAATATTCTATACTATGGGACAGAATTACGTTATAAAACCTTCCAAAAGTCATTAAAACCCATTATGTGCTAATATAAAAAATAATTTTCATGTGTTTGCAGTTATGCATGTGATGAATCTAACTTCACAAGCATTATATTTAGAATTCACTATGAATTTCTACCCTATCAGCTGTAGCATGGATTCTCTGAAAGACAATGGAGATTAAACAGTTTTACTGAACAAAATTGCATGCTGGCTCATGGTGTCAATTTTGAAGTTAAATGAGATGAAAAGTGTGGAATTTTTTTTTTTTTAGATGGAATTTTGCTCTTGTTGCCCAGGCTGGAGTGCACTGGTGCAATCTCAGCTCACCACAACCTCTGCCTCCCGGGTTCAAGCAGTTCTTCTGCCTCAACCTCCTGAGTAGCTGGGATTACAGGCATGCGCCACCACACTAATTTTGTTTTTTTGTTGTTTTTTTTTGTTTTGTTTTTTTTTTTTTGTTTTTTTGAGGCGGAGTCTCGCTCTGTCCTCCGGACTGGAGTGCAGTGGCCGGGTCTCAGCTCACTGCAAGCTCCGCCTCCCGGGTTCCCGCCATTCTCCTGCCTCAGCCTCCCGAGTAGCTGGGACTACAGGCGCCCGCCACCTCGCCCGGCTAGTTTTTTTTGTATTTTTTTAGTAGAGACGGGGTTTCACCGTGTTCGCCAGGATGGTCTCGATCTCCTGACCTCGTGATCCGCCCGTCTCAGCCTCCCAAAGTGCTGGGATTACAGACTTGAGCCACCGCGCCCGGCCTAATTTTGTATTTTTAATAGAGACGGAGTTTCTCCATGTTGGTCAAACTGGTCTCGAACTCCCAACCTCAAGTGATCCGTCTGCCTCGGCCTCCCGAAGTGCTGGATTACAGCTATTTCCTGAAATCCATCACTTTCATAAGGAAATCTACTCTTAACACCAAGCCTGTACCTGACCAAACACCACTATCCCAATACATCAAGGATATATTTATTCCCCACCAATTATTTCCTTGAGATTTTTTGAATTATAAACTTTTCTACAGAATAAGGAAACATTATTAGGAAGACAAATGTTATAATTCACCATGTTGAGAAATAGTTTAATATGAATTATACTTTAAGCCCATGGATGAAAGTTTGTTCTTGGTAATCTTCTTTCAACACAACGACTTTTACTCCATTCTTAAGCAATTTAAACACCTAACAGATGCCAAACACTCTCTGTCGTCTTCACTAGGTCACTGGTTAATTTCTGAAAGTCTACAGAAAAATAAATTTAAAAAGCAATGCATTTGTAGTTATAAGATGTGAGTTCTTCCAGGTTCACCTCTATGCCCCACCAAAATTAATTTTTGGTGGTTTCAGATTTTTTTTTTTTTTTTTGAGACAGAGTCTTACTCTGTTGCCCAGGCTGGAGTGCAGTGACGCGATCTCAGCTCACTTCAAGCTCCACCCCTGGGGCTTACGCCATTCTCCTGCCTCAGTCTCCCAAGTAGCTGGGACTACAGGCACCCGCCACCACGCCCGGCTAATTTTTTTTATTTTTAGTAGAGACGGGTTTTCGTCATGTTAGCCAGGATGGTCTTGATCTCCTGACCTTGTGATCTGCCCGCCTCCCCCTCCCAAAGTGCTGGGATTCCAGATGTGAGCCACCGCACCTGGCCAGTGGTTTCAGATTTCCTATCTCCAACACTGCCCCATCTAAATGGAGCTGGATTTGATGTGTAATTGACAACTTTTCAACACCTACAATTTTTGACATATTCTTATCCATATTGGTAGCTCTATTTTTAAGTATATTTTCTGCTGAAAGTCTTATTACTACTAATTATACATGTCTACCTTTTTATTAATCAATAGTAGATGCATGTCTAGTTACCTAGCTATTTAGGGTTTCCTGTGAGAATGAAATAATCGTTGTTGTCATTCTTAATTGATGTAATTTTAGTCAAAAGAAAAAAGTCTTAATATTTAAAGTAGTCTGAACTGCATTAGCACCAACAAAGCTTAGGTCCCTTTTTTCAGTTTTATATTGGGAACCATTTCACCAGACGATCTCAGATACTTTCACTCACAACCACTTGATAAAGCATCATTCAATCACTCACAAGCAAGCTGACAAAGCATCATGATGTCTTTAAAGTATAACCCTGCCATGACAACTTTAAAAATGAAATATATTTAGGCTGCACCATCAGTTGTAGCAAGTAAGGATCCTAGGCAGATTTTCAGGGTATATTTCTCCCATCCAATGGGTTCACTGCAGTGTTGTTGTATTGAATTTCCACATGAGGAGCCAGCAATCTGTGCTGAAGGAGAATGTACCTGTCTACTGGCACAACACGGCAAGAGCCCTATTTATGGAACACCTTCAGGCCACAGCCTGAGGAACATACAAAGTTATATGCAGTTCACTCTCTGTCTTCTTACAAACTATTTGATAAAACGTGATATAGCCACATTTAAAGAACCTAATAATACAGCATAACAAATTGTCAAGGACAATTATTTATATAGTGACTGCTATGACTTCTGAAGAGTCTCGGGAAACCTTCGTGGACAAGTCTGAATCAAATCAACAAGAAGGATGGTTGTGATTTAGATTGGCTGAGGGAGGGAGGCCACCATTCCAGACTGGAAATTTCTTTCCAGAGAACAAAATCAAACTAATGTTTAGGGGCAGAAAACACATCTTCTTGCTTGAACTAGTGTATTCTGAAGGAGCGACAGCTAAAGATATTTACATTAGAAAGCGACAACTAATTAGTGATGATCCTGTGTGATATGGTTTGGCTGTGTTCCCACCCACATCTCATCTTGAATTGTAGTTCCCATAATCCCCACATGTCGTGGCGAGGGCCCAGTGTAACGTAATTGAATCATGGGGGCAGTTATCCTCATGCTGTTCTCTTGATAGTGATTGAATTCTCACTAGGGCTGATGGTTTTATAAGGGGATTTTACCCCTTTGCTTGGCATTTCTCTCTCCTGCCGCCTTATAAGAAGGACATGTTTGCTTCCCCTTCCACCATGATTGTAAGTTTCCTGAGGCCTTCTCAGCAATGCAGAGCTGTGAGTCAATTAAACCTTTTTCCTTTATAAATTAACCCAGTCTTGAATATTTCTTCATAGCAGCGTGAGAACAGACTAATACACTTTGTTACTCAGATTATATGCAAAAGTTCATTGAAAAAAGGAAAACATTTGCATGGATCATTAGTTTGAGAAAAGGTGATTCTTTCCCTTTTGCACTTACTAGGAAGATAAAAGGAAGGAGCTGATGAGCACGTAAGAAAGGAGTTGTGAGTACAAGAATTTTTATCACTGAGACCAGCAGTAGAGCAGTTTCCTGAGAATGGCCCAAGAGAAGCACGGAAGGAAATTTATATTAAAATTCTGGTGTATTTCCCAGATGTTTCCCACGTCTAGACAGTTAGTGAACAGAGATGAATATCTTTAATCTTACTTAATGTAGCAAAAATCTCCCCTTTTTAAAATGTCTGCCTAGACTTCCAAAGTGGGTGTGACTTAAGACTGATAGTCAAAGTATGACTCAAAGAATAGGAAGCTAATGTGAATTTATCTAATATTTGTGTTCTGTTTTCAAAGGACAGCTGATCGTTTCCTTGGTATCACGGCCTTTTTTTAAAAGGAAAAAAAAATAAGAAAATGGAAAAAAAACAAAAACAAAAACAAAACAGTTGATCTGATTCTGTGGCCTCATCAAAATACCTAGTGTCAAATGGTTTTGTAAAAAAAAAAAAAATCAACTTTCTTGGAATTGTTTTGTGACATCAAGATAGTTAGTTCCCATATCCTATCTCTCATATGTAGCTTAATTGAATTTCAACATAGGAAGAGACTCAAGAATTCAGCTACTCCTACCTTTCACTGCAGAAGCTATCAGGGAGCCCAGGGAGTATTTTTAATGAGCCAGTAACCTCATCCTAATGCCAAAAAGCTCTCTGTAGTTATTCTGAAAATGCAAGATGGTCATCATCTAGTCAGCAGTGGAATGTATAGGTACAGATTAATGAAATACACGAATGAAAAAAATCCATGCCACCTTCTCAGTATGGTAAAGAATTTTTATGACCACTGATGAATACAATACTTTGATTGATTGTAGCTAAAAGAAATTTTTTTTAAGAAAAATTGTTTCTGAGAAAGGCAGAGTTGAATTAATTTGAGAAGAATTGAAGCCTGAGGAAAGAAGCATTATCACTGCTGCATCCTTGGCAACCTAGCAGAGAATTCTGATAACTCTTACACTTAAATTTCCATTCTGGGACAAGAACCTACTTTCTTACAGGTTTTGCTTAGGAAGCACAGCACATCTGAGGACTACTGCTTAGAGGTTGTCACATCTTGAAAAACATTTCCTTCATGTAGAATGCATAGGACTCTAGACTTCAAAATATCCAAGCTTGATATAGACATGTTGATTAACTTTAGAACCGTACCAAGTGACTCTCTAGTGTCTGGAGTACTACGTGGAGCGTGCACACTTCTGAATCAAGTGATTATTAAAGTCAGTCAAAGCTACTATGAGCTGCATTGTTTTTCCATTTACATTTGGTGTCATCATAGAAAAGGTCAACATGAACAAATGTTGGGGGGAATCAGCGTGATCATTCCAACCTTAAAAATACTGGACGAGTAGACAGTGTTCCCTGAGACATGACTGGATTCTTCACATCTCTCACTGTCCCCTCTCTCTAACTGAGTTCCAGCTTCACGGTCTCAAGAGGCTTCAGAGTTCAGAGAACCAGCTGATGACATCCCTACTGCCATTTTTTTTTTTAACAGAAATACCTCTCCCCAAATCACTTACATCACAGGAACATTTAAAAAATACAAGTGAACACACAAAAAACTCCTAAGTGATAGTTACTGAAGCTGCACACAAAAAAGCACAGGGCTTTATTTCCAAATTTATACTAAGTAATTATTTCACTTCATTTTCTCATTACATGATTTTAAGAAATCCATGATAGAAATGTAATATGAAAAAACAGCCAGAGTCTTTAATACTAATTCACATAGTGTTAAAATACTGTGAGAGCACAGAAGAAAAAATCAACAAAACTAGGGTAGTAGCATCATCCTAGGAATTATTACTAGGTAAAAACATCTTATATCCAGCCCATTGATTATATTAGGCCCTCAGTAATTGTTGAGTTACTGTTGAGTTGCAAATTCGTAAGACTCTTGTTATTGTTCTTTTATTTTACTATTATTATTTTTTTGAGATGGAGTCTCACTCTGTCGCCCAGGCTGGAGTGCAGTGGCACAATCTCAGCTCACTGCAAGCCCCGCTTCCCGGGTTCATGCCATTCTCCTGCCTCAGCCTCCCAAGTAGCTGGGACTACAGGTGCCGCCACCATGCCTGGCTAATTTTTCGTATTTTTAGTAGAGACGGGGTTTCACCATGTTAGCCAGGATGGTCTCCATCTGCTGACCTCGTGATCCACCTGCCTCGGCCTCCCAAAGTGCTGGGATTACAGGCGTGAGCCACCGCGCCTGGCCTATTGTTTTTTGGTTTTTGGTGTTTTGTTTTTTTTTTTAATTCTAAAACTCTGGCATTTTTTTCTGGTTCTGCCAACAGTCAGTCACTCAAAGGTTCCTTTGACCTTTGCCAGGAGAATTTCCCTTACATCTGCTCTGATTTCGATTGTTTCCCTGGTCCTGTGCCTTTCTCTCTCTTTTGGATCAGTTTTCAGTTTAGGGTAAGACATATTCCAGAGTTCCCTGAGAGACAGTACTTGGCGGGTCAATTTCCGAGAATTCACATATCTGAAAATGTCTTTATCATACTCATTATTTTGACTCCCTCCACCCTGCCACCCTCTTTTCCCCACTCCCTCTCCCCACCCTATTTTTACCTTCCATCTACCCAAAAACATTTTTCCCCACCGTTGTTCTCCCACCCTCTTTTCCCCACTGCCTTCTCCCACCTCCCTCTTGCCACCATCTTAGCCCCAAACTTTCTCCCCATTCCTCCTGGCCACCCTCATTCCCTCCTCCCCCAACCACTTCCTCTTGCCACCCTTTCTCCCTCCGTCTATCCAAAAACATATCCACTGTCTTCTTCCTGCTCCCTCTTCTCCTCCCTCCAGCTGCCACCTCTTCCTTCCTCACCTGCTTCCTTTCCCTACCCTCTTTTCCCCCTCCTTCCACCCAGATGCATTTTTCCCCTCCATCTTCTCCCTGCTCCCTCTCGCCCTCTTTTCTGCCTCCATCTACCCAAAAACTTTTTTCCCTACTGTCTTTACCCCACTGTCTTTTTCCCACAGTCTATTCCCTCCTCCCATTTTCCACTCTCTTCCGCACTCCCCTATTTTCCCTCCTTCCCCTCTCCACCCTCTTGCTGACCCTCCCTCTGGCGATTCTCCCTCTCACCACCCTCTTTTCCCCCTCCATCTACCCAAAACCTTTTTTCCCACCCTCTTCCCCCCACCTTTTTCCCACTTTCTTTTCCCCATCTTCTCCCTCTTTTCCTTATCTCCCCCCTCTTTTCCTTATCTCCCCCCAACCCTCGTGTCCCCCTCCAACTACCCAAAAACTTTTTCCCACTCTCTTTTCCCCTACCCCTCTCGCCACCTTCTTTTCCTCCCTCTGGCTTGCCACCTTATTTTTCTCCTCCAATAAATGAAAAACTTTTCCCCCAAGTCTTTTCCCCACCTCCTTTTTCCCACTCACGCCACCCCCTTTTCCGCCTCCATCTACCCAAAAGCTCTTTTCCCCACTGTCTTCTCCCTGTGTCCTGCTCACCGCCCTCTCCTCTCTGCTCCCACTTGCCACACCCACTCCTATTGTACTTATTCTTGATTTATGGCTGGCTAGGTACAAAATTCTAAATTTCCTCAGCCTTCCAAAGGTTTCCCTCAATTGTCTTTTAGCTGTCTGCACTGCTAGTGGGAATCCACAGCCATTCTGGCAATTCACTCTTCAGGTGATCTGTTTTTCTACTTGTTGACACTTTTAGATTTTTTTTAGACTGCCTCTTTCCCAAGACCCCCTCCCTTTTTTTATTTATTTCTATTTTTATTTATTTATTTATTTTTTTGAGACGGAGTCTTGCTCTGTACCCCAGGCTGGAGTGCAGTGGCCGGATCTCAGCTCACTGCAAGCTCCGCCTCCCGGGTTCCCGCCATTCTCCTGCCTCAGCCTCCCCAGTAGCTGGGACTACAGGCGCCGCCACCACGCCTGACTAGTTTTTTGTATTTTTTAGTAGAGATGGAGTTTCACCGTGTTAGCCAGGATGGTCTCGATCTCCTGACCTTGTGATCTGCCCACCTCAGCCTCCCAAAGTGCTGGGATTACAGGCGTGAGCCACCGCACCCGGCCTTGAATTTTGTACTAAGTAGTTGTTTGACCTTAGGTGAATCATTTAACTTCTTTGGGCCTCAGTATCACAAAACTACTGCATTAGGAATGATTTCTTTTTTTTTTTTCTTTTTTGTTTTTTGGGAGATGGGGTTTCTCTCTTGTTGCCCAAGCTGGAGTGCAGTGGAGCTCTCTGCAACCTCCACCTCCGGGTTCAAGCGACTCTCCTACCTCAGCCAACTGAGTAGCTGGGATTACAGGCGCACCACCACACCTGGCTGATTTTTTTTATTTTCAGTAGAAACGGGGTTTCACCATGTTATCCAGGCTGGTCTCAAACTCCTGACCTCAGGTGATCTGCCCACCTTGGCCTCCCAAAGTGCTGAGATTACAGGCGTGAGCCACCACACCTGGCTGGAATGACATCTTTAGACTAGGATTTTCTTCTTCTCACCTGCTACCTTGAGAGCCTGCTGAACTCCTATTACTTGTTTAGACCCAGCTGAAACGTCATCTTTTCTGTGACTCTTCATTCATGTTGATATGGCTTGGAGATCTGTCCCCTCCAAATCTCATGTGGAAACGTGATCCCTAGTAATGAAGGTGGGGCCTAGTGGGAGGTGTTTGGGCCATGGGGCAGACTCCTCATGATTGGCTTGGTGCCCTACTGTGGTAATGAGCGAGCTCTGGCTCCCTTAGTGACACAAGAGCTGATTGTTTAAAGGAGCCTGGGATCTGCTACCCCGTGTCTTGCTCCCTCTCTCACCATGTGATGCACTGCCTCCTCCTTCACCTTCCAGCATGATTAGAAGCCTCCTGGGCCCTCACCAGAAGCAGATGCTGGCACCATGCTTCCTGTACAGCCTGCAGAACCATGAACCAAAATAAACCTCTTTTCTTTATAAATTACCCAGTCTCAGGTATTTCTTTAAAATAATGCAAACAGACAAACACACATATACTCAAGATTATGGTTTTGTGTTTTTTGTTTTTTGTTTTTTCTGAGATGGAGTCTTGCTCTGTCACCCAGGTTGGAGTGCAGTGGTGCAATCTCGGCACTGCAACCTCTGCCTCCCGTGTAGCTGGGATTACAGGCAGCCGCCACCATACCCGGCTAATTTTTGTATTTTTAGTAGAGACAAAGTTTCACTGTCTTGGCCAGGCTGGTCTTGAACTCCTGACGTCATGATCCACCCGCCCCGACCTTCCAAAGTGCTGGGATTATAGGCATGAGCCACCATGCCTGGCCTCAAAATTATGTTTTAAGTATCAGGCACTTGAACCCAGCCCTAGTCAGAATTATCAAAATCTTCTTTTATTCTCATGTAGTATGCTTTTATGAGTCAATTAAAACACTCTTCGTTTCGTATTATAATTGTGTTTTTACATGCCTCTCTTCATCCCTTGACTTTGAGCTTATCCTTTGAAACCTCAATGTAACTGCTAGGTAATTTATGCTCATTAGTTGCCTGGTAAACATTTGTGCAATGTAATGACCTACATGTTCTTTAAATTGTTTTTCAGCTCAAAAATAAATTGTATTGCTTAAATTGTACATGTTGTAAATCAAACCTATCCTTTTTCTTCCTAGATCTGTTTCTCCTATTGTTAATGGTATTCACAGTCTTAGGTATTCAGGGGTCAAAATTAAATGTACCTGCATGTGGTGTGGCTAAGAGAATAGAATTTGGGTCAGACAGATAAGAACTTGAAGCCTAGCTCTTCCCTTGACTCAATATGGGATCTTGGGCACATTATCAATCTCTTTAAGACTCAGTTTTTTTCATCTGTAAGAAGGAGGTTAAAATATGTGCAGCCCAAGGTTTTTGTAGACCTTAAATAAATCTTGTGTTTTGGATGTGTAGTTGACACTTTACAAATGTTTCCTCTTATCTCCTACTGCACTGATTCTAACATTCCTGGTAGCACGGTCACAGCAAACTTTTTAGAAAGAGTAATTTTCTCTCTAACTTTTATCGATTTGTAATTAAGCTACCTGATGCCCTTTATCCCCAACACATGACACGCCTAGAAAATTCCACATAAGCTAATTCCTATTGGAGACATATAGTCTTTGTTTAATACCCAAGTACAGTATGTTGAACTACACTTTATAGCTTAGTTTGTAATTAAGTGACAATATTTAATTGGATATGGCCCTTTTTACAAACCATATGTTTTATCTATAGGGAAATATGTATCTGGTTTATATTTTTAGACGTTTTAGAAAAACTCCAATAGGCTCTGGCCTACTGTCTTTTAAATGCATTTAAACATGTTTTACCTCTTTTGACTTTCAATATATTAGCCAGTGATATTATCAATACATTTTTTTAAATAAAGTTTTTTTACTTTTCCTTTTAAATCAGAAGTCCGCAGCCAACTGTTAATCTAGTATCTGTGCCTTCTATCTTTATGGCCAACACAAACTCACTTTCATACTCCACGTCATGTTCTTTAAATTTATTTGGATCCTAAATGGATATTTTCCTGTGACAGCTCTTCTATTCTGGTCTGTAATAATATTTTAATTTTCAGTGTTCATTAATTGTGTTTTTTTGTGTTTTTAAAACTAGATTATAAGTGCTATGTATGAAATAAATTATTTTATTAATTTTTTTCAAACAATAAAATATGGTAGAGTTCTGCCCATTACAGACATGTTTCATTATTTTCTTTTTTTTTTTTTTTTGAGATGGAATCTTGCTCTCTTGCCCAGGCTGGAGTACAGTGGCGCAATCTCGGCTCACTGCAAGCTCCGCCTCCCAGGTTCACGCCATTCTCCTGCCTCCGCCTCCCGAGTAGCTGGGACTACAGGCGGCCACCACCACGCCTGGCTAATTTTTTTGTATTTTTAGTAGAGACGGGGTTTCACCGTGTTAGCCAGGATGGTCTCGGTCTCCTGACCTCATGATCCGCCCGCCTCAGCCTCCCAAAGTGCTGGGATTACAGGTGTGAGCCTCCACACCTGGCCTCATTATTTTCTTATAACTCTGTATCAGTGCAATATAAATTACAATTTAAAAAACTGATCAAATCAACATGTGCTTTGTTCCGTACACCAACTGAACAAATACTTCTTGATTTCAAATGATAAACATGCTGATTTTACAGTAATGCTGTTTATTTTCTTTGAAGAAAAGTTAATGAGTGATATATACATGTGAGTAATATTCTCTGAGTGTCTAAACCCTGAGTAGATATATTTATATTAAATATATAAAGTATGTGTGTGTATATATATATATAAATATATACACTTAAAGCATATGATATGCTACTATGCCCTAAAAATGCCATACTTTTACAAATACCAGCCATGCACCTCATAACAATATTTCAGTCAACAGTGCAGGTCACATAAAGTCATAATGAAGATAAAACATTCCTATCACCCAGTGACAATGGAGAAGTCATAGCACTGTAGTGCAACACGCATCACTCATGTGCATGATGATGTAGTGTGAACAAAGCTACATACAGTTATGTGCAGAATATAATATGATAGTGATAGTAAATGGTTATGTTATTGGTTTATCAATTGACTACACTGCACTTTTAATCATTATTTTAAAGTGTAATCCTTGTACTTATTTTTAAAAAGAGTTCACTGTAAAACAGTCCTTCAGGAGGAATTCCAGAACAAGGCATTATTACAGGAGATGATGGCTCTATGTGTGTTATTGCTCCTGGAGGCCTTCCAGTGGATCAAGATATGGAGGTGGAGGATGGTGATACTGATGACCCTGACCCTGTGTAGCCTTAGGTAAATGTATGTGTTTGATTCTTACTTTCTAATGAAAAATTTTAAAAGTAAAAAATTAAAAATAAAACATTTTTAAAATAGAAAAAAGCTTATAAAATAAGGATATAAAGAAAGAAAATGTCTTTACAGCTGTACAATGTATTTGTGTTTTAAGCTAAGTGTCAGCCCAAAAGAGTAAAATAGTTAAAAAAAATTCAAAGTTCATAAAGCAAAAAAAGTTACAGTAAGCTAAGGTTTATTATTGAGGAAAGAAAAAATTAAAAGTTTGGCATAGTTTCAGCGTACAGTGTTTCCAAAATCTATAGTAGTGTCCAGTAATATCCTAGACCCTCACATTCACTTACTACTCACTCACTGACTCACCCAGAGCAACTCCCAGTCATGCAAGTTCTGTTCATTGTAAGTGCCCTGTACAGGTGCATCATTTTAACTCTTTTATGCATATTTTTACTGTACCTTTACTATGATCAGATATGTTTAGATACACACATGTTTACCATTGTGTTACAGTTTCCTACAGTATTCAGTAATTTGTATACAGTATGCAGTAATGTGCTGTACAGGTTTGTAGCCTAGGGGCAACAGGCTGTACCATACAGCCTAGGTGTGCACTAAGCCATAGCATCCAGGTTTGTGTGAGTACACTTTATGATGTTCCCACAATAACAACATCACTTAACAGCTCATTTCTCAGAATGTACTCCCATCATCAAGGGACACTTGACTGCATCTGTATAGCAACTGAGGTTGCAACATGGACAACATGTCCCATAACTCACCTTCTCTGGAAAATATTACCTCTCATTGAAAAAGCATTATGGCTATGATTTAGTTTTGCAACTTCTTAGCAACTAAGAAGCTAATAAGACTGGGTACAAGAATTTTAAATAGAAATACTAAAGCAGATAGTAAGTTTCACAGGAAAGGTATCAGACTTAACATGGTAATAAGCACTATAAAAAATAAAATCTCACACATAGCAACTATCAAAATAATGAAACCTGTAGGAGTCAATCTTTGTCCACCAGCTCCACCATATGGCATTATGAGAATTTACACTTTCTATTCAAGGAAAAAAATCTTCCCAAATATTAAAAAACACTAAAAGTTCTATGGCAAAAAATAAAGTGATAAGAAACATGTAACACATAACACTTTATGAATGAGTGTGCATTTCTTTACCTCATTTTATGTTTGAGAGTTTCTAAGAATATGGCGTTTTTTTCCATGGGAAAGCATATGTTAAGGTAAGCTAAACTTTCATTTTAAACTTAATCACATTCAGAATGCTTTGCAATCTTATTTTGCCTTGCAATGTTATTTTTCCAGTGTTGAATTGGAGTTCATGGTTTTCTTTGTTTTATCCAATAAAATTTTATCCCATAATATTTAGACAATAGTCTAGATATCTAATATATTTTATGTAATAGTTCATATGTCCATGCAAATTGAATCATTTCAAATATATAAGATGTATGAAAAATGATAGCTAACACTTAGAAATCTGTGAAGCCTTTATAAAATTAAACAATTTCTTCACTTTAACTTTCTACTTTCCTTTCCTTCCCACAACTTTGGTCAGTTTCTTAAACCAGAGCATACAAGTATATTTTTTTTAAAAAATTCCACAAAGTTATTGTTGTGAATAGCAAAACCCAAAGCTAACCAGCGTGAGCATAAGAAGGAGAGGCTTTATGAGGAATTTATGCACAACTGGAGGAGGAATTGGATAAAAAAGCTGGGAAGGGGAGTTGTGGGCGTGTTTCTCAGGTACCTGGTTTCCGTGCTGCAGTCCAGATGTGAGTTCTAGGGTCTTCTTGGTCAATCAGGTGTCATCTGCAGAAGCTGTAGTTGGACTTGCTTAAACTCAGGGGCCAGGACAGTGTTAGAGTCACACATGTTCACCAACGCCAAAGAAAATGTGCAAACTACTAAGGGTCAACTACATCTAGTTGTTGTAGACCTAGACAAAACAAAAGCCAGGTCTAGAAGGCAGTGGTGCCAGTTTTGGTAGAGTATCATTTTCAATCCTAGTTATAAAGATTTGTTACTAAAGTGATCCAAATGTAAATTGTGTTATTAACAAGATAATTGAACATTTCTAGCCCCACAGATTTAGGTCAAACATTATATTTATGAATTTTAGATGCAAATTGTGTATGGTAAGGACAATTATAAATTTCTCAGTATGAATGTGGTCTTCTTTGTTGGGAAGTAGCTAGCTAAATTAAAAGAAGGCATAGATCTTAAAGCACATCACCTCCCACTAGGTGTTAACGTAGATGAGAAGAAATCTGAGAATATTTCGGATTAAGACTTTTTTACAGCAGGAAATAAAGGTATTAGCTGTTGCCACGAGTAAGTCAGTGGGTAACAGTGGATTTCTATGGCCATGAGAGTAAAATCATTTGCAGACAGAGGACCACATGCATCTGTGGGAAGCGATACACTGCGAGGATGCACAGGTAATACATTGGCATGTGTGCACTTCTTAAGTCTTTTTTATATCCTGACATCAGTTTCTCAGTAACAACGTAATTCGACCTGTCCTTTATTGAGCATGCATTCCACGTCAGTCCTGCATCTGCTTTACATGCAGTAACACATTTAAGGTTTACAACAACGCTGTGAAGTAAGTATTATTATTGTATCTTTTTCTTACAGACTAGGAAACCAAGACATGGAAGAGTTAAGTAACCTACTCAAGATCACACATCTAAGAACGATTGAATCAGCCGGGCGCGGTGGCTCACGCCTGTAATCCCAGCATTTTGGGAGGCCGAGGCAGGCGGATCACAAGGTCAGGAGATTGAGATCATCCTGGCCAACATGGTGAAACCCCGTCTCTACTAAAACATAATCAGCCGGGCGTGGTGGCGGCGCCTGTCGTCCCAGCTACTCGGGAGGCGGAGGCAGGAGAATGGCGGGAACCCGGGAGGCGGAGCTTGCAGTGAGCCAAGATGGCGCCGCTCACTCCAGCCTGGGCCACAGAGCGAGACTCCGTGCCCCGCCTCCCCGCCCCCCACCCAAGAAAAGAAAGATTCAAATCAACAATCCAACTTAAAGAATTAGCAAAAGAACACACTAAATCCAAAGCTAGCAGAAAGAAGGAAATAATTAATATCAAAGCAGAGATAAATGAAGTAGAGAATAGAAAAAAAAAATGAAACTGAAAAGGTCTTTGAAAAGATAAACAAAATTAACAAACCTTTAGCTAGATGAACTAAGAAAAAAAGAAAGACGAGAAATTGCTGAATTCAGAAAGGGAAGTGAGGACATTATTACTAATTCTACATAAATAAAAATTATGTCTTTTGGCCAGACGCAGTGGCTCACGCCTGTAATCCCAGCACTTTGGGAGGCTGAGTGGGGGGGATCACGAGGTCAGGAGATCGAGACCATCCTGGCCAACATGGTGAAACCCGATGTCTACTAAAAATGTAATAGTGGTGGCACGCGCTTGTAGTCCCAGCTACTCAGGAGGCTGAGGCAGGAGAATCGCTTGAACTCAGGAGGCAGAGGTTGTAGTGAGCTGAGATCATGCCACTGCACTCCAGCGTGGCCACAGAGCAAGACTCTGTCTCAAAAAAAAAAAAAAAAAAAAAAAAATGCAGTCTGAAAATTAAACTACAGAAACAACTTCTTGTACAGTAGCTTCAAAAATAATAAAATACTGAGAAATTAATTTAACCAAGGAGGTGAAAGATTAAGTGTACAATAAAAACTAAAAAACATTGCTGAAAGAAATTGAGTAAAGAGAAATCAATGTATTTCCCATGGAAATGGACTAGATTACTTAATATTGTTAAGATGTCAACACTACTCAAAGCAATCTACAGACTCAATGCAATTTCTATCAAGAGTCCTAAAATTGATATGAAATCTCAAGGGACCTTGACCACTCAAAACAATCCTGAAAAAGAACAAGGCTGGAAGACTCACACTTTCTGAGCTCAACATTTACTTCAAAGCTACAGTAATCAAAATAGTGTAATACCGGCATAAAACAAACCTTACAGACCAAAGGAATACAATAGAAAGCACAAAAATAAACCACTTATATATGGTAAAGTGATTTTGGTAAGGGTCACAAGGCCATTCAATGGGGAAAATAGTGTAATACTGGCATAAAATCAAAATAGTGTAATACCGGCATAAAACAAACCTTACAGACCAAAGGAATACAATAGAAAGCACAAAAATAAACCATCTTATATATGGTAAAGTGATTTTGGTAAGGGTCACAAGGCCATTCAATGGGGGAAAAGGCAATATTTTCAACAAATGGTACTGGAAAAACTGGACATCCATGTGCAAAAGAATAACGTTGAACCCATTCCTAATATCATGTATAAGAATTAAGTCAAAATGGATCAAAGGCCTAAATGTTAAGACCTAAGATTATAAAACTCTTAGTAGAAAGCATAAGGCAAAAGCTACATGACGGTGGGTTCGGCAATGATTTCTTGATATGACACCAAAGGCACAGGTGACAAGAGAAGAAATAGACAAATAAGACTGCATTAAAATGTAAAAACTGTGTGCACCAAGAAACACTGTAACAGAGTAAAAATGCACTCTACAGAATGGGAGGCAATATTTACAAATCATATATTTGAGAAGGTATTACCATGTAGAATATGTAGAGAACTCCTAAAACTCAACAATAACAAGCTTGATTAAAAACTGGGCAAGGGCTCGAGTAAACCATTTGTCCAAAGAAGATATACAAATGGCCAATATGCACGTGAAAAGATACTCAACATCACCAATCACTACGAATCATTAGGAAAATGAAATTAAACTATGGTGAGATACCATTTCACACAAATTAGGATGGCAACTATAAAAAAAAAAACAACAAGAAGAAAGTAAGTGTTGGGCAGGATGTGGAGAAATTGGAACTCTTGTGCTCAGTTGGTGGGAATGTAAATGATACGACCATGGTGGAAAACAGTATGGGAGTTCTTCAAATAATTAAAAACAGAATTATAAATGACTCAACAATTCTACTTCTAGCTATATACACAGAAGGATTGAAAATGGAGTCTCAGATAGATACTTACACACCCATGTTTATAGCAACATTATTCACAATAGCTACAATGTGGAAAGCAACCCGAGTGCCCGTTGACAAATGAGAGAATAAGCAAAACCTGCTCTATACAGACAACAGAGTCTTATTCGTCTTATTCGGACTCAGAAAGGAAGGAAGTTCTGACATAAGCTACAATGTGGATGAATCCAGAGGACATTATGCTAAGTGAAATAAGCTATTCACAACACGACAAATACTGTAAGGATTTTACTTATATGAGGTACTCAGAGTAATCAAAATCATAAAGGCAAAGTAGAATGGTGTTTTCCGGGGCCTGTGGGGAAGGGACATGGAATGTTACTACTTGATGAATAATAGAGTTTCAGTTTTACCAGACGAAAAGAAACTCTATAATGAAATATAGAGTTTCAGTTTTACCAGACGAAAAGAGCTATGAATATGGATGGTGGTGTTGGTTGCATAATATTATTAATGTATTTAATAGCACTGAACTGTGCACTTAAAATGGTTAAGATGGTAAATCTTATGTGTATTTTTAACTGAGTAAAAACGTTGGAAAAAATCTTTGGAAAATTTGAAAAAAAGATTAAAGCACATATAAGGTTTATCCTGAGAGATAAATTATGCTTTCCCCAAACTTACCAAAAAATATAAACAGTATAGAGAATCAATTGCAGTATAACTCAAATGGAAGAGGTAGGTTCTAAATACCTACTCCATGCCTTGTTCTCTGTCAAGTACTAGATATATGAAGACAAATATTTCTGAAATGCAAGAATGTCAATCTACTATCAAGCTGATAGCACTTGCAACAGAATCTAGACTAAAGAATTACACAGAGACAGTGTTTAGTTATTGTTTGGACAATTAATTTTGTAATAGTAAGAGCAATCATACATTGAACACCTATTATAAGTCAATCAGTTTTCCTATGTTATCTCATCTTTCCAACAATACTGTCAGATTGAGATTATCATTCCCCCTTTACAGGTGTGGAAAGTGGGACTTCAAGAGGTTAGTTAGCAAGTCTCAAGTCCCAAATTAGATTGTGGTTCAGCTGGCTTTCCAACCCATTTTATTGTTTGGTTTTGGTTTCGGTTTAATTTTAAGGCTTATGCCTTTCTCAAGACACCAAATGACATCCCTAGAAAATTAATTAAATTTCACCTGCTTAGTCTCATCTCCCCAAATACAGCGTGAGCTCTAGATTACTGTCACATTCCCATGAAATGCATCCTCATAGGGAGGGCAATTATCCCTGGCTACCATAGGCACCATGGCTGACTCACCTGCAATATTTAGGGGTGGATACCCTTTCCATCACCCAAATCACAGCACAGAGAGATTACTTGCTCTGAAAGTGCATGGCTATCTTGCTAAAGATTTGTCTAAGCAGTCAGTAATAATCTCTGCGGAATTACACAGCCATTTCTTCTGATGTCTCCATCAGAGATTTCTCTCTGTCAACATTCTACACCATTAAATCACAAGCAAGGATAATGGTACCAGATTTCACTTTGGTTGTAAGTAGAATAATAAATGGTCTCCTTAAATGGCTAAGAACTATGTATGTACGTGTGTGTGTGCGCGCGCACGTGTGTGTGTGTGTTTCAAAGAAATCTTTCAGTATGTTTATTCTTTGAAAAGAATTCTTGGTACTTCTTGCCAAGGCTTTGGGGTTTCTATCTTGAACAAAAGTAACTTGACTTTCACACGGGTTTGCAGGAGGTCTGAGCACTTAATTACAGTCCATTATCCGCTTTCATTATCTTTCCTCCTGCCTGAATGAGCTCAACGATTTCCAGACATTTCTACTTTCATACAATTTTTCATTTTCTCTAATGTCATCATTTTATCACCAAGTTTTTGATCTTTACAGTTCATCTAAGTTTTATACTTTCAGAGAGGCACTTCATTGTAGAAGCACCTTAATTTTTTCCAGCTTAAAATTTAACTCTTGCTTTACCTGATATTTCCTTTTTCACCAAAGTATTTGATTTCCTTTAAAAACATATTAAAATATAATTCCTTGAAACTAATTTGAAAATGTCTGCTTGTACCCATCCTACTTTGGATATTCTAAAAATGTGAACACTGTGCTAACTCATTTTCCTCGTTTTGGACAATAATAAATATTCCATAGGAGAAAATGCTGTATAGATATCAAAGAGGTGTCTATAAATACTCTTCCCAGACACTAACATCGACTCCTGTCTAGACAGATTCATTTTAAACTAGTTTTGAAGCCATCTAACTCTGCTAATATGCATTCCTTCCAGGGTCCTCCAACCTATTATAAAATCGTTCCACTCTGATTCTGCAGGAAGGTGACCTTCGCCCACCAGAGTCTTGGTATCTACTAGGGTTGTTATCTTATCTGAGAATTACACTTAAATTTGGTTGAGGTGACCTTTTTTAAACAAAGTTTATTGGCTTATACTTAGTCTGTTATGATATTCAGGCACTAATTCACCATTTCCCCTAGAATGTTTTGAAGTATTTGCCCTGATATGTTAAGCAGCATTGTACTTTTATTTAAAGAGGATTCTAGCATCCCTTCCTTGTTAATTCTTCAGAATAACGGGTTCCTAATATTTGGAGACAGTGTGCTCCCACAGAGGGATGCAAAAATGTTAATAGAGAACTATGAAAATACGCATACACAGATGTGTATACACACACAAGTATGAAAAAAGAGGAATACAGAAAGAACATGAGACGACAACTCACTACAATACAAGCTATACATTTCAAATCGCAGACTACAACAATACACTAATACTGTGCACAACAAAGAAAGTAAAGTTTATGGGAAGTTCCCCCTTACATTTGCAAATGATTGTTGTGATATTAAAGAAAACTTTTAAGTTGCAGAAAGCAAATTATATTGCATTTCAAATTGTAATATTTAATTGCTAAAACATTTGAACCTTAGAGATAATCTACACCAAAGGGAATCCATGCCCTTTTCATGAAGAGAACTGAGTAGAATTCACCTATCTATACAGATATAGAATATATACCTTTTTTTTAATTTTTTGTCTTTTATTATTATTTTTCCTTTTGAGACAGAATCTGTCTCTGTCGCCCAGGCTGGAGTGCAGTGGCGCCATCTCAGCTCACTGCAACCTCCGCCTCTCAGGTTCAAGCGATTCTCCTGCCTCAGGCTCCCAAGTAGCTGGGATTACAGGTGCCTGCCACCATGCCTGGCTACTTTTTATATTTCTAGTAGAGACGGGGTTTCTCCATATTGGCCAGGCTGGTCTCGAACTCCTGGCCTCAGGTAATCCACCTGCCTCAGCCTCCCTAAGTGTTGGGATTACAGGCACGAGCCACTGAACCCAGCCAGAATATATACCTTTTTATTTTAATTTTTTGTGGATCATGCTGTGTGCCTCACACACAACGCATGCACTGTCCCCTCCCCAGGTTTCACGCATCATTGTTGCTGCTACTGGCTTCTGTCACATTCTCTCAGGACAAAGAGCATAGCAGAAACTTATAAAGGTGGTTTCCGAGAGCTGACTTAAACACAAAATTCAAAGAGCAAACAATTACCCACCAGACTTATTTTATTATTTTACTTTCAAGAAACACGGACCCTTCTTAGAACTTTATAGCATATTGCCTGCATCACAATTTACATTCATTTAGGCAAAACTGACAACGTATTTGTTCATCTGCAGTAAAATGTTTTCTTCAAACTCTTCTGAATCCTCCTAATCAGCCTAGTCAAGGCCTGTCTAGAACACACACTGCAAAACAGCTGATGTCTGCAGCATCTTTTTATCTGCCCCACACCCTGCTTTTAGAAGCAAGCTTTCCTTTCCCTTCGCCACTCCAATTTCCATAGCAGCCTCCTCCAGATGCACTCCTGGCTCACTCCTGACCCACCATGGCCCAGGCAATTCACTGATTCTCTTTAATCCACCAAGGTCTTGTGAAATAATTCAACAAAATCAGATAAACAATGTTACAACCAGAAATGAACAGTCTCAATGCCTGAATTTATTCTTTCTGAGATCATATCTCCAGATTTTTTTCCCCTCTCGACATTATTTCTTTATTTTCTTGTTTCTTTGTTTTGTCTTCATTTGTTTTGCTTACCAAATCTACCCTAGGTGAAATCTGATTTTTCACATTTTGTGAATGTCATCAAAGCTAACTATGTACACATGAACACCTACCCCTGCCCCCTAATTTGGATATAATTTAAAATGAAATCTGACTAAATTGGATTAAGCTTGGGAAAAATAAAAAATCATTAAAATTATTAAAGAATTAAAGTCAACATATTAGTATCCAGAGATAGCAACTATTACATTTGGAATAGTAATTCTGTGATTTTTCTCTGCTTATTCATACCTACATAAACGTGTAGGTAGTTTATGATATATTGTTTAACCATAAAATTGATAATTTTCACAATTAATGGAATAGGTAATTATGCATGATAAAATAAAGAGAAAAGGATAGAAACTGTATTTGATAAGATGCCAATTATCTATACATATGTCATAACTATACAAATGTCTATATATTTCTGTTGTGCACAGAAAATTGCATACATATGTATAATGTACAAAAGTTTTATCCAAGTGCTTTACATATTATATCATGAGCATTTTCCTAAATCATCAAATAGTTCTTTTTTGTTTTGTTTTTTTTTGAGTTTCACCCTTGTTGCCCCGGCTGGAGTACAATGACACGATCTCGCCTCACCACAACTTCCGCCTCCCGGATTCAAGTGATTCTCCTGACTCAGCCTCCCAAGAAGCTGGGATTACAGGCATACACCACCACACCCAGCTAATTTTGTATTTTTAGTAGACACAGGGTTTCTTCATGTTGGTCAGGCCGGTCTCAAACGCCCGACCTCAAGTGATCTGCCCGCCTCAGCCTCCCAAAGTGCTGGGATTACAGGCATGTGCCACCGAAGTAGTTCTTAATGTTGTATAATATGTCATCTTTCGGATGTACTACCAGTTAATTGTTCATGCCTTTAAAAAAACTTGTATGCTTCCAAATGTTAATACTATTATTTCTTTCATTGACATTGCCATTCTTGAACTTAGATCCTAGACGAAATCTGCCATTATTACCTTGAATTCTGAGACATGAAATTATTGGGCTGAAAACTGAAAACCTTAAAATATTTTAACACACACTGCCAATGTGTTTCTCTAGAAAGGTTTGATCAAATTATTAATGAGTAACTGCATACTCCACTGACCATAACTTAGTTACATTTGGTTTCTTACTTCCTAGATTAAAACATTTCATGCATGTAGTTTGCATTCTGTTTATTACAAATCAGTCGCATATTATTAGATTTTGTGTTGATCTGCTATCTGTAGGTAATTTGTGGATTGGTCTCAGTTCATTTTTACTGGTGCTTTTGTTTAGGGACTTTTTGTCATTTATAAAAACCTATCATAATATTACGGTAATTAATACTTTATCTGGCATTTACATTGTAAATTATTTTCTTAGCTCTAAGAATTTTGATCTTTTGACTTAAGCGTATTAAATGTAACATTGATAATTTTCTCTGAAATCTCAATTGTTTTCAACACATTATGATTTAATGTTTTACTAAAACAAAAATAGAATATAGAGTTTCTCCAAATACTCTAGATAATGAGAAGACCTTCCCAATACCATTTATCAAAATGTCCATTACCCCCATTGGTTTGATATGTTCCCTTTATCACACGCACACATATACATGTATGCACACATAGACAAACACGCCTAGAAAGAGAGGCAGGTGCTGCTTTCTCCAGTTCTTCCATCTGTTGAAGCTAGCAACAGAACCACAATGTTCACAAGGAAATATCATCGTCTATCTGCTACGGCCAAACTACCAACATTCTTATTCTTCTTTATTCTCTGCATTCATTCTAACTTGTTTCTAAATGATCTTTTATAACTTGTATTCAGCCCTCACTCAGCACCCTCACTAAACTTTCTTTCTTTCATTCTATGGCCAATAATTTTATTAAAACCAAAAATTAATTGGGGAAGAATGTGCACCTGTAACGTAGTTTATTACTCCCTCAGAAGATCCCGGCACATTTCCTTATTTGTTAAAATTCACTTTTAAGTTTCCTAATATGTTTTCTTCATATATGCGTCATGCACTTTAGGAAGATTCCTAGCAGTGTTTTGAATTTTATTTATTTTTCTTTTTATTTCTAGTTTTTAGTTGGTATCATAATTCAAATATTTTCTCATCCCTATATCATCAAACATTATGGATAATAATATGAGAACATGTTATTTGTATGTTAACATTCATTTACTTTATTCAATCTCATTTATTTCTAATTTCTTTACTAATTGATTCTCTTAATTATTTATGCAAATTTCAGTAATGCAAAGTTGTCAGTTGAGCAATAACTTTTGTCTCCTTTTTGTATTTCATGTCTTATTTATTGCATTGACCAAAATGTGGACAACAATGTTGACAAGTCATGTGGTACATTTGTAAATATATAGATCAATGGAAATTCTGACGATATCTCACTATTATGAGTGCATATGCTGTTTTTTGAGATACATTTAATTAAAACAGTTTCCTCTTTATCCTATTTTCTGGTATATATTTATTTTGAAATTAACAGTGGGTATTGTATGTTAACATGCCATTCCTAATATAACCCAGTTGGTCATAGTGGCTAACTTTTCTAATTTATTATTCTATTTAATTTCTGATATCTTAGTTTTTAGTAAACTCTTTTATGGGTAGGCAATATAGTAGAGTGGAGAAGAGTATGGCTTTGTACTCAAAAGATTTCTATTCCAGTTCTGAAATGTATTAATGATGTGACCATGATGAATTCATAGTTATTTAAACCATATGACACTCAGTCTCTTGATCAGTAAAAAATATTATCTAGTTCATTAGATTGCTTAATTCAGTCTGCCACAAACCACAAATAAGTAAAAATAAATACCATCAGTGGTGGAATTTATATAGTTTCTTACATAATATTGATGGATAGAAAAGTTAGATATATCCATACCTTTTTTAGAAAGCGATATACGGCCGGGCGCGGTGGCTCACGCCTGTCATCCCAGCGCTTTGGGAGGCCGAGACGGGCAGATCACAAGGTCAGGAGATCGAGACCATCCTGGCTAATATGGTGAAACCCCGTCTCTACTAAAGAATACAAAAAACTAGCCGGGCGAGATGGCGGCGCCTGTAGTCCCAGCTACTCGGGAGGCGGAGGCAGGAGAATGGCGTGAACCCGGGAGACGGAGCTTGCAGTGAGCTGAGATCCGGCCACTGCACTCCAGTCCCGGCGACAGAGTGAGACTCCGTCTCAAAAAAAAAAAAAAAAAAAAGAAAGCAATATATTCATTTGGATTTTAGATTTCTTATGGTACATACTTATAAATGATTTAGATTATTTTGTTTCTTAAAATTTTTAAATTAATCATTCTGCACACTAAACTACATACATGGGAATGATATGCTTATTAAATTTGGGGAAACGCATCTCTAGATCCTGACCTTGGAAATTTCAGTAGATATAAATCTTCAGAAACTTTCTTCAGTTTTTTATTGATTTCTTAAAAATGGCCATTTCAAAAAAAAACTTCATTGTTTTAGTATAGAGTAATAATATATACATTTATGAAATTAATTTGTATCTAGACAATTATATATAGTTGCCATTGAATTTGCATTTGTCTATCTTGAATGTTCTAGCGGCTTGCCTACTTTGTTTTTGAAGTTCTTTCTTGTTAGAAGGGAAGCAAAACATTCTTGCATTTCCTAACATATTTTATTAGGCTTTTTTTTCTAACTTACTTATTTCCCATTGTGGTATTTATTATATTCTTCCGTCTAATAGTCTTGGTTTTATTTCAAGTTTTCTTATCTGACTGAGTGAATGTTTCAGTCATTTTTTTCATATATAAAGCAACGCATTTAAAAGTATGAATTTTCCTGAGGAATGCTTGTCTAAATTTCACACTTTGTTAAAGAAGCCATTTCTCACATCATTGCAAAACAAGCTGTAATTTTAATTTTTATTTCCTTTTTTGACCTAACATATATTTGGTTTTGTTTCTTTTGAGTTTTTAAACAATTTAGTGTAAAATTTCATATCAATTTTTATGAATTTTTATCATTGTGGTCAGAAAATAAAACTTTATCATTTTTGAGTCATGGAATTCATTTTCAGCTTCTTAACACTTTTCTAATGTGAATGGCTGTGTTATTTGTTAAGATTCAAAGTTACGCGTGTTTTAGTCACAATTTTCTGTGCTATCAAGCATCCTCCCTGCTTGAATTCTGAATTTGCCAAAGCAAGAGGCCTGAGTTCTAGTTTCTTTTCTTTTACACATCCAGCCAGTAAGCCGCTTAACCACTCTGGATCTGATTCACCTTGACCATACTTAATCTGTCTGGGCCTTAGTTATTAAACCTTAACAAAGAAATGATCATTCTCACTCAGAGAGCTTCCTTAAGACATCACCAGTGTAGGAAAAAGTAGAATCAAAACTTAGTTCTCTTTTATGCAATGAGTAAGGTGTTGCTTTCACCTTTCAAGGACATTTTTAAACTTTAAATTAACTTTATTGATGTATCATTTACATTAAAAATGTACCCATTTGGCCGGGCCCGGTGGCTCAGGCCTGAATCCCAGCACTTTGGGAGGCCGAGGCGGGCGGATCACAAGGTCAGGAGATCGAGACCATCCTGGCCAACATGGTGAAACCCCGTCTCTACTAAAAATACAAAAAATTAGCCAGGCATGTTGGCGGCGCCTGTAGTCCCAGCTACTCAGGAGGCTGAGGCAGGAGAATGGCGTGAACCTGGGAAGCGGAGCTTGCAGTGAACCGAGATGGCGCCACTCACTCCAGCCTGGGCCACAGAGCGAGACTCCGTCTCAAAAAAAAAAAAAAAATGCACGCATTCAAAGTTTGATTTTTTTTTTTACAAACGTATATACCTGTGGTATCTACCACCCCAAACAAGATAGAGAACATTTCCGTCACCCCAAAAAGTTCTCGTGTGCCCCTCACCAAGAAATCCATTTCCTGGACAAACACTGACTTCTAATTTGGTTCCACTGGCAGAAAAAGCAAACGGGAGCAGAGATATCACCAGATCAGACATCACCAAAACCATGGAACACTGACAGCCAGTGAACAAGGGACAACAGACAGAGCGAGGGAGGAAGTGTAGACCTAACTTCATCCAGGAGTGAAAAACAAAGCCAGAGTAATGAAGAGGCAAAGCATGGAAGACTTTGGGGCAGTAAAACTCTTCCACATGACATCATAATGACACACATGTCATCAAGACACAGGATCCTTTCCATGCCACTTCGTTGGCCAGAAATCTCCACAGCCACGTGCACCTATACCCGGCTTCGCCTGGGCCTCTGGGCCACTGGGCTCACTTGGCTGCTGCTGTGGGGCCTGGATCCAGCCTGTCTCTGCTCTGTGCTCAGCCCACAGTTGGCCCGGGCCTGCCGCACCAGCTTCCACCTTGAGTGCCCGGTCTGAACAAGGGGGACCCAGTGGTGCCTGAAAACAGCGATGCCAGCAACTGGAGAGCCCCGAGGGGTGTTACGTCTTTTGCTCAGGGAGTCTCCAGGTCTGAGCACCCAGGAAGTGTTCCAATTCTCTCACATTCTTGCCACCCACAGTTCAGCGAATGGGGGTGTCACAGCTCACTTGGTCCCTCTGCCCACAGCTCGGTGAATGGGCGCAGGTGGCACCCAGCAGTTTTTTCACTCCTGTAGCTCAGCCAGCAGGAGAATGTTGCTACTCTTTTCACACCCACCATTTGGCAGGTTCCAGGTTCTTGTCCCATGACCAACAGGAATGAGGTACGGGGACACGGGAGAGTAAGCAAGGCAAAGAAGAATTTTATTGACGGACAGAAGAGCTCTGGACAACAAGAAGGGACCCAAAGTTGTTAGCCCTGCATGTGAGAGGGGGCCTGAAAGTGGGTAGCCGTGTGCGAGGCTCTGTCTGGGGTTTCTCTGGGCTCAGAATTGGGGAGTGTGTGCTGCATTGTCCATGGTCAAGGCTGGTAAAACCACCATTCAATTGGCTAAAAGGCACTGAGGCCGTTTTCACTCTGGTCATTGACTCTACGCGTAGGTGTATTATATGTGTCTTTGGGATGGTAGCTAAGAAGATGAAGAATATAAGGAAATTTACAATCTACAAATAAGGAATTAAAAAATAGTAATGTAAGTCTACTATTGTTTTTGAATTTTTGTTATCCTTATTGCTTTAGAGACAGGGTCTTGCTTGTTGCCCTGACTAGATTGCAGTGGTGCAAGCAAGGCTCACTGCGGCCTCAACCACCTGGGCTTAAGTAATCCTCCTACTTCAGCCTCCCAAGTAGCTGGGACCACAGGCACACATCATCCTGCCCAGCTAACTCTGTTTTGTGTAGAGGCAGGGTCTTAGTGTGTTTCCCAGGCTGGTCTTGAACTCCTGGCCTCAAGCAATCCCCTCTCCTTGGTCTCCCAAAATGCAGGGATTACAGGCGTGAACCCAGTCAAGCATATTATTTACAACATAAAAATAAAGTTGCTACAAAGCTGAAAGTGATTGCATGTGAGGAATGGGACATGGGAAAGGCAGGAGCAGCACTGTTGCTTTATGTTCAGTTTTTTGTTTTTTGTTTTTTTTTTTTTTGAGACAGAGTCTGGCTCTGTCGCCCGGGCTGGAGTGCAGTGGCACAATCTCCGCTCACCGCAAGCTCCGCCTCCCAGGTTCCCGCCATTCTCCTGCCTCAGCCTCCCGAGTAGCTGGGACTACAGGCGCCACCACCACGCCCGGCTAATTTTTTTGCATTTTTAGTAGAGACGGGGTTTCACTGTGTTAGCCGGGGTGGTCTCGATCTCCTGACCTCGTGATCTGCCCACCTCGGCCTCCCAAAGTGCTGGGTATGTTTAGTTTTTTAATATGTACAGAAACTGCTTTCATAAAAACTTTAAAGATAATTAAATTACATAGAATAAAAAGAATTAACAATGCATTATCATGAGCCTTTACCACCTGTGTTTGACTTAACCTACAGTCACGTTCTGGTATCTTCCCACGGACAAGAATAATGCTTCTCTCATATTTATATCTGCCAAGTCTGTCATAGTGCCTTCCATCTAGAAGGTGTTCAATAAATACATTGAATTTAATATGTCAAACTGGTTAATGTGAAATGAGCCTTCTTTTCACAAAAAGAAAAAGGATGTGAAATGCAGAACATTAAAGCTGTATTAAAAATATCATGAAAGGGGTATATGGCAAAAGAGTACGTTTTGAAGCCAGACCTTGCTCAAAGTCCCTCTCAGCTACATATTATTTGTGAGATATTGTGGAATATTCTTAAACCTCTAACATCACAATGTTCTCATTTTTAAATGGTGATTATCACAGTTCACTTGTTGGTTTGCTGTGAACATTAAAGGAAATTACATGTATCAGTTTGTGGCTTCTACATAACATATATTAAGTAAATGACAGTTTCCCTTCTCAGAACATTGAAAAGTTGCATAAAGGCTTCAATGAAAAAAAAACTCATTAGCTTATATTTCTTGATGGAAAGGAACTAGGAATAAACTGGGTGGTGTAACATAAAAAAAATACACTACAAAGTCAGGGCTAAGGCTATAAAAGTAATACGTGCCAATCCACAGAAACAGACACATAAATATTTCCACTAGTTCTGCAAAACCTCTGGTTCTGGATTCGATATAATTTTGGACTTTAATTGGAGAGGTTAATACCAGGACAATATCTCTCTCTATGCCTTTACCAAAGCCAGAACTTCTCCCCTTGAATAGTCAAAATCAGCCTAATCAAAGACAGAAATAAATAAGAAACAAAATAACCAGAATAGGAACTCAGATTTTTTTAAATGAAGATTGGTTCTTACAAAGTTGAGTTTCTCTGCCTCAAACGTTGGTCTGTGTACTTGGTACCTCCACGTTGACCTCTCCAGTCTCAGAGCAGTTGCAAGCTTCAAAGAGAGTCTTATACATGAAGGAAACACAGTTCTGCTGTTAGAATTAAAAAAACAGCATTCCTTAAAGATGTCTCCTATCAATTACAACTCAAGTGTTGATTACAAAGAGAAACAATTTCCCATTCAAGACTGCTTAGATCCGGTTTAGTGTAATATATTCATTTAATCTAGGTTAACTCTCCAAAGGTCTTTACCATGGCGTGCTGGCATCCCCTCTGCCAACCCCCGCCCTCAAACTCTGAAAGGAACATATAGGATATTGGACAATACACAATGGAACAAGTGGAGAGACAAAAACAAATGGCTGTTGTAATGAGAAAGCCAAGAGATTCTTGATTCAGGCTAAGGGTCCGGGAAAAAGGCAGCCAACAGTAGATGCCAACAAGAAAGCCTTGTCTCCTCAGAAAACTGTACTTTGTTTATGAGGGGGGAAAATCAAAAGCATTGTAGAAATTGCTCTAATTTCCCATAACACAAATGTTATAAAACCAAGAATAGCTGAATGAAATGGCAGCTGGTACAGCAGACAAGTCTAGATTGATGAAGTCTAGTCATGGTCAACAGTTAATTAAATTCAACATACAGTTTTTATCATCCTCACGCTTTGACTTTCTGACATTTATATTCTCCATTCTCTTATTGGGGAGTTTCTTCTTGGCTGAAATTTCTGAATAATAATAATCTTCCATTTAGCTGAAAGGGGCAATAAACGGGTACTTTGATCATCTTTAGCTAAGACAGGAAAGGAAAGCATCAGGAAGCTCTCTTGTCTTTCCAGTGTGACTGTATTCGCATTCTTCCCTAGTCGGTTAGGAGCGGTTATAATGACCTGTGGCTGATCATTAGGGAAACTGATATTTTCACAGGTGTGTGGGTAAGAAGAGAGCTGGGGAGGAATGGCGAGGCAAAAAAAAAGTGAGAAAGTCAGGTGGGAAGTGGCAGCACTCTCCTGTCACATCCTTGACCTATATAAATTTCCTTTTTGGGACTGAATGAGTATAGATAACTACCTGTTTTGAAAGTTTCACAAAAGAGCATCTGTTCTATTTTGAAGGTGAGACAATGTTTGTATAGCACTAAATATAGGAGCACACGTGCAATGGCATGATGGCATATATTTTATTCATGTGCAAGTTAAAGAAAAAGGATGTTTCATAGGTCAATAAAATATTTTCCATATATGACCTTCATACCCCTAAAATAATTGTATGATTATATACACAGGTTATTTTTTCTTTGAGGTAATTGTGAGGATAATTCATCTTACCAAATTAATATAAATTATTATGACCAATTTAGATATAATATGAGTCTAGAGAATCTCAAAAAAAAAAGTGAATTTCTGGGAAAATGCAAAGGAAACACTTTTCATCAATTTTATGTTTTTAATGCTGGACCCAATAGAAATTATTATTTGACTTGAGAATTTAATGATATGGTCAGAGCTACCTCCACATTTAGCCAAAAATAAATGTTTCAAACTAGTTCAGGTTGATCTCCTGGACATGAAAATTGCAATTCCCACCCTAGTTGGTTGTAGAAGGAAGACGTGCCAGAACTTCCACCAGGAAGGGTAGGGACTGGCCAGTAGCCCCCACACACTCTTGAACATAGACTTCACAAGAGTGGGACTGCTTGGGAGGCCCCTCAGCAATGTCGAAACTATACTGACTTAAGATATCTCTCCTCCCCACAAACAGAAACAAAACAAACAAACAACCCTGGCCACCTGGATGCTCTGCACATCATTTCATGTGTGAACACACATGTTTTTAAGCTCCTATTATTCTATATGATTTTCCCCAGTGTTTGTGCTTCTAACACATTCAACAATGATTGAGTACTTCTAGGCTCCCAGGAGACTACAGTGAGCACAAAGTAGCAATTCCCTGCCCAATAAAGCTTCTAGTGACGGGAAAGGCAGACAATATCAAACAAATAAATACGTAAAAATGTAAGTAGATACAAGTGATAACTATTAAATTAGAGTGAGGGGGAAGACAGTGTGTGGCACGGCAGTGGATGTTTTATTTAGAATGACTGAACAGGTCTCTCTGAAAAGGGATGAGCCGTGTGATGCTGGAAGAGGCAGCTCTGAGGTGAGGCCAGCCAACAGGAGCCCTGGCAGGATATGAGAGGAAGCGTGGACAGTCTGTGTGGTGAGGACAGAGGAGCAAGTGCCACCACACAGAGGGCCTCGCCTCTTGTCCTGAGCCAGATGACTGCAGGCACTTGAGCAGAGATGTGGCATAATTTACTCCATCTTAGTAGGATCACGCTGGCAATTAGAAGGTCACTTATCCATCCAGATGAAAGTGGGGCATCATGTGGAAGTCACAGATGATGAGAAATGTGCAGATTTTTAAATATATATTTTGGAGGAAGAATTCATGAGATTTGCTGATGGATTCAAGTTGAAGGGTGAGAGGAAAAGGTACCCAGGGAAAGCTGTAGCTTCAGAAACGACAGGTCCCAGTGGCCACTTATAAAAGCAGAAGAGATTGTGGAAGACGCAAGTGGGTGCCCCTTGGATACACAAATAGAGATGTTAAGAAGGCAGTTAGATACACAGGCTGGAGTCCAGGGAGAAGCCTGGGCTAACAAGGCACATTTAGGAATTAGCAGTTTCTACAGAGTAGATTAAATGCCAGAAGATAAAAGGAAATCATGGGACCATAGGTGCAGGCCAAGAAGAGAAGGAGTTCGAGGCTGGAGCTCCAAGGTATGCCCTGGTTCTGCAATAGGAGACACGGAGAAACCAGAAAGGAATCTCCAAGGGGCTGCCAGTCAGGAGGAAGAACTGAGAGTCTGTGATATCCCAGAAGGTGACCGAACAAGGCGCTAAGGGAAGAGCGAAAATAGAGTGAAACAAAGGCTTGGAATGGACCGTAGGACTGATTGACATTGTCGTTCAATTACACAAAACATCTATGAGGATTTCTATTTTCTGTGTATGTGAAAAAGGAAAAAAATTATCATGAGGAAAAACAAAGTAAAAGAACGTCTTAGTGTAGTTAAACCAGTATCCCAGGTAGACATGGCAAACAAATATCACTTCCTTAGGCCATTCTCCCACATCCCAAGTGACATCAGCCACTGGAAATGATAATTTTCTTTGCTGTGAAGAGACACATGGCGTCTCACCAAGACCTCTGGCTTATTTCCCATGAGCGTCTCAGCAGCCTCCACACAGGAAAGGCCCCCATTAGGCAAGGTCGCTTGGTGAGGCCACACACGACTGCCTCCATTGTCTGTCACAACGCTGAGACACTGGAGCTCCGGAAAAACAACTTAGTGTTCTGTCACCCAAAGATAATAGAAGAAATAATAGAGAGCATCAGTTTGTTTGAAGCACACCAAACCAACCAAATAAACAAAACAAACACACACATCACTTGGTCTGCACACTCTTAAATTACTGAGAGAGAACTCTGTAATTAATTTTCCACATGGTGAATGCATCAATGGCGTGCTTTCAAATCTGTGACATAAAACTTAGACACAGAAAAGGCAAAAGAAACAAACCTGTGACATAAAACTTAGAAAAAGACAAAGCAAGATGTGACAAAGCCACTGCATGAGTTCTGCTTTTGTGAAGTGACTTTCTAATTTGATGGCCTCGGGTCATGAGCTAGAACATACCAGAATCACCAACAGAGCTTCTGCTTCACCCCTTCGGGGAAGCCTGTAAAGAATGAGACTTAAAATACATGCAAGTTCACAGATGCTCATTTAAATCCATAGACATTTTGTAGTTGTATTTTAATCCTAAAGAAATTCTGGCAAAGGTCTTCTGGTATCTGTTGAATAGAAAAGCAGTTCTAAGTCCGTGTGATTTTCGTACTGTCTTCTGCACAGTCTCACATTCTATTCCACCCAGTAGCATAACCCATAAAGCAAGCACAATGCCGCATGTAGAAACGCATATTTCTCTCATGCATTGAATCAAGATCAACAGTTGGGCTGCTGAGCCCACATTTGGAAGAAGTTGATGAGGGTGCAGTTGCTACCGTGTTCCCTTAATTGAGCAACGAGCTCTCTTTTGTCCCCAACCTGAATAATCTGGTTCCTCCAAAATCGTAATAAGGGAAGCCCATGCTGAATATCTCACAGCAGGTTTTCTTGTTTCCTTCCATTTTAAATAAACAATAGACTACTGGAAACAGAATGACTAGAGTGCCTTTTAATATCGAGCGTATTTAACAAGGGGCCAACATGGTGAGGGGCAATATCAAAAGAAAGATTTCTTTTTCCTTATTTATTTAATTTTTTTTTTTTTAGATGGAGTTTTTCTCTTGTCACCCAGGCTGGAGTGCAATGGTGCGATCTTGGCTCACTACAACCTGCGTCTCCTGGGTTCAAGCAATTCTCCTGCCTCAGCATCCTCAGTAGCTGGGATTATAGGCACCTGCCACCATGCTTGGCTAATTTTGCATTTTTAATAGGCACAGGGTTTCACCATGTTGGTCAGGCTGGTCTTGAACTCCTGACCTCAAGTGATCCACCCACCTCAGCCTCCCAAAGTGCTGGGATCACAGGCGTGAGCCACCGCGCCCAGCCCACTGAAGAGGTTTCATCTGGAAAATAGATGTGCCCATGGTGCTTTCTGCTCATCTGAACATTGATGTGCATGTCTGCCTTGCCGCTAATTTTTTCCTGGAGCTCGACCATGAATGCAGAGAAGGTAAATTTAAGGGACTCAAACCCCTCCTTTGGTTGCCAGATCAGAGATGATGAGCAGTTCCTCTGGGACCCTGATGCAGGAAGGTCCAGAGAGCTTATGCGCATTCCTATAGAAATCAATGACTCTGAGTCTTGATGCAGAGCTCTCTATTCAGAGTTAACTGAATTAAACCCTAAGATGACTGAAAACCATCTAAACTATTAATGCCTATTGCTACTGTAAGGATTACTGCTTTAAGTGAAGAAATAAGAGCTTACGTTTGGCTAGATACCTCAAGGTCTCCAGCCTGGGGGGTGTGTGTGTGTGTGTGTGCGCGCGCGCGCGCACAAGTGTGTATGTGTCTAAAAGGGGACACGTTCACAACTAGGTTGGAAAAAGGAGAGTTCACTTTAAACCAACAAAGAGCCCCTAGTAGTTGCATGTTGAGAAAATATTTTTATAAATGTGCTATTGCCTTGAGCAAAGCCTTGCACGTAGGCCACACATACACTTTAGAATATTCGCTGTAGAATGAAAGGTCACAATTATTTTCCAGAAATTGCATCACAGCCAAACTCTCTGCAGACTCTGGTATAATTTCAATCTTGCCTCCACCTTCACTTGGCCTTCTCCCTGGGAAGCTTCATGTCTTCTTATAATGACACTTATCATAGGATGTAAAACCCACCAGGATAATCCAGAATAAGTTCATCTCAAGATCTTTAATTCCATCTGCAAAGACCCTTTTCCCAGATGATACCCGCAAAAAACCATTTTTCTGCCACATATGCCATTTACATTAGCACCAACCAAAACACACTTAGGTACAAATCTTAAAAAATACATGTAAGAGCTATATAAGGAAAACTATAAAACTCTGATAATAAAAATCAAAGATCCAAATAAATCAAGAGATTCCATGTTCATGGATAGGGAGACAATATTGTTAAGATGTCCATTCTTTCCACATAACCGCCAGTTATTTTGTAAATACTGACAAAGCGATTTTAAAGTTTATGTGGAAAGACAAAAGACCCAGCATATTCAAAACAACACTGAAGGAGAAGAGCAAAGCATAAGGACTGACCTACTGAAAACTTACCATAAAGCCACAGCAACCAGGACAATGTGATATTGGAAAAGAATACACAAATAGATAACAGAACAAGAGAAAGAGCACAGAAATAGATCCACACAGAGGTAGTCAGCTTACCTTTGACAAAAACCAAAGACAATGCAATGGAGAAAGGACCCAGACTTTATAACAAATGGTGCTGGAACAACTACACATCCACATGCAAAAAAGAAAAACAGAATCTAGGCATAAACTATGCTTTTCACAAAATTTAGTTCAAAATGAGTCACAGACCTAGATGTAAAATGCAATAATTGTGAAACTTCTGGAAAATAACATAGGAGAGAATCTAGCTGACCTTAGTTTTGGCAGTGTTTTTAGATACCACACCAAAAGCACAATCCATGAAAGAAGAAATTATTAAATCAGGTTTCAATCAATTTAAGGACTCCTGCTGTGCCAAAGACACTTAGTAGAACAAAACAACTAGTCACAGACTTGTAGAACTTTTTTTTTGCAAAACACATCTTTGATAAAAGACAGGTATCTAAAGCATACAGACTGAACAATGAGAGAATAGATAACCCAATTTTTAAAAGTGGGCAAAAGATCTGGACAGATAGTTTGACAAAGAAGATATACAGATGACCAACAAGCATATGATAAGTGACATGGTTTAGCTATGTCCCCATCCAAACCTCAGCTTGAATTGTAGTTCCCATAATCTCCACGTGTTGTGAGAGGGACCTGGTGGGAGGTAATTGAAGCACTGGGGCGGTTACCCTTGTGCTGTTTTTGTGGTAGTGAGTGAGTTCTCATGACATCTGATGGTTTTATGTGGGGCTTCTCTCCTCTTCACACTGCACTTCTCCTTGCTGCCGCCATGTAAAGAAGGACACGTTTGCTTCCTCTTCCACCATGACTGTAAGTTTCCTGAGGCCTCCCAGCTATGCTGAACTAAGTCAATCAAACCTCTTTCCTTTGTAAATAACCCAGTCTCTGGTATGTCTTTATAAGCAGTGTGAGAACAGACTAATACAATAAGATACTAATCATATATCCTTGGGGCAGAGTAAATTAAAACAACTTTGATGCACTACTGCATACCTATTAGAATGACTAAAACTCCAAGCACTGACAACACCAAACCCCAGTGAGGACGTGGAGCAACAGGAACTCTCATTCTTTGCTGGTGGAAATGCAAACTAATACTGCCATCTTAGAAGACAGCTTAGCAGTTGTATGATTTTTTTCCAAAACTAAACATACTCTTACCATTCAGTCCAGAAATTATACCCCGTGGGTATTGACCTGAATGCGTAGAACATTTATGCCCACACAAAAACTTGCATACAAATGTTTATAGCAGCTTTATTCATAATTCCCAAGCTGACAAGGAACCAAGGCGTCCTTCTGTAGGTGAACAGATAAACAAATGGCAGTACATTCCGATAACGCAGTACTATTCAGTGATTAAAAGAAATTGGCTATTAAGCCATGAGAAGACACAGAGGAATAGTAAATTCATAGTCTTAAGTTAAAAAAAAAAAGCACTCTGTAAAGGCTACATATTTTGTGTCATACCTACATCCAATTATCTGTCTTTCTGGAAAAGACAACACTATGGAGATATTAAGAGGATTAGTAGTACCGAAGGATTTCAAAGAGAAAGGGGACAGGGAATAGGTGGGGCTTAGAGGATTTTGAGCAGTGAAAGTACATGTCCTTATACATGTGTAAAAACCCATAGAATGTACAACACAAAGTATGAACCCCGATGTAAACTTTGGACTTGAATAATAATGTATCAACATTATCTTATCAATTGTATCAAAAGGACCACACTAATTAAAATATCATTAATGAGGAAACTGTGTGTGTGTTTGTGTGTGTGTGTGTGTGTGAGAGAGAGAGGTGGGGAAAGGGGTGTATAATAACTCTCTGTACTTTCTACTTAATTTTCTGTAAATCTAAAACTGATTTTAAAAAACAAATTCTATTTTTAAAAAATTAAAATAAATGATTTGAATAGACCTTTATGAAAGAAAGAAAAACAAACAGCCACTATGGATATGAAGAAATGCTCAACATCTTTAGACATTAGGGAAATGCAAATCAAAATCAAATGAGATACCACTTCATACCCAATAAAATGATTATAAGAAAAAAGACAATGACAAGTAACGGTGGGATGTGGAGAAATAACTGAAATCCTCATATGCTACCAGTGAGAATAGAAGATGATACAGTCATTTTGGAAGTAGTTTGGTAGTTTATTAAACTGTTAAACATGTAATTAACCATATGACTCAGCAATTCCTAGGCACATGTCCAAAACAAATGAAAAATAGAGCGAGACTCTATTGCAAAAAAAGAAAATACAGATTCAATGCCTATTTGTTATGAACTGATAATCCACCTCACAAATACCTCTTGCAACGTGTTAGTGCCTTTACAGGTTTTTAAAAATTCCTACTTGCAGGCTGTAGGCTTGGTTCAGAAGAACCTGTGAAAGGAGATCCCTTACATCAGAAGAGGTAACTCCTCTAAACCTGCATGAATGAGAAAGGCAAATATTTGTGCTTTCTGCTACATACTTACTTTCAGAAAATTTGAATAAAGACAAAGGAATTATTGTTTTTTTTTCAGTGTAAGAAAATGTCCATAATTTTTGGTGATGCATATGTAAAGTTGGTCTGCTTTTTGTTTTGTTTTTAGACAGGGTCTCACTCTGTTGCTCAGGCTGGAGTGCAGTGGCGACAGCAGGGTTCACTACAGCCTTGACTTTCCAGGCTTCAGTGATCCTCCCATCTCCCATTTCAGCCTCCTGAGTAGCTTGGACTACAGGTGTGCACCACCATGCCTGGCCTTTTTTTTTTTTCTTTTCTTTTCTTTTTTTTTTTTTGATAAAGACGCAGTCTCACTAAGTTGGCCAGGGTCGTCTTGAACTCCTAGGCTCAAAGGATTCTCCTGCCTCAACCTCTAAAAGTGTTGAGATTATAGGCGTGAGCCACCACATCCAACAGGTCTGCTTTTTGAGATAATTTTTTTTTCTTTTTTTTATATGGAGTCTCGCTCTGTCGCCCAGGCTGGAGTGCATTGGGGCAATCTCAGCTCACTGCAAACTCCACCTCCCGGGTTCACGCCATTCTCCTGCCTCAGCCTCCCGAGGAGCTGGGACTACAGGTGCCTGCCACCATGCCTGGCCAACATTTTATATTTTTAGTAAAGATGGGGTTTCCCCATGTTAGCCAGGATGGTCTCGATCTGCTGACCTTGTGATCCACCTGCCTCAGCCTCCCAAAGTGCTAGGATTACAGGCGTGAGCCACAACTCCATCTTGAGATAATTTTTCAAAAAAGAAAGAGAGAACGAGAAAAGGCAAAGAATACATAAACAAAATCTTGAAATTATTGAATCTGGGTGATGGAATTATACTGGATCTTTCCTTACACTTTTTTTTTTTATTACAAAAAGAAAATAAGTGATAATTATAAACACCAAAAACCAAGATACTTTGAATAGTGGAACAAACAGCTGAAAAATTTAGGATGGCGTACTGCTGGAACACGTGCTAAATAAATAACAAGTGGCTTTGCTTTTGGTTCTTTGTTACTCCCAGTTGAACACATTAATATCAATACCCCTAATTCTACTATACTTTATGCTATTTTTATTCTTTTTTATTTACTATTATTATTATTTGAGACGGAGTCTCACTCTGTCACCTAGGCTGGAGTGCAGTGGCACGATCTCAGCTCACTGCAAACACTTTATACTGTTACAAAAACAATTTTGAATTTATATTTAAACCCACTGACGAAAGTACAACATTTTCTCATAGTTTTAAGAGCTGACTGTAATATGAATTCTTAAGATTGACAGAGCATTTTTCCTTTTAAAACCATAGTGCTCTTTAAAAAGGTTTATGGATGAGTCTATGTAACTAGATCATTCAAAAGAGTAATTAAGCTTTTTTCACATATACAATAAGATTTGTAACAGGGGCAAATAGAAACAAAATCTGTATACATAGAAATAATCAGTTTAAGGAAGTAAAATAAATATATATGTAAATAAATATTTGTAGTTGGCGTGGGTTTCAGCTGAGAGACGGTAGCTCACTCACACCTGACAGGCCATAATCTATTTTCAAAGTAGGGGGATAATCAGAACAGAAAGAAATGTAAGTGTCAGTTAAGTAAAGTCATGTCCTGCTTCTCACTAAATGCTCACCATGTAAGCTACATAGAATAAAATTATAGAGACATAAATATGAGTCTCTACTCAAATTATACTTTAGCAAACAGCTAAGAGCATGGTTCATTCATGTTATCTTTAAGTAAATATATGTAGTGCCCTCAAACCAAACTTTATTTTCTTCAATAATCATGAAAAATATAATACCAGCAAGTTTGGTCATAATTTTCTGTGGGTAAAAATCACTAGATATTTAACTACACTTAGTGGCAAAATCACATGGTATCTTAGCAGGTTTTCTCTCCAAGGGGTTTCATTTGATTTTTGAATTCAAGTTTATGTAGTGCCATGAAAGGGCACATAGCCTATCTTTTTTATTTTCTAAGTTTTATCCACCACCACTAAGTGCATAGATTTCTTAAGCACCTTCACTCAGAAATCTGTCTGAGGCTTTTAACAATGTCAGTAGTCATTTTGCCCAGGTGTATAGAAAATCTGGTTGTTTGGGGGTTTTGTTTTTATAACAAACTAAAGTAAATCAGAAGTGAAAGTACTTCTCTCTGAGATTATTTTTAAATCTAAACAAATAAATAAACTCAAGGGAATTTAATTTTGATAAAACAGGACTCCAGGAAAATCTGTCTCATGGCCTTTCTGAATAAAGAAAATGGAAATAAAATGTAAACATGAGTTTGGAGATGGGTCTTCCACAAAACAAGTATTGACAAGATAATCTCTCCATTTGTTCCAGGTCCTCTAATTCTAGCACTCTATAAGCATAAAAATAATCTAATTAAGTTTAATGCTTTGAAATATTTCCTTTATTGCAAATCAGCACCCAGATGAGGAATAAGACGAAACCACACTGACATGACCCTGAATACCTGAGATTTTTGAGTAAGGTGGGGAACAAAGATCTGTTTCTCTAACTAAAGGATGATTAGATTAATTTTTCCCTCCATTAGCAGCCCTATATCTTTCTCCATCCTCTCTCACTTCTTACTCAACTATTCGAGCTTCTCTATCACTAAACTTATAACGTATGCCCTGCCTGGGCTTCAAAGCGGTATTCACATTAACAGATAAAAAGCTTCGTGCACTGTCTGAGCTAAGACTGCCACAGTAAACTCTGAAACGATGACATGAGCACATGATAAATATCCTGACACAAAAAAGCTATTTTTCAGAGGAGGCCACTACCCCATAAGCAAACCTTTGTTGCTCTAGCTGTGAACTCAAGGATCTGTCCTCCCATTGAAAGGCCCCAGAGTCGACAGGCTGAGTACTCCAAGTCGCTGACACCAGAGGACAGAACAAAGAATCTGTCCAAGTCTTGATCTCCTCAGCTCAGCGCAGGCCAAGTTCAGCTCAGCGATCTATCAAAGTTCTGGAATGTGCAGCAAGTAAATACCCACATTCTGCCAAGGGAGAAGAAAAGCTGGACCATTGACTACTGCTCTGGGACGAAGGGAACTCTCCCTCATCAAAAGAGCCCCAGCAGCCCTCATCCAGGTCTACACTGTATAATGGGTAGATTTTCAGCGAGCGTGCAAAAGCTAAATGATGCTTTTATCTCGCAGTCCCCCGCCCCCTTTGCAGTAAGAGTTTATGTTAGAGCCACTTAAGGGCATGGAGTGCAGCTTAGTGGATTACCTGTTTGTATGAGTCAGTACATGACCTGATCCTGTGGTGAGAGGAGAGGGGGAGGATGAGAGTTTTGTAAAATCAGTTTTGCTTTGAAGGGCTCTTCAGCAATTTCTGAAGCCTCGCAAAGACCTCTATACATACTGGCCCTATAAGGAGGAAGGATTAGAAGGGAACAATGCACTCCGTAGAGAAGCTCGTCTTGTATTTCTAGTTATTTTATGAGTTTAGACTTATTAAATTACAAGCTTTAAAATCGGCCACTCGTTATTGAAAAAAGTGTGGAACTGTGAATTAAAAGCGTATCTCTGAGACAGTTGTCACCGGCTTTGGAGCTAAGCATCCCGGGAAGTCAGATAAGGTTTCATCAGAGAAAGGGAAATGATCCTGTTCTGAATAAAAATGGAAAGGTTCTGAAAGTCACTTCTGGAAGACCGGCATGGGGAGGACAGGAATCTCAAGTGTCAACAAAGTTGGACTTAAATACCTAAAATGATTAATTGGTCAAACTAGCATGAGGTTAAAGCTTTTTTGTTCCTAAAATACCTTTTGATTCCAGGAAGGAATTCTTTTCCCCAAGCCGCCCTGAGTGAACCATTAGTTTCCATTTCAGTGATCTGCTTTCTTTCTATGGGTAATCTCAAGTCTCACCTGAGGGCAGATGGCAGGGCAATGACAATGGCAGCCTATCAGAGAATTTGATTTCCAGTCTCAGCTCCACAATCCGATACCACATTGTGTATTAAGTCTTGCTATTAAGGATCTCTAAGGTCGAAAGTTAATAGTAAATACTTTTGTGCCTGCCACAGTTCTTTTTATTATTCAGGACCAAATAAGACAAATGCATGTGAATTGGTTTGGAGAAGATTTCAGATTAATTTTCAAAGTAAGATTGCACCTTAATGAACCCATCTTCGGGTTAATTTGAGAGTATATCTTACCAATAAGGAGTGTAAATTTAATCTAAAATTTTGTTATCCATTCTGTTCCCAGTTTTCTTCTCTTTAACAAATAAATCACTGGACTACATGGTACAAAAGCTGATTTCTGAGGACATTCTGTCCTGAAAGATTATTTGATTCAGAAGCTCTCAATTGGAAACAATTTTTAACTGGGACCAAAAGTATATATTTGAACAGGTTAGTAAGCGTTTAAAAATTTAAGTTTAAAATCGAGGTCTCAATTTCAAACAAAAACAGATGAGTTATTACCTAAAGCAAAATATGTAGCTTTCTAAAGCTGATAAAAGCTCCAATTTAAGAAAATTAAGAAAATATTTCAAAACATATACTTCTTTAAATGGCATATCAGAGAATATTTGTTCATGTTTAAAACAGATTTATTTACTTTAGCAACAAAACAGCTTTAGTTACAAAGTATAGTTATTTTTTAACAATTTTATTGAGATACAATTTACATACCATAAAGTTCACTCATTTAAATGTATAATTTAATGGGTTTTAATATATTTACAAAGTTTCCAACCATCACGATAATCTGATTTTAGAACATTTTTGTTGTCCCAGAAAGAAATGTACCAATTAGCAGTCACTCCTCATTCTCCCTGACTCCAGCCCTCAGCACCAACTAATATACTTTCTGCCTCTAAATAATTGAGTATTTCATGTAAATGGACTTTTTTCAAAACAACCACATGCTGTATGTACTCAAGGACACTATACTAAGGGTTCTTTCCCTTATCACAATGTCTCTGAGTTTCATTCATGTTGCAGCATGTATTAGTACTTAATTCCTTTAAATTACCAAATAACATTCCGTTGTGTGGATGTACATTTGTTTATCCATCCATCAGTTGAAATTTTAGCCACTGAAGAAGCGCAAACAAAACCATGAGATAACACTACATATCCGCTACATTATTATCTTTAAAAAGACAGGCGATAGCAAGTGTTGGGAAAATGTAGAAACACAGGATTCTTCATACTTTGTTGGCAAGAATGAAAAATTGTACAATTTCTTTGTAAAAGAGTATAGCAGTTCTTCAAAACGTTACCTATCTAGTTACCACACCATCTTCAACTCCACTCCCAGTGTGTGTTCAAGAGATATGAAAACGTATGTTCACATGAAGTCATGTACATGTTTGTAGCAACATCATGCATATTAATGAACATTTATTTTACAAGCCATTTTTACAAACATATTTCTAATATGAAATTGGATATGTCTAAATTCTATGCAACTTACCAAATATCCCATGTGACAGAATATGTTTCAGGGAAGCTTTGAAGAGGTATATTGTGATAACATAGGCTGGTGTCAATGATCAGTTTCTTGAAGAACAAACAGCTTTTTCTCTTGCTTGTTTTTGTTTTGATTTTAAATATCATCAGGGAATTATCATTAAAGTAGAATTTCTATTTTCTGAAAAAGCCCTCATCAGCCATTATTAGGTAGAATGGTGTCATTAAACATGGCAACAGAAAGACGCATGTTACTATTATTGTTGTTTCGATGAGAGAGTACTTTGTCTTTGATATTTTAGCCAGTTACATTCTTCATCTTCAGAGAGCTCCCCTCTTAATTTTAGTGCCCTAGTAGGTCACCCAGTCAGCAAGCTCTGAAGACATCTAAGTTGCCTAAACAGTTTTCATTTCTTGCTTATTTTCACCTTGCTTCTCACAGCCATTGCTCTACCTGCCTTTGTGTGTCGCTTGAGCCAGGCTGCATGCTTCTTAAAGATTGCATTCCAATGACTCTGCTTTCTCCTTATGTCTACCTCAGGGTCAGGGCGTTCCAAGTGCAGGAAGAAAAGGGAGGAAGAATTGTACGCTGGAAACTATACACAGGCCTGTTTTTCTAGGGTACTCAGAGAAATAAGGTAAGGAGGTGCCTCTGCAGAGAGCAGAAATGTATAAATTCCATGGGTCCATTTCATCCATGGTTTAACCTCTTCCTGATGCTTTTCGTTTTTAGTGAAGCACAATTGTACAAGACGATCTTAGGGACTTGGGACATACAACTTAAAAAGCATTCTCAATGGTAAAAATTACATGCCGTTTGTGAATGTGTCAGTCACTCCTTCCTTGTACCCTGTGCGTACCTAGACGAGTGCCAGGCACACAGCAGTTTCTCAGTAAATGTCTTTAAAACTCATGAACTCCAAAAATGAGGAGGAAAGCTGAAGCTGAGACAGGAACTTATTCTGCAAGCCCTAGGATTAAAATAGGAGAGTGAAGCGACTGGGTTTGGGTTTCAGAAGGAATTCTCTCGTCTCCGTGTTGAAGATGGGTTGGAGAAGAACAAAGGTAAGACTACATAGAGAAAATGCACTTTTTGCCTAAACCAGAGGAATAAAGAGGAAGAGGTGGCCCTCTAGAGATGTAAAGGCGATTTATCTGTGAAGCTGAGGGACTCAGGATGTGGAGGGAGAGAGTGCACCCAAGACTGTCGTGCAGGAGCTAAGCTTAGCTGGGGACCACGGAAGGCGCCTTTACCTGGGGTGGGAACTCCCGCAGGTGGAGGCTGAGGAAGAAGCAGCCAGGCTTGGCTTCCATGGAGGTGTCTGTATCTGGGTGATACTTGGTGATGTATGGACAGGCAGTGGGTTAAGAAGGTCTCAATCTCAGGAAGGGACTATGGCCTGGTCACATACATTAGTGAGCTGTCCACGTAGAGGGGGCAGTTTACATCTTGAGAATGGCTGCTTCCAGCAAGAGTATAGGATGAGAAAAGCAGCAGGAATGAAGAATGAAAACCCCGCCTCAGACGTGGGTGAAGCCCTTTACCATAACCAAGGTGCCGGGCCATTCCGAAAATCTGTCAGTATTAATAAAGCTTCTGCCACCCCCTTCTTGGTTGAATTTGCTTCCCCATCAAACATCCTGTGTCGAAGTCCTAACCCCCAACACCTCAGAATGGGGCCCTGTTTGGAAAGAGGCTACTGAGATGTCATCAGTCAAGATGACGTCACACTGGAGTAGGATGGGCCCCTCATCTAACGTGACTGTGTCCTTATTAAAGGAAGGCCAAGTGAAGAAGCAGACACACAGGACAACGCTGCATGGGGATTGGAGTTCTGCTGCCAAGGAGTCCGCGGAAACCAGGAAAGAGCCTGCAACAGATCCTTCTGCTGCACCTCCAGAGGAAGCAGAGCCCTGCGGACTGCTAGATCTTACACTTCTGGCTTCCAGAACAGTGAGTTGACACATTTCTGTTGTTTTAGCGGCTCAGTTTGCGGTCCTTTGTTGTGCCCACTCCAGGAAACTGTACAATCCTCATGCCGTGCAAAGCAAACGTTATATTCTAACCTTCAGTAATACACCCTCTCCCAAGCCTGACATTTTTCATTTTCTTTGATCTTTGCTTCCTGATTCTCAGAAGTTCCTGGATGGGCAGGTCACCCCGTGTGTACTCACCAATCCAGGCCCACATCCCAGTGCCCTGAGACTCAAATTACACCAGCAACTTTCAGCCTCTTCAAAGAACCTAGCCTGTCCATATTTGGCTCTTAAGATTTTAGGTTTCAGCCCTGCCTGAAATAAGTGAACTAATATCATTGTCCTCAATTTCCTCCTATGGTGGTTAGATTGCAAGATCATTTCCAGTTCAAAGTTTCTAAAAGCAGCTGAATTGAAAATATTGATCAGAAAGGTGAGGAGGAGTGACCCAATCGCTTCCCTCACCTCATCCCTTCTTATCACAAACTTCCTGGGCTTTTATCTGGGCAAGGGTAGGAGACTTCGTGTGACATTAACAGGTAAATCCTTAGGATTTTGCGCCATATCTTTAAGCCTTTCCTTTAGACCTCTTAAATACGAAATTTCCACAACTGGACTATATACCACATTGGTATTATTTTCCCCTTTATCCTAAAACTGTCATCTTAAAGCTTCAAACAATACTGTGATTTGATGTTAACCACGATGACTTATACAACCATATTTACAAGGCCACGACTCGAACCATTTTTAGATTTCACCTTTCTAGACTGTAACCTAAGTTGTTTTATTAATTCCCATCCATAAAGCCTATCTGATTCTTATTTCAGTGTACTCCTTGTTCTCTACCATCAATATTAGATTATTCATCAACTGCATTTATATTCTCGCCTTTTATAACTTTACGACTCTAACTTACAATTTCAAATTCAATTTTTTCATAAAACCACTAACCACCTAATTAAACAACCAAACACTCCATTATAACCTTAGAATCTGTAGCTCACCCTGGTAAGCCCTGCACCAGGTTAATGTTGTTATCAGCATGTCTTAAATACTGTTATCTAAATGTTATTGAAACTTTATCACATGTCAACTTGGGAAAAAATGTTGTGCATACTTTTGAGATAAGACCGCTAAGTTGGTTCAAGGAATATACTGTGAGTAGCATTTCTCACTGGTTTTTTTTTTCTGTCATGACTATAGCAGTGAAATGCAAAATTCATAAAAATATTAATATTCTGCCATGAAGTAAAACTCTATTGTCATTTTCATACCTATTAGTAATTCAAGAGAAAAAAGTAAGTTCTTCTCAACCTTAGCTTTGATAAAAATTATAAATATATTTTTAAAACAATATGTATTGTTTAATTAAAATAAACAATACATTTCGCTCTTTCATCCACCAAGCACAAAGCAGGTTCTTATAAAAAACAAAATATTATTAATTGGTTATCCGAAAGCACAGTTAATAGTGTAGAATCTGTTTTTAATTAAGCATTTTTATATGCAAGAGTGTCATAGTTAACAGGAAGTGGCCATTTTACAGATGGCTGGTGACAGCATCATATTGAATGGGATGTGACTCTTGTGGTGTATGACAATAGTCTATTCCTTCAAAGGGAGAGGTGACAGGGAGGTTAATTAACCTTTCATCAGTTAAGAGTCCTTTATCGAGGAGAATGTAAAGATAAATTCATCTCAAAACAAGTTCGTGGGTTCGGGTTGTTTTACCCATTTTCTAGATAAAGGAGCTGAATTTCATATCCCAAATCTAGTTGCAGCCATCTGTAACCAAGTTCACCACATCATCCTATTTCTGCTGATCAGTAAAGAAGCCTCTAGCAAACCATCTATATTAATGCAAAGGACAACTTTCTATCCAAATAATCTGAATTTAAATTTAGTAGATTCTAAATTAATAACCTTTTACTTTATTGTTACTGAAATTCTACCTTATTGCAAACCGGGTTTCTTTCCAATCCTAAGGAGACAGTTATTCTTTTTTTCTTTCTTTTTTGAGATAGAGTCTTGCTCTGTTGCCTCAGGCTGGAGTGCAGTGGCACGATCTCCACTTACTGCAACCTCTGCCTCCTGGATTCAAGTGATCTTCCTGCCTCAGCCTCCCAAGTAGCTGGGATTACAGGCATGCGCCACCACACCTGGCTAATTTTTTATATTTTTGGTAGAGACGGGGTTTCACCATGTTGGCCAGGCTGGTCTTGAACTCCTGACCTCAAGTGATCTGCCTACCTCGGCCTCCCAAAGTGCTGGGATTACAGGTGTGAGGCACCATGCCCAGCCTCAGAATGGCTTCTTTGAACTGCTTTTAGTAAAGTGCAAGAAGAGAGAAACTCTGCCTTGCCCCTCTCACACACGCACGCGCACACACACAGACACACACACACAGGCAGGCAGGCCCACATTAGCACCCATGAGTAGGAAACTGTAGACTTTTCGTTGTCTTTATAAATCAATGGGATGTAATGAATATTTTTTCTGATGGCTGAGGCCTTATAATTATATTAATGGGATTATGGCGCCATCGTGTGGTAATATGACATCATTTTTAAAAATTATTTTTTACTGGCTGGGCACAGTGGCTCAAGCCTGTAATCACCAGCACTTTGGGAGGCCAAAGCAGGCAGATCATGAGGTCAGGAGTTCAAGTCCAGCCTGGCCAACATGGTGAAACCCCGTCTCTACTAAAGATAAAAAAAAATTAGCGAGGCGTGGTGGTGCGCACCTGTAATCCCAGCTACTTGGGAGGCTGAAGCAGGAGAATTGCTTGAACCCGGGAGGTTGAGGTTGCAGTGAGCCAAGATCATGCCATTGCACTCCAGCCTGGGCAACAGGCCAAGACTCTGTCTCAAAAATATATATATTTTTTACTTATGAAATACTTAAAATGCACTAAAAAGTACAGAAGTAATAACAAATATTTGTGTACCCAAGTTTATGATATTACTTTATCTATTTCTCTAAATTAAATAAATAATCTTCACAAATACACAGACACTATCCCATCTCTCTATTCTTGGAGGTAACTACTGACTTCTGAATATTAGTTTTGTTTCTTATGTAAATATGTATAATTAATAATTACTATGAACCATTATTTTATCATTTGAAATGTCTACAACACATATGGCATCATTCTATTGAGATACACATTGGCAGATATATGCATGTGTATGTATACATATTCCCTTGCAATCTGTGGTATTCATTCAATGGTAGGTTTTGAAGTTTTATCTATTTATATTTGTAGTTCTAGGTCTTTTTTAACAACAGTATAGTATTAATACATCTCTTTGAACAGGACAGTGAAGTTGATTGCATTTGCTCAATATAATAAATTGCACTGCAAGGAACATTCTTTTACATGTCACCGTGTATGGGTTTCCTCTGGGGTTAAAACCTTGGCATGAAATTGCTTTCCAAACCTTAGGCTCCTGTCTGTGTTTCTAATGCCTTCGTAGTCATTAAAACACCTCAGCTACAAGGTTGAATCAATGAGGTGAAAGCAGAAAGCTTTCTATTGTGTTCTTAATGTTAAAGGATTGTTTCTATTTCATCACGCTGTGTAATGTTTGCTATTGTTTATGATGCGTACCATTTAGCAGGTTAAGAAAATTCCCTTCCCTTCCAAATGTTCTAACAGTTTTACCTGGAATAAATACTATTTTAAAATGCATTTTTATATCTGTTGGAATGGAATCAAACGTGATTCCTTTTTGACAACTTTTATGTGCTTGAAGGGATATTTTATATGCACTCAGTTAAAAAAATGAAATAAAGGCCGGGCGCGGTGGCTCAAGCCTGTAATCCCAGCACTTTGGGAGGCCGAGACGGGCGGATCACGAGGTCAGGAGATCGAGACCATCCTGGCTAACAGGGTGAAACCCCGTCTCTACTAAAATACAAAAAACTAGCCGGGCGAGGTGGCGGGCGCCTGTAGTCCCAGCTACTCCGGAGGCTGAGGCAGGAGAATGGCGTAAAACCCGGGAGGCGGAGCTTGCAGTGAGCTGAGATCCGGCCACTGCACTCCAGCCCGGGCGAAAGAGCAAGACTCCGTCTCAAAAAAAAAAAAAAAAAAAAAAAAAAAAAAAAATGAAATAAACATTGAAACAGGACTTCCTCCCTACCCAGACGATACATGTACTTTTTGCTCTATATCTTTGCTAGGCTGAACATATTTGGAAGTGTGCTTTGTACTGGGTGTGAGACGAGCCACTTTCATTATGCCTGCCACAGTTGAGCAAGTATCAATATGTACGTTTCTGTTCTCGTAGCCCTCTATTTGTATATACAAAATATTGCAAAGAATATACATCTGGGACAATTACCTTGGCTAGTCAGTTAACAAGAAAAGCCAGATCTACATTCTCCTGACACAACTGGTTTATTATTGTCTTTACTTATACAACTTCCCCTTTGTTAACTCTAAGTTCTTTAAGGATAAGGGGCTTCGTTACTTCATATTCTCACACAGCGTACTGCCAGGCACACAGTAGATCTCTACAAATGTTTGTGGAAAGAGTCAGTGAGCAGCACCAGGGAGAATCTTGCTTTTATTAGTATTTGGGTTATTATTTTTGAGACAAACACATTATAGCCCCTATTTTGTTGGGCATAAATTGATTCAACAATAACGAACAGAGAGAAGTTTAATACACAGAAAGTGCCATGGAGTTGCAATGTGAGAGGTTTACATTTTTGTTTGAACTTCAAGAAAGAGATATTTAAGGATTAAAACCTGGAATTGGAAAATGAAAAGGAAAAATGCTCTTAAAAATCAGCAAAATTTTATAAAGAAACAAAATCAACATCTCGATGTAAAATATGTCACCCATGAAATTTAAAACTTGGTAAATAGTGGGCATCTTAATCAGACACTGTTGAAGATGGAAACAAGGAGGTGGACAATATGTAGAAGAAACTAACTGTAATGCACAGCACACATAGAGATGGAAAACATGGAGGAGAGGTTAAGACACATGAAGTACTAAATAAGGTCCAGGATATGGTTTACAAGACCTTTAACAAAAGAACTGAGAAACAGGAGTACAGCAATATTTCAAGACATGATGACTAAGAGTTTTCCAAATTAAATGGAATAAATGAATCCTCAGCTTCAAAAACAAAACAAATACCAAGAGAAATAAATGTTCAAATATCTCCCGTTTCAGACAAATTTTAGAACTATGAAATCCCTCACCTCAAAAATTAAACTCCAAATTACCTATAAAATGGCTATTAAAAATGATAAGCTAGAAAACACCAGAATAACATCTTCCAAGTGCCAAAAGGAACTACTATAAATCCAGAGATTTGTATTCAGTTAATCTCTCATTGAAGAACAAGAGAGAAATAAATAGTTTTCAGACACACTGAAAACATGTCATGAGGGCATATCATGAAATGAACTTCTGAAGGATGTACTCCAGAAAGAACAAAATCACATCCAGAAAAACTATGTGAATTTCAAAACTGAAAGTGAGCAAAGATTCTGGGAAACAGGAAGGTCGATCTAAACAAACACAATTTTCAGCAAAAAAGAAGAATGTCCAAGAAAAGGTGACTGAAAAGTAAGCGTAATGGGAAAAAGATCTGAACAGACACCTCCCCAAAGAAAAAAGACCAATGGCAAACAGGCATAAACACATGAAAAGATGCTCAACATCATGTGTTACTAGGGAATTGTAAATTAACACAACAATGAGATACAACAACACACCTACTAGAATAACTAAAATCCAATATACTGACAACACCAAATGCTCGTGAAGGTCTGAAACAACAGGAACTCTCAGTCATTGCTGGTGGGAATGCAAAGTGATTCCGTTCCCTTCTATTTGACACAGATACCCCCATGAACACCTGAAACTGGTAGCACTGAACCCTTCATGCTCTATGTTTTTTCCTGTACAGCAACGGGCGGGTAGCATATACAGTATGGATCCCCTGCACAAAGGGATGAACACATCACAAGCAGAATGGAGTAGGGTGACATGAGGAACATGATGTTTAAGGAATAAAGAGATAGATAAGTAGATCCAAATATAGACTGTGAAATGATCGTCAAGCTAATTAACACCTCATCTACTTATTCTTTTATGGTAAGAATATTTAAAATCTATTCTTTCAGATTTCTCGAAGAACTGAAAACAGAGCCACCATTCAATCCAGGATTCCCACTAGTGGGTATATATCCAAAAGAAAATAAGTTGTTCTACCCAAAAGACACATGCCCTCCTATGTTCATCACAGACATGTTCATTGCAGCACTATTCACAATAGCAAAATCATGGAGTCAACCTAGGTGTCCATCGAGGGTGGACTGGATAAAGAAAACGTGGTACAAATACACCATGGAATACTACCCAGCCACAAAAAGAGTGAAATCATGTCTTTTGCAGCAACATAGATGCAGCTGGAGGCCACTATCCTGAGCTAATTAAGGTAGGAACAGAAACGCAAATACTACATGTTCTTACTTAGAGGTGGAAGCTAAACATTAGGTACTGGCAGATGTAACATGTCCAACAATGGACACTGGAAGTTGCTTCTGAGGGAGGAGGCGAAAGAGGGGAAGAGTTGAAAAATTAACTGTTGGGTACTATGCTCACTACCTGGGTGACAGGATCCATCATACCCCAAACTTTAACATCACACAGTATGCCCATATAACAAACTTGCACATGTACCCCTGAATCTAAAATTTAAAAAGTTGAAATTATTAAAACATCTTCTCTCTAAGCAATTTTGAAATATACAAACATTATTATTAACTGTAGTCACCAGGTTGTGCAATAGATCACTGAAACTTATCCTTCCTGTTAAACTTTATATCATTTGGCCAACATCTCTTTTTTCTCCATCCACAACCTCCCCTACTCCAGCCCCTAGTAATCACGATTCTACTCTGATTCTATTGAGTTCAACGTTTTTAGATTCCACATAGAAGTGAGACCATGTGGTATTTGTCTGTGTTTGGCAGGCTTATTTCACTTACTATAATGGTTTCCAGTTTCATTCATGTTGTTGCAAATGACAAAATTACCTTCTTTTAAGGTCCAAATACCATTGCATTGTGTGTACCACATTTTCTTTACCCATTCATCCAGTGGGCACTTGTTTCCCTGTCTTCGCTATTGTGTTATGAACATGGCAGTACAGATATTTCTTTGACAAATGAATTTCAATTTCTCTGGATATACACCCAGTAGTGAGATTGCTGGATCATATGGTAGTTCTATTTTTAATTTTTTGACGAAATGTCGCACTGTTTTCCATAATGACTGTACTAATTTAACTTCCTACTGACAGTGTACATTGGTTCTTTTCTCCATATACTTGGCCACACTTGCTATGTTTTGTCTTTTTGACAATAGCCAACCTAACAAGTATGAGGTATGAGTTACTATCTCACGGTGGGTTTTATCCGCAGTTGCCTGATGATTCGCGATGGGCATTTTTTCATATATCCGCTGGCTCTGTGTCTTCTTTTGAGAAATATCTGCTCATGTCCTTTGCCCCTTTTTTGATCAGGTTGTTTTTTTGCTATCGAGTTGTTTGAGCTCCTGAAATTTTTTTATGAGCTTAAACTTTGTATCGTTGGGCATGGGGGCTGTGGGGCTAGGAGTGCTTTGCAATCCTCTGTCCAGCGTTCTCATGCTCTTCCTACATGTGTTCTCCGTTGAGTAACCAGCCACACACACGCCATTGCCCTCCCAGATGGTGCCCGAATTCAGGCATGGCCATAGCCCCGGCTTCCGCATTTTAGTGCCCAATGGTTTCAGTTCTTCAGCTTCTGCCTATGGATGCCCTGCTTCCTAATATTTATACACGTCAGAGGGCACAGAAGTGTGGACAGAAGCCTCGCTCTAATCCCCAGATAGAACTGGATTTCCCATACATTCTCAGTTTATATGTACGCTGGACTCTAAATAATGAAGCTATGCTTAACAAAATACATTCAAATTACAGGCAAATACTGGTGAATGAAAGTTTTTACAAATCATTACTTACAGCATCCTCTGGAAGTTAGCTGGTCTTTTTTCTGTTTTCTTCAAGCAGATACAAAGATGTTACCACCAGAGAGCACCATGGTACTGCCTTCATCTTTATATGTCACTTTTTCATTAATCCCTCATTTTAGGGGTGACAAATAATAGCAAGGATAATTTAAGCCAAATCTGGAAAATTCTTTCATTCTAGTTCTGGATTTAAAAATTATGAAAACATTTTAAAATTGTGTTTTTAAACATCCTAACATAAAAATGTTTAAATCGTTTTGCTAAAAATCGATCCTGGTGCTTCCGTGTTAATTATGTTTTACTTCAGTAAGTTTATATGCCATCTATTTGCTGATTCTCATGAGATGTTTGTGCTCATCATTTGTGGGTTTTGTTACTTTAAGTTAGGGTTAGTGTAAAAGTCTACGTTCATCCTATTTGTGAATCTTGAGAATTGCAGGCGGGTCTTTGAACATTGTTTCAGAATTAGGCCATTCTTTTATTGAATACACGTTTGTGCCTATCTTTCCCCTTTTCTCCTCTGTGACTCAGTAAATAATATCTAAGGGTACTTTCAGATCTAATTGTCTATTATTTTATACCAACATCTTCAGAATGCACCAGCCAGAAAATACTGCTTCAGTGATACAAAATATGAACAATGTCTGTGTGAGTGAAATTGGACTGTGCAATTGTGTTCTCTTTTTATAACCATGATGATGTTTTTATTTTTTTTTTTTTTTTTTTTTTTTTTTTTCTTTTTTTTCCTTTTTTTCTTTTTATTTTTTTCTTTTTTTATTTTTATTATACTTTAAGTTCTAGGGTACATGTGCATGACGTTTATATCATGTATAACTCCCCAATGCAATCCCCCCTCCTCCCCCCTCCCCATGATAGGCCCCAGTGTGTGATGTTCCCCTCCCGAGTCCAAGTGATCTCATTGTTCAGTTCCCACCTATGAGTGAGAACATGCGGTGTTTGGTTTTCTCTTCTTGTGATAGTTTGCTAAGAATGATGGATTCCAGCTGCATCCATGTCCCTACAAAGGCGCAAACTCATCCTTTTTTATGGCTGCATAGTATTCCATGGTGTATATGTGCACATTTCTTAATCCAGTCTGTCACAGATGGACATTTGGGTTGATTCCAAGTCTTTGCTATTGTGAATAGTGCCGCAATAAACATACGTGTGCATGTGTCTTTGTAGTAGAGTAATTTATAATCCTTTGGGTATATACCCAGTAGTGGGATGGCTGGGTCATATGGTACATCTAGTTCTAGATCCTTGAGAATCGCCATACTGTTTTCCATATGGTTGAACTAGTTTACAATCCCACCAACAGTGTAAAAGTGTTCCTATTTCTCCACATCCTCTCCAACACCTGTTGTTTCCTGACTTCTTAATGATTGCCATTCTAACTGGTGTGAGATGGTATCTCATTGTGGTTTTGATTTGCATTTCTCTGATGGCCAGTGATGATGAGCATTTTTTCATGTGTCTGTTGGCTGTATGGATGTCTTCTTTTGAGAATGTCTGTTCATCCTTTGCCCACTTTTTGATGGGGTTGTTTGTTTTTTTTCTTGTATATTTGTTTGAGTTCTTTGTAGATTCTGGATATTAGCCCTTTGTCAGATGAGTAGGTTGCAAAAATTCTCCCATTCTGTAGGTTGCCTGTTCACTCTGATGGTAGTTTCTTTTGCTGTGCAAAAGCTCTTTAGTTTAATTAGATCCCATTTGTCATTTTTGCTTTTGCTGCCGTTGCTTTTGGTGTTTTAGACATGAAGTCCTTGCCCATGCCTATGTCCTGAATGGTACTACCTAGATTTTCTTCTAGGGTTTTTATGGTATTAGGTCTAACATTTAAGTCTCTGATCCATCTTGAATTAATTTTCGTATAAGGGGTAAGGAAAGGATCCAGTTTCAGCTTTCTACTTATGGCTAGCCAATTTTCCCAGCACCATTTATTAAATAGGGAATCCTTTCCCCATTTCTTGTTTCTCTCGGGTTTGTCAAAGATCAGATGGCTGTAGATGTGTGGTATTATTTCTGAGGACTCTGTTCTGTTCCATTGGTCTATATCTCTGTTGTGGTACCAGTACCATGCTGTTTTGGTTACTGTAGCCTTGTAGTATAGTTTGAAGTCAGGTAGCGTGACGCCTCCAGCTTTGTCTTTTTGACTTAGGATTGTCTTGGCAATGCGGGCTCTTTTTTGGTTCCATATGAACTTAAAGCCGTTTTTTTCCAATTCTGTGAAGAAAGTCATTGGTAGCTTGATGGGGATGGCATTGAATCTATAAATAACCTTGGGCAGTATGGCCATTTTCACGATATTGATTCTTCCTATCCATGAGCATGGTATGTTCTTCCATTTGTTTGTGTCCTCTTTGATTCACTGAGCAGTGGTTTGTAGTTCTCCTTGAAGAGGTCCTTTACATCCCTTGTAAGCTGGATTCCTAGGTATTTTATTCTCTTTGAAGCAATTGTGAATGGAAGTTCATTCCTGATTTGGCTCTCTGCTTGTCTGTTACTGGTGTATAAGAATGCTTGTGATTTTTGCACATTAATTTTGTATCCTGAGACTTTGCTGAAATTGCTTATCAGCTTAAGGAGATTTTGGGCTGAGACGATGGGGTTTCTAAATATACAATCATGTCATCTGCAAACAGGGACAATTTGACTTCTTCTTTTCCTAACTGGATACCCTTGATTTCTTTCTCTTGCCTGATTGCCCTAGCCAGAACTTCCAACACGATGTTGAATAGGAGTGGTGAGAGAGGGCATCCCTGTCTTGTGCCAGTTTTCAAAGGGAATTTTTCCAGTTTTTGCCCATTCAGTATGATATTAGCTGTGGGTTTGTCGTAAATAGCTCTTATTATTTTGAGGTACGTTCCATCAATACCGAATTTATTGAGCATTTTTAGCATAAAGGGCTGTTGAATTTTGTCAAAAGCCTTTTCTGCATCTATTGAGATAATCATGTGGTTCTTGTCTTTGGTTCTGTTTATATGCTGGATTACTTATTGATTTGCGAATGTTGAACCAGCCTTGCATCCCAGGGATGAAGCCCACTTGATCATGGTGGATAAGCTTTTGATGTGCTGCTGAATCCGTTTGCCAGTATTTTATTGAGAATTTTTGCATCGATGTTCATCAGGGATATTGGTCTAAAATTCTCTTTTTTTGTTGTGTCTCTGCCAGGCTTTGGTATCAGGATGATTTGGCCTCATAAAAAGAGTTAGGGAGGATTCCCTCTTTTTCTATTGATTGAAATAGTTTCAGAAGGAATGGTACCAGCTCCTCCTTGTACCTCTGGTAGAATTCAGCTGTGAATCCATCTGGTCCTGGACTTTTTTTGGTGGGTAGGCTATTAATTGTTGCCTCAATTTCAGAGCCTGCTATTGGTCTATTCAGGGATTCAACTTCTTCCTGGTTCAGTCTTGGGAGAGTGTAAGTGTCCAGGAAATTATCCATTTCTTCTAGATTTTCTAGTTGATTTGCGTAGAGGCATTTATAGTATTCTCTGATGGTTGTTTGTATTTCTGTGGGGTCGGTGGTGATATCCCCTTTATCATTTTTTATTGCGACTATTTGATTCCTCTCTCTTTTCTTCTTTATTAGTCTTGCTAGCGGTCTGTCAATTTTGTTGATCTTTTCAAAAAACCAACTCCTGGATTCATTGATTTTTTGGAGGGTTTTTTGTGTCTCTATCTCCTTCAGTTCTGCTCTGATCTTAGTTATTTCTTGCCTTCTGCTAGCTTTTGAATGTGTTTGCTCTTGCCTCTCTAGTTCTTTTAATGTGATGTTAGAGTGTCCATTTTAGATCTCTCCTGCTTTCTCTTGTGGGCATTTAGTGCTATAAATTTCCCTCTACACACTGCTTTAAATGTGTCCCAGAGATTCTGGTATGTTGTATCTTTGTTCTCATTGGTTTCAAAGAACATCTTTATTTCTGCTTTCATTTCGTTATGTACCCAGTAGTCATTCAGGAGCAGGTTGTTCAGTTTCCATGTAGTTGAGCGTTTTGGATTGAGTTTCTTAGTCCTGAGTTCTAGTTTGATTGCACTGTGGTCTGAGAGACAGTTTGTTATAATTTCTGTTCTTGTACATTTGCTGAGGAGTGCTTTACTTCCAATTATGTGGTCAATTTGGGAATAAGTGCGATGTGGTGCTGAGAAGAATGTATTTCTGTTGATTTGGGGTGGAGAGTTCTATAGATGTCTATTAGGTCCGCTTGGTGTAGAGATGAGTTCAATTCCTGGATATCTTGTTAACTTTCTGTCTCGTTGATCTGTCTAATATTGACAGTGGAGTGTTGAAGTCTCCCATTATTATTGTATGGGAGTCTAAGTCTCTTTGTAGGTCTCTAAGGACTTGCTTTATGAATCTGGGTGCTCCTGTATTGGGTGCATAGATATTTAGGAGAGTTAGCTCTTCTGTTGAATTGATCCCTTTACCATGATGTAATGGCTTCTTTGTCTCTTTTGATCTTTGATGGTTTAAAGTCTGTTTTATCAGAGACTAGGATTGCAACCCCTGCTTTTTTTTGTTCTCCATTTGCTTGGTAGATCTTCTCCATCCCTTTATTTTGAGCCTATGTATGTCTCTGCATGTGAGATGGGTCTCCTGAATACAGCAGACTGATGGGTCTTGACTCTTTATCCAGTTTGCCAGTCTGTGTCTTTTAATTGGAGCATTTAGTCCATTGACATTTAAGGTTATATTGTTATGTGTGAACTTGATCCTGTCATTATGATATTAACTGGTTATTTTGCTCGTTAGTTGATGCAATTTCTTCCTAGCCTCGATGTTCTTTACATTTTGGCATGTTTTTGCAATGGCTGGTACCGGTTGTTCCTTTCCATGTTTAGGGCTTCCTTCAGGGTCTCTTGTAGGCAGGCCTGGTGGTGACAAAATCTCTAAGCATTGCTTTCTGTAAAGGATTTTCTTTCTCCTTCACTGATGAAGCTTAGTTTGGCTGGATATGAAATTCTGGGTTGAAAATCTTTTCTTTAAGAACGTTGAATATTGCCCCCACTCTCTTCTGGCTTGTAAGTTTCTGACGAGATGTCTGCTGTTAGTCTGATGGGCTTCCCTTTGTGGGTAACCCGACCTTTCTCTCTGGCTGCCCTTAAGATTTTTCCTTCATTTCAACTTTGGTGAATCTGGCAATTATGTTCTTGGAGTTGCTCTTCTGGAGAGTATCTTTGTGGCGTTCTCTGTATTTCCTGAATTTGAATGTTGCCCTGCCCTACTAGGTTGGGGAAGTTCTCCTGGATGATATCCTGAAGAGTGTTTTCCAACTTGGTTCCATTTTCCCCCTCACTTTCAGGCACCCCAATCAGACGTAGATTTGGTCTTTTTACATAATCCCATACTTCTTGCAGCTTTGTTCTTTCTTTTTCTTCTTTTTTCTTTTGGTTTTCTCTTCTCGCTTCATTTCATTCATTTGATCCTCAATCGCTGATACTCTTTCTTCCAGTTGATCGAGTCGGTTACTGAAGCTTGTGCATTTGTCACGTATTTCTCGTGTCATGGTTTTCATCTCTGTCATTTCGTTTATGATCTTCTCTGCATTAATTAGTCTAGCTGTCAATTCTTCCACTTTTTTTTCAAGATTTAGTTTCTTTGCGCTGGGTACGTAATTCCTCCTTAGCTCTGAGAGGTTTGATGGACTGAAGCCTTCTTCTCTCATCTCGTCAAAGTCATTCTCTGACCAGCTTTGATCCGTTGCTGGCGATGGGCTGCGCTCCTTTGCAGGAGGAGATGCGCTCTTATTTTTTGAATTTCCAGCTTTTCTGCCCTGCTTCTTCCCCATCTTTGTGGTTTTATCTGTCTCTGGTCTTTGATGATGGTGACGTACTGATGGGGTTTTTGTATAGGTGTCCTTCCTGTTTGATAGTTTTCCTTCTGACAGTCAGAAGGACTGTCTGTTGGTCTGTTGGAGATTGCTTGAGGTACACTCCAGACCCTGTTTGCCTGGGTGTCAGCAGCAGAGGTTGCCGAAGATAGAATATTGCTGAACAGCGAGTGTACCTGTCTGATTCTTCCTTTGGAAGTTTCCTCTCAGGGGTGACGCCACCCTGTGAGGTGTGGGGTGTCAGACTGCCCTAGTGGGGGATGTCTCCCAGCTAGGCTACTCAGGGGTCAGGGACCCACCTGAGCAGGCAGTCTGTCCGTTCTCAGATCTCAACCTCCGCGTTAGGAGATCCACGGCTCTCCCCAAAGCTGTCAGACAGAGTCGTTCGCGTCTGCCCGGCCCCGCTCTTTCCCTAATGGACTGCAGCTGTGCGCTGTCCGCAGAGGTAGAGTCTACAGAGACAGGCAGGCTTCCTTGAGCTGCTGTGAGCTCCACCCAGTTCGAGCTTCCCAGCGGCTTTGTTTACCTACTTAAGCCTCAGCAATGGCGGGCGCCCCTCCCCCAGCCTCGCTGCTGCCTTGCGGATAGATCGCCGCAGACGGCTGTGTTAGCAGTGAGGAGGCTCCGTGGGCGTGGGACCCTCCCGGCCAGGTGTGGGATATATTCTCGTGGTGTGCCTGTTTCCTTAAAGCGCAGTATTGGGGTGGGAGTTACCCGATTTTCCAGGTGTTGTGTGTCTCAGTTCCCCTGGCTAGGAAAAGGGATTTCCTTCCCCCTTGCGCTTCCAGGTGAGGCGATGCCTCGCCCTGCTTCAGCTCACGCTGGTCAGGCTGCAGCAGCTGACCAGCACCGATTGTCTGGCACTCCCTAGAGAGATGACCCCAGTACCTCAGTTGAAAATGCAGAAATCACCGGTCTTCTGTGTCGCTCGCGCTGGGAGTTGAGACTGGAGCTGTTCCTATTCGGCCATCTTGCTCCGCCCCGATGATGTTTTTAAAATAAAGCTTATATGCTCAGGCTCCCCAAACGAGTAAACATACTAGAGTTTCTTCATCCTTTGAATGATCATAATTAGATAAAATATGCACCAGTGTTTCCACTGTGTAATAAATGCTTTGTACTCCATTTTCTGAAGTGACTAACAATACAGTATTGTGTCTGTATGATCAAACTTTGTGTTTGGTCAAGTATGGTATTACCAGTGTGCTTATCAAGCTTAGTCAGAAGGCATTACCTGAGTAACATTTTATTATATCTAAAAAATACAGTCTCATGTGATAAATATAAGCTAACCCTCAAAATATACAAAATAATTCACTGCTAGTTTTGAAAGCTATGACTTGAAATTAAAATGTGTAGAAAATACTCCTTATTACAGCTCTTCCTGTACTGGCTCTAAAGAAATAATCCAATAATCTATGGATTATTTTCCTCATAGGCATTCCTTTAAAAATTTAAAGCTTCTCTATTTGGGTTTTGTTTCTGGTAGGGGGAGCAAAATTGTGAAAGGGACACAAGAAAATGTTAATAGTTTATATGAAAGAAATGCAAATTGTATGATTTAAAATAACAGAAGACACGCTATCACGGTGAAGTGGGCATCTGTCGCTATAGCTCTAAAAGCATGTGTCTGTGATGTTCTGTTAAATGGAATATTTGTACTTTAGGAAACTTTAATTTGGGTTAAACCTGGGGCCATATTATCAACATATATGAGCCTTCTTTATCGGCTTCTGGTGGTGATTAAATGAGAAAGCTAGGAGATAAAGTTCTCTCCAGATACACTGAAACTATTGTCTCAAAAACTGCTCTTCAGAGCACTACTCCAGGAAAAGATTAGGGGGTTCACCACAGGAAAAAAACTGATTTGGTGATCAGAAAAGTATAGAAAAGCCTGCTTAACATATCTCATTCCTAAAGATTCACAGTGAACATTATTATTTAAGAGCTTTGAGAAATTCTGGAATAAAGAGACCTGATGGAAAATTTTTAATACACTGTTGCTAATCTGTAAGACCATAAAGGCCGGGCACAGTGGCTCAGGCCTGTAATCCCAGCACTTTGAGAGGCCAAGGCAGGCAGATCACGAGGTCAGGAGATCAAGACCATCCTGGCCAACATGGTGAAATACCGTCTCGACTAAAAATACAAAAATTAGCTGGGCATGGTGGCACGCACCTCTAGTCCCAAGTACTCAGGAGGCTGAGGCAGGAGAATCGCTTGAACCCAGGAGGCGGAAGTTTCAGTGAGCCGAGATTGTACCACTGCACTCCAGCCTGGCAACAGAATGAGACTCCATCTCAGACATTGCAAGACTCCGTCTCAAAAAAAAAAAAGACTGACGGGCATGGTGGCTCACGCCTGTAATCCCAATACTTTGGGAGGCTGAGGCAGGCAGATCACCTGAGGTCTGGAGTCCATGACCAGCCTGGCCAACATGGTTAAACCCCATCTCTACTAAAAATACAAAAAAATTAGCCGGGTTTGGTGGCGCACACCTGTAATCCAGCTGCTCGGGAGGCTGAGGCAGGAGAATCATTTGAACCCGAGAAACTGAGATTGCAGTGAGCCGAGATCACATCACTATACTCCGGCCTAGGCAACAACAGCAAAACTCCATATCAAAAAAAAAAAAAAGACAACTGAGAAATGGAAATCCAGGTTTGCCACTTACCAACTGAGTGATCTTGGATAAGATATCTCAATTCTCTGGCTCTTGTTGACATTAAATTATGTGACACATAATGCTAAAGGTACATAGGAAACATGGAATAGATATTGGGGGGGTTTTACCTTCTGTCATAACATGCTTTTAAATCCTATAGTTTTATAGAGCATGTCTTCCAATAAACTAGCTGCTAATTTTTGTTTCTATTCAAGAAAATCATTTGCTTTCATGCACCCAGTTCTATGGTGGACACCTCGTGTTCTTGACTACCTGTCACCCATCCCTCTCTCTTTCCAAAGTACCCTGATTTATTAGTCAGGCATTAGCCTTTCTACAGTATGGCCTCTGCATGTCCAGGGAAAGGTGCCCACCCCAAGGTCAGAGGTTGGCTGTAGGGGTTGATTTAGGAACAGGTGATGACGCAAATGAGATCGATGTCACTCAGGAGGGTGCTCCTGTGTGCCGTTCCTAGCCAGGGTGTAGACGGGGTGCTGTCCTGGGTGGGGCATTCTCCATCTGCCTATCCACACCCATTCTCCACCCTGCCCCTCTAGGCTTTGTGTCTTGAAAACTATCTTCTGTGGATTGCTTCATGTACACTCCCCGGATCTCTTGTTCGGGGATGATTTTGGCTAATGGAAGACACTGCAACAGAATATACAGCAAGAGAAAATAATGGCCGTCTTTCGTCTTTCTCTCCCCGCGACTGTCTCTCAGCATGTTATTATGTAGACCTACACAGCCTCTCCTACTAACTTCAAGACTTTCGGAGGCTATGACAGGAAAAGGGGAACTGGCATGGCAAATTCAAAATTTCTTTTTGTATTCTGAAAGCAAAGTAAAGTCTTAGAGCTGACTCCCATCAATAACTTTTATTTCATCACATGAATAAATGAATAAGGATGTAAGAAAATATTAGTGGAGAATAAATGAATAAATATATAAATGAGAATATTAATGGAGAATAAATGAATAAATATATAAATAAATGAGAATAAGATAAGTTGAGATGCTGTGATCATGTGGCGTTCCACTTGTTGTGGAGGGACACACACAGATGAGGAGTGGACAGTTTTACCTGGATGGGGACAGAGATGTCCAGGAAAGTGGTTTCATAAGGGAAACTACAATTATGCTCAGTTTTCAGAAAGAAATGTTTTCAATGAACACGAAGAGGAAAAGGAAATGACTAGCAAGTGACTGTTCAACTGCTTAATAAAAATTAGAGTTTGGAAACAAACATATGTTTTGAGAAACTTTATGTAGTTCATCAGGATTGAAATACTGAGTCTGAAACATCAGAAACAGGGTAAGAGACTCGTCAGAGGCAGACCAGGGCACCTCCCGGCCAGGCCTTTTCCACGACATGAGAGAAGTGGGCCTCATCCTTCTGATAGAGGGTCTGTGTTTGTGAATGTCAGGCAAGAGGTGAATATGACCAGTGCTGGACCTTTTTTTTTTTTTGAGAAAGGGCCTCACTCTGTTGCCCAGGCTGGAGTGCAGTGGTGCAATCTTGGCTCACTGCAGCCTCGAACTCCCGGGCTCAAGTAATCCTCCTGCCTCAGTCTCCTGAGTAGAGAGGAGCACACAGGTGGAGGAGTACGCGGACAGACACCAGCAGGCCAGCAGGCCATCGACGGGCGGGACGAGACAGAGTTTGGCGGGAGCAGTGGGAGAAGAGTCAAGGGAAAATCACCTCCCTTCTGGCTCCCCCCATTGGCTGAGAGCTACTTCCACTCAATGAAATCGTGCACTCATTCTCCAAGTCCACTTGTGGTCTGACTCTTCAGGTACATCAAGACAAGGACTCAAGATACAGAAAGCCCTCCATCCTCACAACAAGGTAGAGGGTCCGACTGAGCTGGTTAACGCCTAGGACGGCAAAACTAAAAGAGCACCCTGTCACACACGCCCGCTGCAGTTTCAGGAGCTGTCAACATTCACCCTTAGACACTGCCGTGGGGTCGAAACCCCACAGCCCGCCTGTGTGTTCTCCCCTAGAGGTCTGAGCAACGGGGCACTGAAGAAGCGAGCCGCACCCCATCGCACGCTCTCGAGGGGTCAAAGGAACGTTCCCATTTCACCCCTGCCTTGGCCTCCCACATTTCTGGGATTACAGGTGTAAGCCACCAGGCCTGGCCCCAGTGTTGTATTTTAAAAAGACTCCTCTGATACTATAATGTACAGCATGAATAATGGAGATGAGAGGAAAACTAATTATCTGGGTAAGAGATTCTAAATTAAGATCTGTGGGATGGAGGAATCTGCTTTTCGACGAGTAAACTGTAAAGGTGTTCAACAAGTGATTTATGTACAGAACAGGTGAAGGTAAGAAGAGAAAAAGGATGAATTCCATATTTCTAGCCTTGGTGTATGGAAGATGTCTGTGCTTGGGATCCTGTAACATAGACTAGAGTGGCTTAAACAAGGGAACTTTAGTTGCTCCACAATTCTAGACTCAGGGATATTGTGCCTATGGCTGGATTCCACTGAGGGTTCCCCTGGGGTTGCAGGCCATCCCTTCTTGCTGAGTGCTCATATAACCTCTTCCTTGTGTGCATTCAGAGACAGCGAGCTCTTGGCTTCTCTTCTTATGGAACACTAGACCTACCATATCAGCCTCCTACTCTTACAACCTCATTCAACCATAGTTACTTCCTTAGAGGCCCTATTTCCAAACAGAGTCACACAGAGGGCTGGAATTAGTATGTGAACTCTGGGGACACAATTCAGTCCAAAACAACAGAGCATCCTCTCAGTAGAGAAGCTTAAGTTTTTGTTGTTGTTGCAATTTTATATAGCAGTACCAGACTTTCACCCATCCTTTTGGTATTATTCTCTAATAAGTAGTTACAATGTATTTGAGCTTTTGAGGCCTGTACTCTTTCTGGTGTAAGTAGAATCCTTTTACCATACCACAATGGTATTTGACTGGAAAAGATGAGTCTCTTAAAAATAATGCTATGTTAAAGCTTGTGATGTGATTGGCAAGGCAGTTCTTGTATTTCTGGACCCCGAGGGAATCATACCTAAGAAACATTTTCCAGGGCTGGGTGCAGTGACTCAGGCCTGTAATCCCAGCGCTTTGGGAGGCCGAGGCGGGTGGATCACGAGGTCAGGAGATCGAGACCATCCTGGCTAACATGGTGAAACCCCGTCTCTACTAAAAATACAAAAACTTAGGCGGGCGAGGTGGTGGCGCCTGTAGTCCCAGCTACTCGGGAGGCTGAGGCAGGAGAATGGCGTGAACCCGGGAGGCGGAGCTTGCAGTGAGCTGAGATCCGGCCACTGCACTCCAGCCCGGGCGACAGAGCGAGACTCCGTCTCAAAAAAAAAAAAAAAAAAAAGAGACAACACCATTCACCATTTGAGCTTTTCCAGCCCTCTGTGCTTCTGTGAATTAGCCTTCAAACGAAAGTTACTGATCCCGGATCGTATTTACGGTTATTCTTTGAATAACTGATGTGTAGAAAATTCATCTTCTCCAGGATACTACAGGGTAGACCCAGCAGAACTGGTAAATGGGCTGTTGGTGCTATTCAGATTTCGTGTCAAAAAAAGTAAGATAGATACATAGATACACAGATAGACGCTGGGCAGAATGAGAGCATCAGTAATGTGTTCGGAACACACTAAGCCAGGCACCAAGGACGTAGACACAAATCAAACACATACCCCATTCCCTGAGGAAGATTCACTTATTTATTCAGCAAACACTTATTCAGTATTACTCGATGGCCAAGTAGTAGAGAAAGAAAGAAAATAAGTAGGAATGATACCTACCATCATGGATCTCATACTGTATAAGAAGCAATGGCAATTAATAAGCAATTGCGGCCGGGCGCGGTGGCTCAAGCCTGTAATCCCAGCACTTTGGGAGGCCGAGACAGGCGGATCACGAGGTCAGGAGATCGAGACCATCCTGGCTAACACGGTGAAACCCCGTCTCTACTAAAATATACAAAAAATTAGCCGGGCGAGATGGCGGGCGCCTGTAGTCCCAGCTACTCGGGAGGCTGAGGTGAGAGAATGGCGTAAACCCGGGAGGCGGAGCTTGCAGTGAGCTGAGATCCGGCCACTGCACTCCAGCCTGGGCGGCAGAGCGAGACTCCGTCTCAAAAAAAAAAAAAAAAAATAAGCAATTGCAAAAAATTCCAAAATCCCACTTTGATAAGTGCTATCAGAGAAAACTGCATTCCAATAGTGATCCTAACGCTAATGTCAAGGACTTGTAATACACAAACTATGTAATATTTTCTTTCTTTTTTCTTTTCTTTTTTTTTTTTTGAGACGGAATCTCACCCTGTCGCCCGGTGCTGGAGTGCAGTGGTGCAATCTAGGCTCACAGCAAGCTCCACCTCCCGGGTTTACGCCATTCTCCTGCCTCAGACTCCTGAGTAGCTGGGACTACAGGCACCCGCCACCACGCCCAGCTAATTTTTTGTATTTTTAGTAGAGACAGGGTTTCACCATGTTAGCCAGGATGGTCTTGATCTCCTGACCTCATGATCCACCCGCCTCAGCCTCCCAAAGTGCTGGGACTACAGGTGTGAGCCACCGCACCCGGCCTCTCTCATTGTGTTAACTAATTTCAGAGTGCCTCTCAGGCACCAGGCATTCTGGGGGCTGGAGATATAAAAATACCTGCTTTTGTAAAGCTTATATTTTTATATAGTAGCAAAAGACTGAGAACGATGGACCAAACACACACACAGTCATGTGTCAATGAATGATGGGGGCACAGTCTGAGAAACGCACTGTTGGCCAATTCCATCATGTGAACATCCTTGTGTACTTTCACAAGCCTAGACGGTATGGCCTGTACACACCTAGGCTATATGATGCAACCTATTGCTCTTAACAAACCTGTATGGCATGTGACTACTGAATACGGTAGGCAACAGTAGCATAATGGTAAGTGTGTATCTAAATAGATCTAAACATAGAAAAAGTATAGCAGAAACGCAACATTAATTTATACGACCACTGTCATATATGCGGCCTGTTGTTGGCCAAAACATCATCCTATGATGCATGACTATATAAGATGAACAAGATATTATATATAAAAACAATTATGTATGTTATTAACAAGATATTATATGCAAGATATATGTGTATATCCATACATATATGCAATATACATATACAGACACATGTATGTGTATATATATTTGTCTGAAATGCAACATACATATATACACCTATGCAGTGTGTGTATATAAATATGTTTTTCTTTGTCTGAAATGTCACTAAAGTAAATGACGTTTGTCAATGAATAGCGCTAGTACTGTACCAACCAAGTATCCAAAATATTTGGGGGAAAAAAATAATAATACAACAAAAAATAAGACAAAATACAATATAGTATAACAGCTATTTACCTAGCATTTACATTGTATTGGGTACTATAACCAATCTAGAGGTGATGGAAAGTATACAGGAGGACAAGTAATATGCAAATAGTACTCCATTTGAGCACCTGTGAATTTTGGTATTTGTAGGGACCCTGGAATTGATCCCTCATGGATACCAAGGGAGGACTGTACATTAAAATGTAGGAGTAAAAACTTCCTTTTCTACAGGGATTCAACATCAGAACATTCTGCTCATTTCTCCAGACTATCCCCAGACTCTTGATAGGAAATGTCAGGAGAATTGGTCACAGAAAGATGGGTTAGATTTTTTTTTTTTTCTGAGACAGAGTCTGGCTCTGTCACCCAGGCTGGAGTGCAGTGGTGGGATCTCGTCTCACTGCAACCTCCGCCTCCCGGGTTCCCGCCCTTCTCCTGCCTCAGCCTCCCAAGTAGCTGGGACTACAAGCACCCACCACCATGCCCGGCTAATTTTTTGTATTTTTTTTTATTTTTCAGTAGAGACGGGGTTTCACCATGTTAGCCAGGATGGTCTCAATCTCCTGACTTTGTGATCCACCTGCCTCGGCCTCCCAAAGTGAGCCACCACGCCCGGCCGACTTTTTGTTTTTCATGCCATTGTACCCTTACTAATACTATAGCTGGGGAGCAACAGAACTATAAGTCAGGACTCCTGCCTCGACAAGAGCTCATTCTTCATGAAATAAACTTCAGGTCAGATTTCATTAAGCACGTCAGAAGTAGATGTTTCCTTGGTGGATAACACATAATTCTTCCATGTGACATATTCAAGGGCAAAGCTTAGGAATGACATTATCCATGATGAAATCTGCTCAGAGGTCAGGATGGATATATTGCCCATCACATGTGGCATCTCCATCACTCACTATTCGGAGATAGAGCTCTCGGGTTAAACCTGAGAACCCATTCAGATTGAGGCACATTTTTCACACCTCCCTGTCAATAAATTCTACGTGACATAAAATTGACTACACTAAGGTTGAGAATTCTGAAAAATGTTATTCGGGAAATCTGCTTTAGCATCTGTTTCTAGTTTATTGTTTCTGTAAAATTAACTAAACAAAGACAATGTCCTGAAAAGTCAAAGAAATTTCCTTTAATGAGCTGGGGATACGCCTGTCCAAATTAAACAAACGAGAAGTGATTGGAATGACTCGCAGAACCACTGAAAACTTGATGTCCTTCTGTCAACATCTTTATTCATTCTAACCCCATCAAGTTCAAACTCACTTTGTTTTTGTTTGTCTGTTTGTTTTGACGGAGTCTCGCTCTGTCACCCAGGTGAGAGTGCAGTGGCGTGATCTCAGCTCACTGCAACCTCCAACTCCCTGGTTCAAGCAATTCCCCTGCCTCAACCTACCAAATAGCTGGGACTACAGGCGCCCGCCACCATGCCAGGCTAATTTTTTTTATTTTTAGTAGAGACGGGATTTTACCATGTTAGCCAGGATGGTCTTGATCTCCTGACCTCGTGATCCGCCCACCTCAGCCTCCCAAAGTGCTGGAATTACAGGCAGGAGTCACCGTGCCTGGCCTCAAACGCACTTTCTAGAAAAACAGGTTTAAAGTTCTAAAGTCCTGAGTTGTAACCTCAGTTCTATTACTTCCTAAGTATATAATCTCAGACAATATCTAAGCTTCCTTATCACTTTCCTCAATTTGGAAAATGGCCACAAGACCCAAATCTATTTCTTAGGGTGTCTGGAGAATTTTGGAAAAGTGTTTAAAGGCCGAGAATGCTATAGCTTGTCATATATTTTAATCACCCTAATCAAATTATTTGATTTGCCACCTAAGACGTTTAGTCTCAGTATCACATGCCATCTGAATGGCTATCAGAATAACCTCGGTAGTTGCGGCACTTTGGGTAAAACTGCAGACAATGAGAAGTTGAAGTGATGATCCCCTAAAGGTCATTCAACAGTTCACCAACCAGAAAACAAGCCATTACCCAGAGTGAATAAAAACTCTAACAGATGCATTTCCCAGGTGTGCTAAGTTTCAAAAATGAGCTAATTCTAGGCTATGCTCCAGAGCCCAGCTTTGAGACTGTCACTCTTGCTCTAGGTTGACAAATACGTGGTTTAATTCCACACTCTCGGTGAATGCCTTTAGTCAGTGGATGAACTTTTATGTTCAGCTTGCAAGAAGCATCCAAATCCTTCCAGTCAGTGTTCCAGACTGTTGCTAACCATATTAGTGCTGGCACGTGAATGACACGTGTTTGCCATTTCAGCTCTAGGGCTTTAGTCTCTTTTGATCAGGGAACGCTGTAGACTTCAACAAACGTAAATAAAACGTAAATAAAAACTTATAAAAGCTTATAAAAATTATTTGAGCTAATAAATGGCTTAAAAAATTTGAAGGATATAAGATTAACATATTAAGACAAAAATCAGTGTTTCTGTACACTAGAAATGAACACTCTGAAAATAAAATTGGGAGAAAAATACGTTTATAATTGCATTCAAAACATAAAATACTTAAGTATAAATTAAGCAAAATAAGTGTAAACCTTGTACACTGAAAACTATAAACATTGTTGAAAGAAACTGAAAACAAAATCAGTGGCGACATACCATCTTCATGGGTCAGAAGATTTAATATTGTTAAAATGACTACTGCCCAAATCGACCTACAGGGTCATCTCAATTCCTATCAAAATCCCAGCTGACTATTTTATAGAAATTGACAAACTGACTCTAAAATTCATATGGAAACACAAGGGACTCGGAATAGCCAGGAAAAGAAATGGAAAAGAAAGGATAAAGTTGAAAGACTCACACTTCCTGATTTCAAAACTTACTACAAAGTGATAGTAATCGAGACAATGTGATACCGTCATGAAGACAGACATACAAATCAATAGAATAGAATTGAGAGTCCAGAAATTAACCTTCCCATTCATCGTCCATTGGTTTTCAACAAGGTGCTGAGACAGTTAAGTGGGGGAAAGAATTGTCTTTTCAATAAATGGCATTGGAACAGCTATATTTCCATATGCAACAGAATGAGTAACTTCTAACTCATACCATACACAAAAATTAAAACTCAAAATGGATCACAGACCTCAATGTTTATGAGATAAAAGAGTTAAAACAACAAAACTCTTAGAAGAAAACATAAAAGTCCATCTTCAGGACCTTGGGTTAGGCCACGGTTTCTTAAATAGGACGCCAAGAGCACAAACAGAAACATCCACCGAAAACAGATAAACGGGGGCCATATCAAAATTTAAACTCTTATGCTACAAATCATACCACCAAGAAAGCAAAACTACAGCACCATAAAATTGGAGAAAATATTTTCAAATCACATACCTGGTAGAGGCCTTCTATCCACTGTATCTTCTTTTCACGAAGAGTCGAAGAGCCGGTACTTGCAGCTCCTGCGGCCGGATTCACCCAGCCCAGGACCCCAGATAAGCTAATTCTTCCCTCTTCAAACCTTTGCAGCATTTGCCTCTGGGTGTCACCTAATGGCTCCGGGACCAAACTGCAATGTACCTGTCATTCTGGAGGCCTTCCCGCTTCCGCTTCAGCCCCTCACCCTCCTGTTGCTTCCGTTCCTCAACGGGTCACTTTGCCATCCACTCAGCCTGCTTCTCTGTACCTTTCTTCAGCCATGGATGCCAGTAATCACCAGTATACTTCTACTGCTTCTACTCCTTCAATTCCCCTTTCTCACACTCTCAACCGGTCTGCATCGATACGCGCCCGCTCAGTCTTACTGTTTTAAAAGAATGTAAGGATACTTGTACTCCGTATGGTCCTACTTCTCCTTATGTTAAAATGGTATTACAAACTGTTTGTAGGGAGGTCATTTTACTTCCTTTAGACTGGGACCTTTTGGCAAAAGCTGTTCTGACCCCAGCTCAGCATTTACAGTTTCGTCTTTGGTGGTCAGAAGAGGGCTGTTCACAGGCTCAGCTGTATTGCATTCTAGTTACTCAGGCTCAGCTCACAGGTTCCGATAGTTTCTCTGATACTTATGCCCAATTAGGCTTTGGTGCTTTTACCCTGGAACAAGTAACAAAGGTGTGTGTGAGAGCTCACGATAAATTACGTGCCCCTGGCCAAGCTCCTGTTTCTTTTACTACTGTTAAACAAGCTCAGTTGCTTTTCCTATGTAATATCGTTTTAAACAAAGGAGATAAGACACTTGGTCCCGGGATGGGCTCTGGCGTTGAAAAGGCTGCTTATTGGATTAATGTAATTTCTAAACAGCGGCCCAGCTGCACCGTATACATTCAAGGAAAAAAGTTTTGAGGGCCTAGTAGATACTGAGGCTGAAAGTAATATTCCACGTAACTCTTAAAGCGCGCCCAGCCAGCATACGATGGAAAACATGGGGTTTGTTCTTGGTCTCAGTCTCGGTCCAAAGCATGAAGGGATTACTAAACCCCTCCCAATTACTATAAAATAACAGTAATTTTTTAGGTTATCCTTTCTAGTGGCAGCTGCTGCCACACCTCCTGATCCTATCCCTTTACCGTGGAAATCTGACACACGCATTTACCTGTAATTGGGTGACCAGCAATGGCCACTTTCTAAAGAAAAACTGGAGGCATTAACTCAATTGGTTTCTGAACAGTTACAACTTGGAAATGTGGAACCCTCTCTTTCCCCCTGGAATTCTCCTGTGTTTCTAGTAAAAAAGAAATCAGGCAAGTGGCGGATGGTAACTGATATAAGGGCCAATAAGGCTGTAATTAAACCTATGGGGGCCGTCCAACCTGGCATGCCTGCCCCACTTTAATACCTAAACATTGGCCTCTCATAGTTGTTGATCTTAAAGATTTTTTTCATATTGCTTTACATAAATCGGATTGTGAAAAATTTGCTTTTACTGTATCATCTGTCAATAATCACGAGCTTGCAGCTCGTTATCAATGGAAAACACTTCCTCAGGGAATCCTGAATAGCCGGACAATCTGCCAGCTTTATGTAGGACAGGTGCTTTCACCGGTTCAAGCCCAGTTTCCCCAGGCCTATATTCTTCATTATATTGATGATATTTTAATAGCTGCCCCCACTGATAAAGAATTAATTGACTTACCAAATTTTGAGCCGCGGTGTTACAGAGGCTGGATTACACATCGCTCAGGATAAAATTCAACAGACCACTCCTGTTCAATATTTAGGAATGGTGGTCGATAAACAATGCATCCAACCTCAGACAGTTCAAATTAGGAGAGATTCTTTAAAAACTTTAAATTGGACAGGCTCGGTGTAGAATACTTCAAATTTCTGGATTTTATCTGAATTTAATTGTAGTTCCTTTAAATCGGCTCAAAGTTCAGGCTGCCTTTCAACATTCGGTGCTGTGGCAAATTCACTCGAGTGATTTTATTGGCATTATTGACAATCATTATCCAAAAAACAAATTGTTTGATTTTATAAAAATGACGTGTTGGGTGGTCCCTCGATTAACCACAGATCAGCCCATTCCTGAGGCTGTTACAGTGCTCACTGGTGGCTCCAGTAATGGCAATGCTGGCTATGTAGGTCCTACAGACAAGCTTCTTTCTACCTCTCATACTTCTGCTCAAAAGGCGGAGTTAATTGCTGTGATTACTGCCTTACAGGATTCCCCAAGCCTTTAAATATTGTCTCTAATTCTACTGAACATGGGAAAGAGGATATGCTTGTGTTTCACCAGGAGATCATTAAAACCACAGAGAAAAGACGTCTGTGTCAGAGGCTGCGCTCAGACACGGTGAGATCTATGCCAGCTCCTCAGAAGCTGGCACATGGGTCTAATGCAATCCTCTCTGATGCCAATGGAGACCCATCTAACTAATCCCACTTCTAATTACCTTTCTTTTTCTCCTTACAAACCTAAAAATCTCACCATTTCTATTAGCCTGCAAATAACATCCCTGTTTTTCTCTTCTTCCTTCAGCACTCAGTCTCACTTACAATAGGTTTTATTTCCTGATTCTCCTCTTTATACTTTCTGTCTCACCAGTTTCCTCTCACACTGATTTACCTGCTACACATACTTATTCTTATTGGGCTTATGTGCCTTTTCCTCCATTTATTCGACCTCTCACCTGGATGGATGCTCCTGCGGAAATCTGCAGTAACAATAGCGTGTGGATGCCTGGAGCTACAGATGACGGTTGCCCTGCTCAACCAGGAGAAGAAGACACTGCGTTTATTGTTACCATGGGTTATAAATACCCCTCTCTGTGCCTCGGACATGCACCTGGTTGTATTCATCTAGAAACTCAAGTCTGGGCTGCTTATCTTCTGGATAATCTGACATCAGGATTCAGGCTCAGCCTGAGACCAGTTCCCACCCTTAGTTAATTGGGAGGTCTCAGTTTCAATCTGTGCACAGGATAGCTTTCCTCAGTGTGAAGTGACCTAGCTGTCATTTAATTCAGGAACCCCTGCCTCTGCCCTCCTAGAATGACTTGTCCTTCCTGAGCTTGCTCTTCCAAGCTCTGTTACTGTTCCCCTGGCCAGGTCACTCTTCCTGGGCCGGGTGGAGGCAACGCATACATAGGTCATCACCTCCTTTTCTCAGTATACCCTGCCTGTAGTCTGCCTGAACACTGGTCCCCTGTGAACCCTGCATCCAGCATGGCTGGCACATAGCAGACTCCCCGGGTATCCACTGAGCACCCGTGGGTCCCTGGGGACCATGGGTCAGGTGAGGGGCTTGCTTGAGACAAGTGAGACAAGGCAGGAAGGCAGCCAAGAAGGGCTCCCTGGGGGAGGGGAGGGCAGCATGATCCGCCTGAGAGCCTGGGAGCTGGGACATCCAGCCATGCATCCCAGGATCCCTGTTCCAGGCCAGCTCCCAAGGAGGCTAACTTCATGGCACTTCCGCCCTGTGACAGAGACAGCAGGAGGTCCCAGGGCATTTGGCAAGGAGCTGTGGGCATTGGCAGCGATAGGGGCCGGGGCCTACAAGTACCAAGCCCTTGTCCTCCCGAGCCCCTCACCTCCAGGACAGCAGAAAGTCAGCCCACGCCTGGCCACAGCCCCAGCCAAGGCCCTGCCACCAGAAGGGTGGTGCCCACCCTGGGTAGAGTCGGGAGCCTCCCAACCCCCTGCAAGACCCCAAGTCTCCATTTAATTACTCGAATTTTGTAACTGTAATTACACAGTAAGTGACATATTAAAAAACATCATTAAAATGTAAGCCTTTGTAATACCGTTTTATTACATTTTGATGACTTTCTAACTGTGATACTTTATTATTCATCCCATGTTATTTTATGAAGGCACAGTGAGATTTTTAATATCTAATTACTGTACGGAGTGATGATGAAACACGTCTCATGCAGAAGCGTGCTAAACCCGCGTGCCAGGAGCACCTGATGCCCAGGGAGGAGGAGCCTGCCTCATCCAGAGTCAGCAGGGACCCGCCAGGCTGCGGGGGCAGCAGGTCTGCTGTGCGCTCTCTGCTGAACGTGGAGACAGATGGGAATTCTGCAACCAGACCCAGCACGTGAGTCAGAGATGTTTCTGCAAGGTGAGCTAGACATGCCTAAGGTCCTGGGGCTCCCAGGTGGTGGCCCTGGGTGGCCCAGCCTCTGAGGCCACCACCCTAGAGAGGCCCCACCTCCGCTGGACAGCTCCCTGCAGGGGTGAGTATCCTCCAGCAGTGACTCCAAATCCCCAGGAAGGCTTCTGGGCTGGTCCTGGCCTTCAGGACATCCCACATGAGGCACTAGGCGGACTCTCTCCTCCCAGACTTTAACACCTGGGAGACCCCAGATACTTCTGGTCTCCTAGAAGCCAAAACTCAGACTAGGGAAGGATCACCCGCCCCGCCTGAGCCCACCCTTCAAGTCATTGGTGGCCCCAGGAGAACCCAGGTCCACACCCCGGCCCCCAGCAGACTGACCTGCTGTAGACCTACCTTATGGGTGAGAGGCAGGCGGGTTGGGGAGACCTGCAGGGGGTCTCGGGGCACAGGAGGGGAGCAAGAGAGGCGGACTAGAGAGTCCACTCCACGGAGCTTCCCACCCCTCTGCCTTCTCCAGACGGGGCTCCTGCGATTCCCGTGGAGGGTCCCACACGGGGCCTGCCTGCTCAGCGTGCCTCCCTCCAGCCTGTCTTGTCTCAGGGACTGGCCTGAGAACTCCTTGGAGGCAGAGGAAGACCCTGGGCCCCTAGGGAGGAGGAATTCTGAGACGCTGTTGCTGGAGAGGTCCTCTCCCCTGTGACACCGATCCTATGCTAGTGAGACCCCGTGCTTCTGGACCAGGCTTGCAGGGCCGTTGGTGTGGGGGCTCAGCCGCTCTGCGCTCCTGAGAGAGCAGCTGGGCTGTGGCCATCTCCTGCTGCCAGCAGCATCTCCTCAGCCCCCTCCTCTCCCCTGTAGTGCCACCTCCCTTCCCTTCTCAGGACAAAGCTGAAGGAGCCATGGCAGCTGGATATGCGGCCACCCACTACTGTCCCCAGACCTGCTCCTGGTGAGGCGCTGCCCGTGGGCAGGGGGTCAGGGCGGGCTCTGGCAGGGAAGGTTCCCTGGGGAAGGGCTGGAGAGGGACCAGCTGGGGCCTACTGAGGAGGCAGTTCCCATAAGAAGTCTTAGTCGGCTTTTCAAGGCATCAGGCACAGCAGATAAATAAAAGACAACTTTTACTTAATATGCCCAGGCCTCAGTTTCCTCCTCTGTAAGATGTTGATTCTACTGTCTCATACCTCCCAGGCTTTTGCCAATGCAAATGTCAATGGTTTTTAGTTATCTACAAAGCTGCACAATGAAACCATTACCATCACCTGATGTTAGAACATTTTCACTAGCGCCAAAAGAAACCCCCATGCGCGGTGGCTCACGCCTGCAATCCCAGCACTTTCAGAGGCTGAGGGAGGTGGATCACGAGGTCAGGAGATGGAGACCATCCTGGCTAACACGGTGAAACCCCGTCTCTACTAAAAATACAAAAAATCAGCCAGGCGAGGTGGCGGGCGCCTGTAGTCCCAGCTACTCGGGAGGCGGAGGCAGGAGAATGGCGGGAACCCGGAAGGCGGCGCTTGCAGTGAGCTGAGATCCGGCCACTGCACTCCAGCCTGGGTGACAAAGCGAGACTGTCTCAAAAATAAACCCCCATGTCCGTCTCGGCCACTTCCCATCTGCCCCAGCCCCTGGCGACCACAAAGCTACTTTCTTTTTTTTTTTTTTTGAGACGGAGTCTCGCTCTGTCGCCCAGGCCTGGAGTGCAGTTGGCCGGATCTCAGCTCACTGCAGCTCCGCCTCCCGGGTTCCCGCCATTCTCCTGGCTGCCTCAGCCTCCCGGTAGCTGGGACTACAGGCGCCCGCCACCACGCCCTCTAGTTTTTTTGTATTTTTAAGTAGAGACGGGGTTTCCCGTATTAGCCAGATGGTCCTCGTCTCCTGACCTCGGGTGATCCGCCCGTCTCGGCTCCCATCTTCATAGCTTTGGCTGTCTAGCATTTCATATAGAAGGGGCCGTTTGCTGTGTGGCCTTTGTGACTGGCTCCCTTCACCCAGCGTGTCCTGCTTAGCTCCTGTTAGCGTGTGGTGGGTGCCTCACTCCGCTGGTTGCCAAATCACACTGAGGGCCTCCCAGGTTCCTGCTGGGTTCCACCCAATGGCTGCATCGTTCGAGATTCCCAACCAGTCCCCAGGCGAGGCTCCAATTCCTCCACGTCCTCGCCAACACTCGCTATTTTCTACAGAGAGCAGTTGAGACTGTGACCATCGCCTGCCTCCAGGGTCCCCATGCCCGTTTCTACCTGCATTTCCCGCACAACCTGCCTGCCCAGCAGCCCCTAATGGGAGCCCAGGGCCTTGGAGTTCCTTCAGTGACCCTTCCTTTCTTCCTTCCTTCCTTCCTTCCTTCCTTCCTTCCTTCCTTCTTTCCTCTCTCCCTCCCTCCCTTCCTTCCTTCCTTCTTCCCCTCCTCCCTCCCTTCTTTTAATCTCTCCTTCCCTCCCTTCTACCTTCCTTCTCTCCCTCCTCCTTCCTTCCCACCCTCCCTTCCTTCTTCTCTCCCTCCCACCCTCCTTCCCTTCCCACCCTCCTTTTTCCCCTCCTTCCTTCCTTACCTCCCTCCCTCCTTCCCTCCCTTCTTCCTTCTTTCCTTTCTTCTCTCCCTCCCTGTCTCCTTCATTCCCTCCTTCCCCTCCTTCCCCTTCTACTCCTCCTCACCATCCTGAGGAGTGAGAAGTGGCATCTCACTGTGGTTTTGGTGGATTCTCTAGTGACTAATGGCGTTGAGTCTTTTCGTGTGCTTGATGGCCATTTGCAGGTCTTCTTCAGAGAAACGTCTTTTAAACTCTTATGCCCAGTTCCTGGTTGGGTTGTTTGTCTTTTCGATGCTGATGTATAGCTCCTTGGAGTTTTGTGAGACTTGAATATGGGACCAAGGGGACCATCTTGAGTTAGCGGGAAGTCACAGAGCTAGGAGCCCTGTTTTCTCCTCCCTCAGATCCACCAACGCCAGTTCGTCTCTCATCCCCTCCTCTGTCCCTGGCTGCCTCTCTCTCTAGGCTTTCTGAGGTTTGTCCACACTTTGTAGAAAAGGCAGGGCCAGACCTGACTCCAGGGTGGCAACTGACCAGGTGTGCACCTCATCACTGAGAGAGGGTCTGACACCTCTGACAGCATCGTTTGCCTGACAGTCTGAGAGTCGCCTCAGACTCCAGGTTCTCCTAAGTGCAGAGAACGCCAATCAACCTAGAGACAGTTACCTGCAGAGCCACCGAGGGGGAAGTCGAAGGGCTGATGAATGCTGAAACAGCTTCCAGACACGCCCGACATCAGGGAGGAAGGCTGGGCCTTAGCTTGCACCCAGCCACCCTTGGCGCTGCCCCAGGAACACTGACTGGGTTCTGTGCCTGGGGGCCAGGTGTGTTTGAGCAGACAGCTTCCTATTCCCAGGTGCCGAGAGAGGTGGGTGGGCAATAAGAGACAGTAGTGCTTCTTAGCAAAGGGATGAAGGCCACGGAAGAAATGTATGAAGTCTTGAAAACTTAATACAGTAGATTAAGGTAGATAGCTCAAGGTGAGTGTTCTAGTGAGCTCAGGCAGCTATAAGTTACCATCGATTGGGTGTCTTACACAACACACATTTATTTCCAATTGTTCTGGAGGCTAGAAGTCTGCAAGCAGAGTGCCAGCATGCAGCATGGCTCGTTTCCAGTGAGGGCCTTCTTCCTGCAGTTGGCCACCTCCTTGCTGTGGCCTCACATGACAGAGAGCAGAGACAGAGGAAGCAATCTCTCTGATAAGAGTGTCCCTTTTGTAGAGGGCACTAATCCATGGGGGTGCTCTACCCTCAAGACCTAATTATTTCCCAAAGGCTCCCCCTCCTAACACCAACCGAGTGGGGGTTAGGACTGTGACATTCATTTCGGGGTGACACAAACATGCAGTTCTTAACAATGGGGAACTGACTGGCACTGGAAAATGAGAGAGTAGTCTGGTGGATAAGGCAGTGTCTTTAAGCTAGTCTCTTTCCATCCTGCTGTCTTTTCCTAATGCCTTTCCCTCTCCTTCTCGCCACCCTCTTTTCCCCTCCATCTACCCAAAACCCTTTTCCCCCACTGTCTTTTCTCCTCTGTCTTTTCCCAAAGCCTTCTCCCTCTCCCTCTCGCCATCCTGTTTTCTCCCTTCCCGCTCATCAGTCTTTGTGCCTCCATCTACCCACCGTCTTTCCTGAATGCCTTCTCCCGGGTCCTCCTCGCCAGCCTCTTTCCCCTCCATCTACCCAAATTTTTCTCCACACCGTCTTTTCCCAACAGCTTCTCCCCACTCCTGCTTTCCAGTCTTTTCTCCTCCATCTATCCAAGAAGAGTTTCCTGCAGTCTTTTCCCCAATGTCTTTTCTGCCTCCCGCCACCCTCTTTTCCGCCTCCATCTATCCAAAAACTTTTCGTCTTTTTGCCACCCTCTTTTCCCCATCTCTCCCTCCCTCTCGTTACCCTTTTTCCCTCTCAGTCTACCCCAAAACTCTTCCCTATCACCTTTTCCCCTCTCCTGCTCACTGCCTCTCAAGTGAGTCTGTTTTTTTTTCCTTTGAGACAGAGTCTCGCTCTGTCGCCCAGTCTGGAGTGCAGTGGTGAGATCCTAGCTCACTGCAGTCTCCGCCTCCTGGGTTCAAGCGATTCTCCTGCCTCAGCCTCCCGAGTAGTTGGGATTACAGGCATGCGCCACCACGCCCGGCTAACTTTTGCATTTTCAGTAGAGACGGGGTTTCACCATGTTAGCCAGGCTGGTCTCGAACTGCTGACATCAAGGACCATGGTCTAAGAAGCTGAATGTAGGGGGAAGGAGTGAAGTCCAAGTCAGGTACATAACTGACTACTCATCACTCCGAACGCAGAAACAGGCAAGAGGGAATGGGAAGGAAACAGGAGCAGAGAATACCAAGTGCAGAGAAGAGCCTGAGAGTACAAGAATTTCCTGAGCAGTTTACAGCTGTTTAAGGTGCATTTTATCTGGTACCCACAACCTTAGCCCGTTTAGGCCTCCCAAAGTGCTGGAATGACAGTCCTGAACCACCGGTGCCCAGCCTCAAGTGAGTCTTGATCACTAAACTGTTGCTTGCTAAGCAAGCTCTTTGCGCAGGTGAGCACATATTTTGCTGATAGGAAAGTTATTTGCCCAGATGTTTTACTCAGATAAATTGGTTTTCAGGAATTTCTTGAAGCAAACAGTCAGGTTTTTTTTTTTTTTTTTTTTTTTTTCTGACTTTAAGTCTTACCTTTTTGGCCAACAATTCCCTAAAACAAATGATTAAGTCTCAGCCTTGATAGTTAATGTATGTGGATTCAAGTGTTCACAGTTCTCTCTTGTTTACAATCTTTTTTCTCTATTTAATAATAATTATAGGAAGGCTGAAATAGCAAATAGTATTAGAAATTGATTACAATATTTAAACATTATATTCCACAGACAGTAGTAGAGGAATTAATATCTAGTGTGTGATCTCTACAAGTAAAAATTCACTAAAGAGTGTCTTCAGTGTAACAAACTGCAATGGCGTCCCTGAGACTTGATCGCCATCACCTACTTATCGTTCTCTATAATGCATTTTATCACCATTAATAATACCTTATATACCTAAGAATCTGCTTCAATACCTAATGCTTTGTGGTTTTATTATAATTAATTATAGATAAATAATATGCTTTGATGTGAAAAGTTGTATGACTTCTCTGAATTAGTTTAATACTCAAATTTATAAATATATCAAGTGTGCTAAGAACTTTCATTTGTTAATGTATAAAGGGTTAGACAGATTAATGTAAAGTTGAAAGGATGTATGGTTAAGCACAAGAAACTAATAAAAATGTTCCATAATTTAAGTGAGTTTTTATGTACTCTATCCACTCCCTTAAACCTATTTTAAATACTACCCATGTCTGTAGCCTGCCCCAAATGCAATTAATACCTCCATCTTAATTTTATCCCACTGGATAGATATTTTTATCTTCTTCTCACTCTTTTTATTTTTTATTTTTTGTTACATCTCCTCTAAACTATCTCTAAACAGTAGAAATACCCTGGAGTATTAGTGTAGGACTTTTTTATATATACAATGCCTCATTTTGGGAGGTGACTTTATGTTACATGAGGAGCAAAAGCCCTAAAAATGTGTTCATATCACCATATGGTATTTGTAAAATATGAAGAAAAAATTAGATATTTTAATCATTACCAGATAATCCTTGTCTTTTTCCACTATGGCTTCCTCCATCATTCCTTCTATCAGAGGTTACTGGAGCAGCCAAGCACTTCTTTGGGAATCCAGCTAAGTGAAACCAGACTGAAAGGGTTAGTGATATTAATTTTAGTTTTCAAATTTATATTTTGTTGACAATGGTGGGAGAATAAAACCCAGCTAAGGAAAAAGTGAGCTGGGAAAATGCCATTTACCCTCAACTTAAATACACATTGACTATTTCAATAACACAAGTGAGAAATTACAGATTCCTGATTTGAATTTACACAAAGGACAGCTTTTGTCCTATTTAAATTTGTTTATTTTAAAGGTGATAAAATTCAGATGAATAGAATGTGAAACAAAATCAGCAAAGATGGTCAGTGAAATCAATAGAGATTATTTTGACTTTAAGAAGTGAATTGCAACAAGAAATTGTTCAGATCATATTAAAAGCAATAATTCATTGAGTAAAAATGAATTTTGGGAAGAGTAAAGAGTTGGCTTTTCATGAATAATCTAATTAATAATAACATAAAATGCATGATACACTGCTTACAGTAAGTGCATCCATCAACAACCAATTGGTTAATGAAATTTTGTCAATCCAGAGTATTTAAAATTAGTCACTGCACAAGGGTAATCAGTGGATGTTGGTCCAAGGGTCTCAAGATTGATGCTCTACCCACAGCAGTAACTGGCTGGCTGGTGACGTTGGCCAACAAAGTTTGAATATAATGGACCACCTGAGTATATGAAAATTTAAAAAAATAGATAAACTACTATAAACTCCTTTAAAAATAGTTGGATTTGATATTGTGGCAAGGATTTGATAATTGTTAGTTAATTGGTTGTTTTTGTTTATGCATATATTCTAGGCAATGGGTCAGCAAACTTTTTCTGTAGAGGGCAAGAAAATACATGTTTCATGTTTCATGAACGATATGGCCATTGTAATGTGAAAGCGACTATAGACACTACGCAAATAAATTTGACTGTGTTCCAATAAGACTTTACCTATGAACACTGAAGTTTGACTATCCGACAGCTTTTGTGTGTCACAAAATCTTATTATTCTTTTGATTTCTTTAACCATTTAAAAATGTAATATATATATATATATATTTTTTTTTAGACGGAGTCTCGCTCTGTCGCCCGGACTGGAGTGCAGTGGCCGGATCTCAGCTCACTGCAAGCTCCGCCTCCCGGGTTTACGCCATTCTCCTGCCTCAGCCTCCGGAGTAGCTGGGACTACAGGCGCCCGACACCTCGCCCGGCTAGGTTTTTTGTATCTTTTAGTAGAGACGGGGTTTCACCGTGTTAGCCAGGATGGTCTCGATCTCCTGACCTTGTGATCCGCCTGTCTCGGCCTCCCAAAGTGCTGGGATTACAGGCTTGAGCCACCGCGCCCGGCCGTAAAATATATTTTTATCTTATGAGCCATTTAAAATCAAGCAGCAGATGTGGTTTGTGATCTGTGGTTTGCTGAACTATCCTAGGATTAAATGAATACATAAACAAATATCAGGGAAAAAATAATCACTGAGAATGAAAACTTCAAATACTCTGATATTTTATAGTTTATATATTTAAGAAATACTCAAGGAGATTTTCCCACATTTGAAAACAATCCTAAAAATGTGCACATTGCCAATAAAAACTGGTGATGTTAGAAGAAACATTTTTAACTATTTTTGTTGTTGTTGTTGTTAAGTTCCATAAGCCTGTTAGAGGACAGACTGAATTTCCTATTCCCTCATGGGAAATATTACAAAATTATTGTTGTATAAAGATGTGACTAAAGAATATATAGCCAAAACAGGTGGCTATATATTATAGGAGTGTATCAGGTGGTAAATTAATGCAAATACTATTTTTCTGGATTTTATGATGTTTGTGGTATTTTATTCAACAGTTAAAAATTATAATTCATGTAGATTCTAAATAAATGTTCATTCTAATACTCTAAATTTACCCTAGGTAAAATCCACTTTTATGCTTGAATTTGATTGATAATTATATATCGTCTTGCAGAAAACCCTCAAATGCATAAAAGATTTAAGTATCACAAAGCCTGTATCAGTCCCTCTTCTGCAGATTATTTCATCAAAACATGTAGCTATAAAAATATGTATCTGATATCTCCAAAATTTATATTTTTAGTTCTGATCTTGCCCTAAACTGTACAGACATGTTTCATAATAAGCAAAGGAATTCACTGAAGCAGAAAAGAACTTCATTATCACCATCCTATTATCTCAAAACCACTAAAAAATTAGCTCCTTGCACTCCAGCCTGGGCGACACAGTGAGACTCCATCTCAAAAAAAAAAATTAGCTCCTATGTGATCTTTCCTGATTTTCAAATCATGTTTTATTATTTAAAAATTACAGCACAGTTTAAACACACACACACACACACACACACACACACACACAACACACACACACAGTATTTTACTATCAACAGCAAATCTGGAAGAAGCAGTCAGTGCTCATGGGTGGATGTGTTGATGTGAGCTTCCAGCAGGCAACCCACATTGCTCTGGCAGCAGGCCCGGCAGGCATTGCTCTAGCTAAAAACCCCCACCCTTACCCTCACGGAGAAAATGACCCAACCGGAGGGAAGGGAATCACATTTTCCCAACATGACCTCACCCAATTCTATCATCTCCTCTTGCATTCTTACCATTGTTCAGGAGGCCCAGATTGTCTCTTTTCAAATTTCTTTCCTTACATTTGTTTTTAATAAAGATGCCCTCCAAGTCTTATCAAACCAAGCTGTCAAGTATAAATTTGGATGCATCCAGTGAAAATATTTACTGCATATAAGCATATGACTGATTGTTCAAATACCAACAATTCTAGACAGCATCGTGCAGTTTTTCTATCCTTCTGCCGCTTTGTGGATATGATTTATTAAATATTGCAAAGGCCCAGATGGACCACCAAAATACAACTCATTTCAACTGGTAGAAGAAAACAGAGATTTATAAAACAGTTTGGGAAATGGTTAATGGCTTTTTTTTTTTTTGAGATGGAGTCTCCCTCTGTTATCCAGACTGGAGTGCAGTGGCGTGATCTCAGCTCACTGCAACCTCCGCCTCCCGGGTTCAAGCAGTTCCCTGCCTCAGCCTCCCAAGTAGTTGGGATCACAGGCTCCCGCCACCACATCTGGCTAATTTTTGTATTTTTAGTAGAGATGGAGTTTCACCATATTGTCCAGGCTGATCTTGAACTCTGGACCTCGTGATCCATCCGCCTCGGCCTCCCAAAGTGCTGGGATTACAGGCACGAGCCACTGCGCCCAGCCTGGTTAATTGCTTTTAAAGAAGGATTTGGCACACTGAATTTCAAGTGGGTAGAACAAAGACACAGGTCCTCATGGACGCCTATGCAATCTATGCTGGTGTGTGTGCATTGCCCCAGAAATAACTGCCCCAGAAAAACTGGTAGAGAAATTTTTTATACCTCCCAAATCTGTCCTGTAGGATTTGCCTCTATTCTTTTCTTTTTTAAAAATTAATTAATTAATTTTTTTTTATTATACTTAAGTTCTGGGGTATTTTCTTTACAGCTTCAACTTTTGCTCTTTCCCGGGATCTGCACTGCCTTTTGTCGTCCTACTACCTCCCTCCTTTCATTTTCCTGAGTCAGTGGAGAAGGTTTCCATGACAGCAACAGAGGTCATCACAATGGCAAGGAGAGGAAAGGGAAGGAAAAGTCCACCCCCTGCTCCTCTCTCTGCTCCAGCTGCTGCCACCACCCGGCATTAACTTTCTCGGCAGCACAACTGCCCCAACTGCTCTATCCCCAACTCTGCCCTGCTCCTGATTACACCTTCTTTACTTCATTCTCTTAAGTAAATACCTTCTAGAGGCCAGGCATGGTGGCTCACGCCTGTAATCCCAGCACTTTGGGAGGCTGAGGCGGGCCGATCATGAGGTCAGGAGATCACGACCATCCTGGCTCACACGGTGAAACTCCGTCTCTACTAAAAAATACAAAAAAATTAGCCAGGCTTGGCAGCGGGCAACTGTAGTCCCAGCTACTCGAGAGGCTGAGGCAGGAGAATGGGCATGAACCTGGGAGGCAGAGCTTGCAGTGAGCTGAGATCACACTACTGCACTCCAGCCTGGGCAACAGAGTGAGACTCTGTCTCGAAAAAAAAAAAAGAAAGAAAGAAAGAAAGAAAGAAAGAAGAAAGAAAGAAGAAGAAGAAAGAAAGAAAGAAAGAAAGAAAGAAGAAAGAAAGAAAGAAAGAAAAAAAAAGAAAGAAAGAAAGAAGAAAGAAAAAAAAAGAAAGAAAGAAGAAAAAAGAAAATATCTTGTAGACTTTTCCTCTGAGATCTAGAGAAATATACTGGTTAGGATTCCCCAGAGAAACAGAGCCAACAGGATATATATAGATATACAGAAAGTAATTTTGTTGTTGTTGTTGGTTTTTTTTTTTTTTTTTTTTTTAGTAGACACAGGGTTTCACTGTGTTAGCCAGGATGGTCATGATCTCCTGACCTTGTGATCCGCCCACCTCAGCCTCCCAAAGCGCTGGGATTACAGGCGTGAGCCACCATGTTCGACCCAGAAAGTGATGTATTGTGCGGACATAGCTCAGGTGATTATGGGGGCTGAGAAGTCCCAAGATCTTCTGTCTGCAAGTTGGAAACCAGGAAGGCTGGTGGTGTAGTGACAGTCTGAGATCCAAGGGCCAAGAACCAGAAGCTCCAATGTCTGAAGGAAAGACAAACTGTATGTGCCAGTTCAAGCAGAGAGAGTTAATTCACCCTTCCTCTGACTTTTTGTTCTATTTATACTTTGAATGGACTGGCTGATGACCACCCACATTGGTGAGGGTGGATAGTCCATACTCAGTCTATGATCCAAGTGCTAATCTCTTCTGGAAGCACTCTCACACACACTCAGAATCGTATTTCACCCGCTATCTGGGCATTCCTCAGCCTGTCATGTTGATGCATACAATTAACCATCAGAAATATTGTTTCAGATGTTATTTTTACATTGATGTTCTAACAGGCCTCCTGTCCTCACATATGTGTGCCCCCACTTTTCCCACAAGGGGAAAGAAGGAAAAGAAAGGAGGAAGAAATAGCTAACCTAAAATCCTTACCAAAAATACAAGCTTCAAAGGCCCTTGTGTGTGGTCCCAAGACAAAACCATACGGGATTGTCATGCTCTGGTTTCCTGTGAGAGCAGTGCCTGCTAAGGATAATGGCCTCCATCAATGGTAGACTAGGTAAAGAGCATGTGGTACATGTATACCATGGAATGCCATGCAGCCATAAAAAAACCAAGATTATGTTCATTTCAGGTACATGGATGGATCTGGAGGCCATTATCCTTAGCAGACTAATGCAGGAACAGAAAATCAAATACTGCATGTTGTCATGTATAAGTAGGAGCTCAATGATGAGAACACATGGATGCATAGTGTAGCAGGACGAGCTGCAGACAAAACTCCTCAGACACTGAGTTAAAGAAGGAAGGGGTTTACTCGGCTGGTAACATCGGCAAGACTCCTGTGTCAAGAGCTGAGCTCCCTGCGTGAGCAATTCCTGTCCCTTTTAAGGACTCACAACTCTAAGGGGATCTGCGTGAGAGGATTGTGATCTATTGAGCAAGCAGGGGGTATGTGACTGGGGGCTGCATGCACTGGTAACCATATCGGAACAGAAGAGGACAAGGATTTTCACAGTGCTTTTCCATACAATGTCTGGAATGTATAGATAACATAACCGGTTAGGTCAGGGGTCGATCTTTAACTACCAGGCCCAGGGCGCAGTGCCGGGCTGTCTGCCTGTGGATTTCATTTCTGCCTTTTAGTTTTCACTTCTTCTGCCGCTATCTAGACCAGAGCGCTTTCACAAGGACAAGGGGTCCACTCAGAGTCCATGCTTCATTTCAAAATCTGAATCCCAGATCCACAGTATTATTCTCTGTGTATGAAATCAATGTTACATGAGGGAAAAAAAAAAGATCTGCCTTCCAAATATATTTGAGAGCGAAAATTTCAGGGTGAAGAGGGTCAAAACTACCATGTTCAGAAGAAACAAAAGAGGTTCCATCCTTGATTTGAAATACCATTCCCGCCTATTTTTACTATTCCTGAGTCATCAGAAAGTGTATATTCAGGAATTTTAAATTTGTTCCAGACTAAAGTTTAAAATGCCTTAGTATAAATCCAATTTTTAAGTCGACATCTAAGAATATAACTCAGTCATTGTTTAAAATCTTCTCTTATCGGCTATCTATATTATCTACTGTTTTTCTCTGTATGCAACTAAGCTTGCATACTTACTAATTTCTGAATCTCTTTGAGTTCACTGAGAGATTTCTCTGAATGTATTCATGAAAGGCTGGCAATTCACCCAGAGATGAAGACAAAAGAAGCATTACATGTTCACCAATGTGCTGTTTGAAAACATATAAAGAATGATTTTCTAAATGGAGAGGTCTGATAACCTCAGACTCCAGGATTAAATGTCTTCTGGCTCATCAATCAACACCCAGTTACACCCATTCTTATTATCTGGTCATGAGAATTAGCACTTGGAAGTCAACTGACAAGCCCCGCAAAACATGGAACAACTGAAAATTAAGAGAAGAAAAACGAGAGCGTTATCATGTTTAAAACAAAGTAGAGGCCAGGCACAGGGGCTCACATCTGTAATCCCAGGACTTTGGGAGGGCAAGGCAGGTGGATCACCTGAGGTCAGGAGTTCCAGACGAGCCTGGCCAACATGGCAAAACCATCTCTACTAAAAATACAAAAAAATTAGCCAGGTGTGGTGGCGGGCACCTGTAATCCCAGCAACTTGGGAGACTGAGGCAGGAGACGTCACTTAAACCCGGATGTGGAGGTTGCAGTGAGCCGAGATCGCACCATTGCAACAAGAGCAAAACTCCATCTCAAAAAACAAAAACAACAAAAAGCAAAGCAGAGACCCATTAAGACACGAAATGGTTCAGTGCAAATTTCCATCACTGCAGATTCATCACAAGCTTTAAGAATTACTAAATCAAATGGTGCACTGATGAGGTATAAAAACTGCTTTAATACAGATGCTGCCATTTTTTTTCAGAGGGGAGCAAGGTCCCTGAGGCCCCCAGGATCACACAGCTATGAGATCAGAGGTCCGTGGAGGCCCAGGGATCATCTGCTCAGAGACATCCACAGGCCTGGGCCTGACCCTAGAGCTCTGGGAGGGGAGCCCAAGGCTGGGAGAGAAGGCACAAACCCAGGGGCTGCCAGGTGTCATCCAGCTTGGGTCAGGACAGGGCCCATCCTGTAAGGTCCCCTGGGAGAAGTGACGCCTCCCTCAGAGGGCACAGCATCACCTCCCCCAACCCCAAGCCTGGCTGCCTTTCTGCAGGGGGAGCCAAATGGGCTCTGGAAGGTCTCCCAGCACCGAAGGGTGCAGTTCCTGCATGACGGCCCCCAGGGGACCCCGACCTCAACTTCCCCTAGTCACACGGACGCGCAGGCCCCTGGGGGCCGAAGACCCCCATCCCATGGAGCACAGAAGATGGCCCTGGCAGGCCCAGGGGAAGACAGGCAGGGAGAGAGGGCCCCACTGCTGTGGTCTCCTGCAGCCACTGCTGGGGCGCACTCCCTGTGGGGCAGCCATTGCTTAGACCCTCGCACCTTGCCACACGTGTGTGGAAGAAATCATGACACAGGGTCTTGACGGAGGCTTCTCCCTGCCATGTGACAGCTCCTGAGGTCCCTGCATCAGTCTTCCCACTGCGTCCCCAGCCCCAGCGCAGCCCGGCAGGAGCTGAGGCTCCCCGGGGAGTGCCCCTGGGCTGCCCACAGCTACTGTTAAAGATTCTCTGATGTCACTCACAGGGAAACCAACGCAGAGAGGAAAGGAATTGGGTCCACAGAGAGGGCACACCCGGGGTCAGGGACGCAGCACCAGCACCAGAAGTGGCCTCCTTGCACCTGCACGAGGGGGCTGCCACAGTGGAAATGCAGCCACTTCCACAAGATGGAGGATGTGAGGGCCTGGGCTGCGCTCCACTCCGTCCTTGTTCCCCGCCTTTTCTCCCAGGCTGTGCTAGGGGATGGGAGGAGAACTCTGTCCTGGACAAGGAAACACAGCAGCACTTCTGTCCCCAAAACGGAGCCCCTGACCCTCCCCACTGTCCTCAGCACAGCAGCACCCCTGCCCTGACTCCCAGCTCCCGCACCCTGCCCTTTTGCTAACTTGGGATTAAAATCATCATAAAATTGTTAGCTGGTTTGTATCATTGCTAACTAAATGCTCCCACAGATACGATACTGTGCACCTGTTTTGATTTGTCCTTTGACCTGAGGTCAACTTTCCTTAATTGTATTCATCAAATTTTATTTACTTTAGATAAAAGAGAATGTTTAGTTGCTACAAATTCAGGCAAAACCTAAATCTATTTTATCAAACTCTGGATTTTAAATATTTCCAGCTGATTCACATGCACATTAATGATTGTTAAGTGAAGGAATTCTAGTCTTAAAAGGGGAAAAGATTATACGGATATACTGATTTGTCAAAAAGATACAGTTAAGATTGTATATCTCAACGCATATACATCTTACCTCACCAAAAAATTAGTAAAAGGAATAATAAAGTGGCGGGGGAGGGGGGCAATGGGTTGAGGTATAGATAAAACAAAAACGGCACATGATGATAGTTGTTAAGGCTGGGCTGTCAGTTCTACTCCACTATTTTGTATATCTTTCAGATGCTCTGTAATAAAACACACACACACACATGCACGCACACACTTCTTTCCAGAGTTAAATTTATATTGAAAAATTTCCCTGATGTGGGGGTCCCTACATCCTTCATTTCTACTGCTTTATTAGAAGCAGAAGGTTTCATTTCAATGGTAGGCTGAATGGGCTTTGAAACAAAATAATTAATGTATGATGTGTATGTCATACAATATTTAGTTAATAATTCAAGACGAAAACATAAAAGTTATTACCTTCAAATGAAGATATTTCTCAGGAGACTCTAAAAAGCCAATGAGACATACAATAAAATTACATGCAAATATGAAAAAACTAGCCATACACTCATGCAGAATTAGTATTGGGCTAAATCCTCAGGTTAACTTTAAAAATGATGACTTTTGGTCTGGAGATGCACTTTTTGTTATGGCAGCAACATGACAGAAATATACTGAGAAAAAACATAAATTTAGATTTCATAAAACATGCAGATAACATATCAAAAGGGAGATTAGGTTTCCAATGACTGCAACTAAAATAGAAAAGTGTACATATGGCAACAGGAATCTGATAATTAATAAGAAGAAAAATTATCCTTAACCAGAGGAGCAAATAATGATCCTGAGAAGATTAAATGTCAAAGTTGATAATGGAATGGAACAGCATTGCCTTTCACGCAACACATTAGAATAATTTATATCATTATACTACAAGTATTTACTGTATTCTTTAATTTCCCGCGTGATTTAGAAAGGACACAGTTGTAATGACAGTTCAGTTGAATGTATAATTCATCATCAAAGAAAGTGTTCTGAACTGATCTCACCGGATATACATATAGAATAACAGTTAATTTTAAAAGTTCATTTATTTCCATACCCATATGTGCTACTGGTATGCTATGTTTCTTGTATCCTCCAGTTGAGCCATTTTTACATTTCTTGATTAACTAATGTAAGAAGGTGTATAAAAAAACAACAGAGATATATTTCTCCAGAAAGAAAAAAATGGTTACAAAATTATTAGACATTAATAACCTTTTGCATTTCAAATTCAGTGCAATATTTCCTGAAAATAATAATTTTAATGTTCAAAGGATTAACTCTATAATTTGTGTTTCTAAAATTAGCTTTGTTTGGTATATCACGTCAGTATTTAAAGAATGTTTACGAAACAGCTATCTTATCAAAAAATCACCTAACGGCCAATGTTTCTGTATTTAGATTAATCTCATTTGATTAAGTAACATCAATGCAACATACATTGTTCATTCCTGATAAGTTACGGAGGAAGAGATGAGTCACTATGTTTTACTACAATTTGAGCACTCCCTCTTGCCTTCAGTAATGTCTGCAGTAGCAGAAATCTCATTGTCTGTTTAAGTGTGAATACACTGAAGCCATCGGAGGTGTTTTCTCAAGTTCCCTCTTCATTTACTTCAAAATCACCAGAACCTTATTTCTTTGCTCCTTTCTACCACCCTCACGATTCCTCTTTCTTTTCAAAAGTAATCCCTAGATCTGTGGTTATGATTTCTTTCCTTCTACATTCTTTTTATGGACTATTCCCATGACAAGTTTCCTCTTAATTTAGTGGTAGGATCTTACATCTATGGTTTCTATTTCTTTATCTCTTTGATCCTTCCCCTCTGAATACAAATACATTCAGAAATAAATGCAAAATCATGTTTTCCATTGATCCTGATATGTCTTGAACTGCTAGTCAATGCCCCTTCTCCCAGATTTCTCTAAAGGGAAGCTATACCCTTGCTACTCAGTGTGTGGTCCAAGGACCAGCAGCATTGGCATCACCTGAAAACTTAAGAGATGGAGACTCCCAGACCTGCTGAAACAGATTGTGCATTCTTAACAAGGTCCCCAGCTGACTGATTAAAATTTGAGAGAGATGCTCTGGTCTACACTGAATGTGCTTCCACATTCCTTTTACCTTTTTGGATTCTATTTTCGAGTTCTTCCCTAATATGTTCCCTAAGTTGAGACTACGTTACAAGTCATACAATTTCTAACGGACTCTTTACATGGCTATGACTTCCTTGAATTCTCCGTAACCAACACTATGCTCTTCTTTCCAGTTCTCTTCTTTTGGCTTATATGATGGTATCCTATGAAATAACTTTTTTTTTTTTTTTTTGAGACTGTCTTGCTCTGTCACCCAAGGTGGAGTACAGTGGCACAATCTTGGCTCACTGCAACCTCTGCCTCCTGGGTTCAAATGATTCTCGTGCCTCAGCCCTCCAAGTATCTGGGATTACAGGTGCCTGCCACCATGCCCAGCTAATTTTTGTATTTTTAGTAAAAGAGACAGTGTTTTACCATGTTGGCCAGGCTGGTCTCGAACTCCTGACCTCAGGTGATCTGCCTGCTTCAGCCTCCCAAAGTGCTGGGATTACAGGCACGAGCCATCGCGCCCAGCCTAAAAGTAACAACATTTTATGACATTAAATTATAGACATGTATGGCTGACCATATATGCTTATGTTCATCTATGGTAGATGCAGAGCTCTGCATGATTGGGAACCTGGATGCTCAATACTGTCAAAATGGTGAGGAAGACAGGAAGAGAAGAAAATGTTGTGCCCCTTCCCTGACAAGTTTCGGTAGCGAAAGCTCACCTTGTATTGTTTCTGCCTTTTTAATACTCCACACTTCCTTGTTCTGAAAAACGATTTCATTGTACCACCCTCTATAATATATATCTGCTTCTTTTCCCTTCATTCTTTTCCCTTTACTCCCTGTACTCTCTGCCTTCCTCATTCAACATTTCCTCTTTTACTCCTTTTCTCTTTCTTCTTTCCTTACTTTCCTTAGGGTTTACAGCTTCTTGAAATGAAACTAATAGTTCAGCTCCTTTATTAGCACTCTCAATTTAATTTGTTGCTGACACCTAATAAGATATATAACTTAACATTTCACCTCTCTTTTTTCTTACTATGCATTTAATAGGTGATTTTCTTTGGCTATTGGAATATATCAGTGATGATGTTTTAAAACAAATATTCTGTAAATGATTTTTAAGTGAAATACGATTTTTACCTCTTAGCTGTTCATTTAGTGTGATTTTTCCTTTCTGTTCTGCAGCCCCAGATGATTCACCAACATATTTCTGTGAAAGATTCTCAGAGATACTCTGTTCAAATTAATATCAACAAAGAGTTTCAATTAAAAGATAATACAAGTTCCACAAAAATTTTCTAATAACTTTCTTGAAACAATTGAATTTCCTATTTTAAAAGGCTAAAAAATAAGAGAAGCATATATTGAAAACTAAAACATTTCAATAGAGAACCTCGTATATGCTCACAAATCAAGGTTATTTTTTATCTTTATGTGGCTACTGACTCTGTAAACCAAGCATGGAAGGCCAAAGGGAACACAGTCACAGTCAAATATTAGCTTGTGTGCTTATTTCAGCTAAAAAAAAAAAAATCTGACTTGAAAATACCTCACTCTACTTTGCATTCCCCACCAAAAATAGACATTTAAAAAACATAATACACTTACTATAATATTTACAGCATTAAACATTTAAAATTTTTCTAACTATAGAATTTTTAGTGTTAAAATAAGATATTTAGCATGACAGGAAACTTCAGCATGCCATGTTGAGTATAAACAGAACATTATAGAAGCTGCTTCATTTAGGCACATAAGGAGTTGGAAAAATCTGAATAGTTTTTGGTAAAAAATATTTACTGACAGAAAAAGTGCTTGAATAAAATGACAAAGTAGTAGTAAACACTTCCTTAGATTATGTTTAAATAAAAGGAAGCAAATATTAGCAATACTGAGCAACTCTTTCCAAAATAAGAAATCATCTCAAAAATATAGTAAGCCTTATTTTTTTGTTGTTTTTTTTGAGACTGAGTCTCGCTCTGTCACCCAGGCTGGAGTGCAGTGGCGCGATCTCGGCTCACTGCAAGCTCCGCCTCCCGGGTTCACGCCATTCTCCTGCCTCAGCCTCCCGAGTAGCTGGGACCACAGGCGCCCACCACCGTGCCTGGATAATTTTTTGTATTTTTAGTAGAGACAGGGTTTCACCGTCTCGATGGGATGGTCTCGATCTCCTGAGTAAGCCTTAATTTTAAGAAAGGAAGAGTAAGAACATTTATTTATGAATCATCAAAAATCCACTAGGCACTTATTTGCATATCTTCTTTCCTAAACATTATAATAAAAATGATTATAATGATGGTTACCCCACTTCCTGGTCATTCTATGATGTAAGAATAAAATAATAAACAGATATGATCCATTTTTCTCTCTGTCCAGGTTTCCTTTTCCTAGGCTTTCACATGGCTGACTCTTTCTCAATTTTTAATTGATAGATTACATTTCACATGCATAAAGATCTTCTCTGACTACAAAATTTCACTCCCACTCCCATCCTAACTATACACTGCTTCAATAACATCTAACCTAAAATTCTGTTTTCCTTATAGAAAGCATGTACAGTAACTTACAAGTGTTAGCTGTTTGCTTGTTTTTCTCTTAGTACTATAGCATGAGTCCTCATCCTGTATATTCCGTGTCTAACTGCCTAGCACATAGTTGGTACTCAGAAACAGAAAGGTATTCAATCTCAAAAGATTTTAAAATCTCTTGGGAAGATCTCAAGTGCTAAATCACTGTATTGCTATATAATATCTCGAACCATAGTCGGTTGAAATTTATAATACCCCGAATTAGAAATCCACTTGTGCATTCTAACTTTCCATTCTTTCTTGACACTGCTGCCAATTTACTGTCCTTCAGGTTTACACAAAACATCTCCAATATTTATCAAGTCACTGAATGCCACTGGGACCATTTTGTCTTACATTTGTATACACACTTACCAGTTAACAAAATGTTTTTCTATTTCTTACCATATTTGCTCATTACACATACCTAAAGGGTACATTCCAGTATTGTTTTTATAAAGGCAGTAACTGATGTTCAAATAGGTTAAATAATTTTTTTACAAGAATCCACTGACACTAAGAAAAAGAACAAAGACAGTAACATGTTTTGACTTCAGCTTGGTGCTGGGTAGCAATATGCAGCAGCTGCTTCTATCTAAGAGGTCGAGCCTTCCCCATGTCTTTCCATGGGTGTCACCTTAGCATGTCATCATTTGCCACAAAGATACCCAATGTGTTCTATTTTTAAAAAAGATTTCTACGTATTAAAACAACATTAAACCAAATTGTTGTTATTATAGGACGAAGTATTTACTATTCTCCATGCTTTTCTTTCTCCTGAAATATTCCTTGCAGATCTATGCTGGATAATCCAAATGCACTAATGCTTTCAAGTCCCAGGCATTACCTCTTCAAGTTCCAAGTTGTGAAAAACTACAGTCCAAACGGTTGTTCTCTGAATCTCATTAGAGATGAGATATACCATACACACCCAGATATACCATACAGTCATACATGTGGCCCTACATTGACCTGGAATAATTCTTTAGCTTTTACATAAACTCAACTTCATAACCCAAATTGATTCCTTCTGACTTTTAAGGCTTTATTTTTTCACTGTTTTACCCTGGCTTTTTAAATGAACCCCACAAATTAGAAGAATTCTACTATGAGGCGAAAAGTAAAGTCAAAGTATCCTCTTTTATGATTTAACATCACAGAATGGTTTTATTTTTAATATAACAACAAAAAACAACAGCTAATACTTCATATCCAAAAGTGATTCTACATTGCCCTCTTGTCCTGAGCCTGATGAGGACACTGCAGCTGTAAAATATCATAAGATGTTATTCACAGATACATTCATGAGAGAACATTTATCACTCTGAATTTTAAATACATATGCAAATATCCATTTATAAATATTTCAATAAAATGAAAGAGCAACAAAGAAATTCAGAGGGTTGAAGTAGATTTATGAAAAAGAAGTTGGCACTGTGAAGAAAGGCATGAAAAAAATCTAGAAGAAATGGATTTTATATTTGGGTCTACATATTTAAGTAAGTTTTTTTAAAATAGCATTTAAGCATTAAAAAATTATCAGAGACATTCAGTAAATTAAATTGTTACTATTTGTGTGCTCTCATGGGGTGCGTTCAATAATATCAGTACCATTTTGTCTTTTTCCATTTGCTGGCTTAGCTGCTCCATCCTATTAAAAACAAAGCAAAAAAAAGAACTTCAGGAATGTATTCACTCATTCCCCCACTCGGTCAACCAGTTAAGACAATAAACATTCACTGTGTCTATCAAATCATAGGCCATACCCTGGGAAAAGCTGAACATACATATAAAAGACAGATTCTGCCTTATATTTGAGTGAGAAAAAAAACAGAAACAAAAGTCTAATTCACTAGTAATAAAAGAGAAGTGAATAAAGTACAGTAAGGGCACAAAAGGGACAACAGTCGGTTCTGCCTGAGAAGCTGAAAAACTGCTGCGAATATAGGCCCTATTTTGAAAGGGAGACAAAGTGCAGAGTGAGGGTAGGAAGGTTCCTAGACAGCATGAGCAAAAATAAAAAGCTTCTGCACAGCAACAGAAACCAATAATAATAATAATCAGCGGAGTAAACAGGCAACCCTACATACAGAGTGGGAGAAAATCTTCACAAACTACGAATCCAGTGAAGGACTAATATCCAGCATCTACAAGGAACTCAAACAAAGCAGCAAGAAAAAAAATCAAAGAATCCCACCAAAAAGTGGGCAAAGGACAGGAATACACATTTCTCCAAAGAAGATATACAAACGGCCGACAAACAAATGAAACAATGCTCAACATCACTAATTATCAGGAAAATGCAAATCAAAACCACAATGCGATGCTACCTTACTCCTGCAAGAATGGCCATAATCTAAAAATTTAAAAAAAAAATAGATGTTGAAGTGAATGTGGTGAAAGGGGAACATCTTTACACTTCTGCTGGGAATGTAAACTAATACAATCGCCATGGAAAATAGCATGGAGATTCCTTAAAGTACTAAAAGTAGATCTACCATTTTATCCAGCAATCCCACTACTGGGTATCTACCCAGAGAAAAAGAACTCATTATGTTAAAAACACACTTGCACACACGTTTATAGCAGCACAACTCACAACTGCAAAAATATAGAACCAGCCCAAATGCCCATCAATCAATGAGTAGATAAAGAAAATGTGGCACATATATACCATGCAATAATACTCATCCATAAAAAGGAATGAAATAATGGTATTCCCAGCAACCTGGATGGAGTTGGAGACCATTATTTTAAGTGAAGTAACCCAGAAATGGAAAACCAAACATTGTATGTTCTCACTCAGAAGTGGGAGCTAAGCTATGAGGACTCAAAAGCACAAGAATAATACAATGGACTTTGAAACTCAGGAGAAAGTAGAGGGTGACAGATAAAAGACTACATTCTTGGTACAATGTACACTGCTTGGGTGATGGGTATACCAAAATCTCAGAAATCACCACTAAATAATTAATTCATGTAACCAAACAATACCTGTTCCCCCAAGAATAATCAAAATAAAAACGGAAGGAATCTAGCATAAAAATAAAGCTGTGATTATCCAAGTTGATGATTTAAGAAAATGTGGTACATATACACACCATGAAATACTATGCAGCCATACAAAATTATGAGATTATGTATGTTCTTTGCAGGAACATGAATGGAGTTAGAGGACATCATCCTTAGCAAACTAACACAGGAGCAGAAAGCCAAATACCACATGTTCTTACTTATAAGTCAGAGCTAAATAATGAGAGTAGATGGCCACAGAGAGGGGAACAGCTGACACTGGAATGTACTGTGGGTAGGAGGAAGGAAAGGATCGGGAAAAGTAACTAATGATTATTAGGTTTAATACCTGGGTGATAATATGTAAAACAAGCCCCATGACACTAGTTTTCCTCTATATCTAACCTGCACATGTACCCCCTAAACTTAAAACAAAAGTTTCTAAAACAGAACAGTTTTCAAATACATCTATAATTATCAAGCAAGCCCCAAGACAAAATAATCACATACAGTATGATTCATGGAGAAACAGATACACAAAAGAGACTTTTGTTTATAGTATCACCTAGATAATACTGTTCAGTCTTTACAATCAGTGTTTTGTAAATATTGCTGTAATAAAGAGTTTACTTTTACACTCTAAAATGATACATTAGTTAAACATGATCAGCTACCACTACCTGAAAGCTGGAACATTATTACTACAGAGAGAGAAAAATGGAAAAAGAAATGTTCCATCGACTCTCCACTTGGACAAAGAATTAGTAATTGGAATTCTACAGAGTAATGTATGGCTTGAAAAGATAGCTTTGCTAGAACATGAATTGGGGCTCAAGAAAGTTTAAATTTTTTAATCTAAAATTCTAAGCTTAAGACTTGAAAGATACTAGGAAATACACTGTAACCATCTTTTCCATTGATGGTATATTTCTAATACACTTCCTTCTTATTTATGACATATTTTTACAGCATAACACATCTGAATGTATACATCCTGAACATTAAAAGGCTATATCAGATTAAGCCATATTTTAGAAATGCAAGAGATTTAATTATTGAGTAAGTTATGCATATTGTTACCTGTAATACTCCACTACATAAAAATACATGTGTCCATTTATGTATTTACATTCAAAATATTATAATGCTTGTTACATGCAAGATGTTATTCTAGGTACTCCAGGATCCAAACAAGTATGTTTCCTAACCTCCAGTAGCTCATACTAATGCAAGAGTGTTTAAATGATTATTTAAATAGTGAAATACAAAAACTTCTGAAATTTAAAATTTAAGAATACAAGAATTTTGAGTTGATATTTTTCACAAAATACAATACAAAAAAACTGAAATTAAAGTTTTAGATATGACTACCAAAGAGTCTGCTTCTAGAATTGTTATTTTGGGCAAAATATGTATTATTCAATTAGATGAAGAATTTTAAGTATATTCTTAATGAAATGACTTAGAAAACACAGTGGAATATATTTGTAATACAGATTTTGAGACAGGAAATTTACATTTCTAAAATTCCACATTTTTTTAAATTAGTAAAAACGTCTCACTCTGTTAATCAGCCTGGTCTGATTACTCCTGGGTTCAAGAAATTAACTCCTCTGTTAACCCCTGGGTTCACGAAATTCTCCCACATCAGCCTCCTGAATAGTTGCAGCTGCAGGTGTGTGCCACCATTCCCAACTAAATTTCCATAATTTCTAATATGATTTTATTCTCATTACAGAACCAAGGATAGAAACAGAAAATAAAAAACTTCTCGTCTAAGAAGTGTATGATACCAAAAAAAGGAGGCAAGCAAAGTGGCAGAATAAAAGGCTCCATCAATTATTTCCCAACAAGGACACCAATCTAACAACTACCTACAGAAATAAAACACCTTTGTAAGAACCAAAAATCAGGTGAACACTGAAAGCGCCTGGTTTTAACTTCTGACGACTACAAGAGGCACTGAAGAGGTAGGAAAAACAGTCTGGAATCATCGATGTTAACACTCCCACATCCCCCAGCAGTGGTAGCATGGTACAGAGAGAATCTGAGCACTTGGGAGAGGGTAAAGCAATTGTGAGATGTTGCATTAAACTCAGTGTTGCCCTATTATAGCAAAAAGCAAAACTGGAATAAACTCAGCTGATGCCCACCCATAGAGAAAGCGTTTAAACTAGCCCTGGCCAGAGGGGAATCACCCATCCCAGTAACCACAACTTGAGTTCCCACAAGCCTTGTCACCACCATGCTAAATTGTACCAGGGCCCTACATAAAACCTGAAAGGCAGTCTAAGCCACAAGGACTCCAGCTCCCAGGTGGGTCCAAGTGCTGAACTGTGCTGTAAGCCAGAGGACAATGGGGCGGGGCATGCACAAAAGTGCTGGTGCTCCTCCTCCTCCAATCCCACGCTTTACAGCTTGGGGCACCAAAAGAGACACATTCCTTCCGCTGGAGGAGTGGAAAGGAAACAGTGAGTAGACTTTGTCTTGTATCTTAAATACCAGCTCAGCTACAACAGAATAGGACACTGGTCAGAGTCATGAGTCCCCCCTTACAGGCCTCAGTTCTGATACGGTGTTTCTAGATACTCCCTGGGCCACAGGGAACTCCCTGGAGAAGGGAAGAACTCATTCGTGGCAACAGTCATCGCCTACTAACTGAAGAGCCCATGGACCCTGAATAACCAGCAGTGATACACAGGTATTATGATGAGGTCTTGGGTGAAACACTGACACTAGCTTCAGGTGAGACAGGATATTTCCAGCTGTAATGGCTAGAAGGAAAGACTCCTTCTGCTTGAGAAAGGCAGAGGGAAAAGTAAAGGAGTCTTTGACTTGCATCTTAGGTACCAGCTGGACCACAAAGGCTAGAGCACCAAGCAGGCCCTTGGGGTCCCCAGTTCCAGTCCTTGGCTCTTGGACAGCATTTCTGGACCATCCCTGGGCCAAATGGGAGCCCACTCCCCTGAAGGGTGCCAGGCCAGGCAACATTCACCACGAGCTAACTGAAGAGCCCTCAGGCCTTACCAGAACATCAGCAGTAGCCTGGCAGTGCCCCCTAAGAACCTGTGGACATCAGCGGTAGCCTGGCAGTGCCCCCTAAAACCTGTGGACATCAGCAGTAGCCTGGCAGTGCCCCCTAAGAACCTGTGAACATCAGCGGTAGCCTGGCAGTGCCCCCTAAAACCTGTGGACATCAGCGGTAGCCTGGCAGTGCCCCCTAAGAACCTGTGGACATCAGCGGTAGCCTGGCAGTGCCCCCTAAGAACCTGTGGACATCAGCGGTAGCCTGGCAGTGCCCCCTAAGAACCTGTGGACATCAGCGGTAGCCTGGCAGTGCCCCCTAAGAACCTGTGGACATCAGCGGTAGCCTGGCAGTTCCCCCTAAGAACCTGTGGACATCAGCGGTAGCCTGGCAGTGCCCCCTAAAACCTGTGGACATCAGCGGTAGCCTGGCAGTGCCCCCTAAGAACCTGTGGACATCAGTGGTAGCCTGGCAGTGCCCCCTAAAACCTGTGGACATCAGCGGTAGCCTGGCAGTGCCCCTAAGAACCTGTGGACATCAGCGGTAGCCTGGCAGTGCCCCCTAAGAACCTGTGGTGGGACTGGCCATAGGGCGAGGCTCCTCAGCTATCGGACAGGAGAGGTAAGAGTGGGAAGCACTGCACCTTGTGGTATGAGGCCCAGCTCAGCCACAGTAGAACAGAACACCAAGTAAAGTTCTGAGGTTTTTCACTCTAGTCCCTGACTCCCAGATAGCACTTCTGCAGAGATACAGAACCAACCTAAGTGCCCACTAACCAATGAGTGGTTAAAGAAAATCTGGTATATAGACACCATGGACTACTACTCATACATAAAAGTGAAGGAAATAATGTCTTTTGCAGCAACTTGAATGGAGCTGGAGGCCATTATTCTAAGTAAAGTTAACTCAGGGAAACTAAATACTATACATTCTGTGTGAGCTACGCTATGAGGACGCAAAGGCACAAGAATAACCTGATGGCCTCTGGGGAGTTGGGGAGGAAGCGTGGAAGGTGTTGGAAGACAAAAGACTACACACTGGGTACAGTGTGCACTGCTCAGGTGGCGGATGCACTAACACCTCCGAAATCACCGTGTGAGAACTTTTCCATGTAACCAAAACCAACCTGTACTCCAAAAACTATTGAAATTTTTTTTTCAAATTTAAGGAAAATGTCATTTGGAATAACAGGGATTAAACTAGAGATCATTATGTTAAGTCAAATAAACCAGACACAGAAAGAAAAATATTGCCCACTTATCTATGGGTTCAAAAAATCAAAACAATTCAATATATTGAGATAGAGAGAAAAAGGATCATTACCAGAGGATGGGAAGTATAGTTGTAGAGTGTGGGGTTGGGGGACGATTGATGTGTACCAAAAAACCAGAAAGTATAAGGCCCAGGATTTGCTAGCATAACAGGACAACTACAGTAAAAGACAACTTAATTGTACATTTTAAAATAGCCAAAAGAATATAATTGGATTATGTGAAGCACAAAGGATAAACGCTCAAGGTGATCAATACAGTGTATCCTGATGTGATTATTACATATTACATGCCTGTATCAAAATATCTCAAGTAACTCATAAATATATACACCTACTATGTATTCACAAAAATTAAAATAAAAACATTTTGAAAGTATATGATACCAAAATAATAAGTGTTCAAGAAAAAAAGAATATGCTATCTACTGTTCAGTTTTAGAAATAAAAAGCACTAGAAAGATTCTATGATTACTGTAAGTAACTGTGTCTATTAAAGATTTAGCTAATGGTAAGTTTTATAAGTCATGTTAGCATGATTGATTGATTGATTTTGAGATGGAGTCTCATTCTGATGCCCAGGCTGGAATGCAGTGGCGCCATCTCGGCTTACTGCAACCTCTGCTTCCTGGATTCAGGTGATTCTCCTGCCTCAGCCTCCCGAGTAGCTGGGATTACAGGTACCCACCACCACATCTGGTTAATTTTTGTACTTTTAGTAGAGACAGGGTTTCACCATGTTGGTCAGGCTGGTCTCGAACTCCTGACTTCAGGTGCTCTGCCTACCTCGGCCTCTCTAAGTGCAAGGATTACAGGTGTGAGCCACCACACCGGACCTGTTTGCATGAATTAAAAGTCACAGTAAAAATACTTACCCAAATAAACCTTGGCCACATTTCATATTTCTTCTATGGTAAGAAAGCTTAGCCTACTATAATTGTTGTATGACAATGTATTTAAAAGCCCATTATTTTCATCTCTTCCCCTTCTTAGTATTTACCAATCCTTTTACTTAAGAATCCAAACTCATTCCTTGTGACTTCTGAGCTTTGTTTTTGAACTGTACTACACTGACTTCTTAAATGAATTCTGCAAATTAGCAGAATTGTACTATGCAGTAGTAATATACTCAGTCCATAACTGCTTTATTAGTTAGGGGCTGAAAATGTAAGAAAATAATTCCTTATAAGCACAAACAGCAGTGAGAAAGCAAAGTGAAAGCATTTTCTTTTACGTTTTAACATCACTCAATACTTATATTTTAAAATGGTAACAACAAAAACAACACACAATACCTCAGAATCCAAGAGTGATTCCATATTTCTGTCTTGTCCAGATCCTGATGTGGGTGTTGTATCTGTAAAACATTATGAACAAAGAGAGTTATGAGAATACTCATCACCCTGAATTTTAAATACATATACAAGGCTGTATGCATTCACAAATATTTCAATAAAGTAGAAGAGCAAAATAGAAATTCAGAGGATTAAAGTAGATTTAGGAAGAAATTGGTAATATGAAGAAAGACAGGGAAAATATTTCAAAGGACTGAATATTGTATTTGAGTCTGACATACTTTAATGTGTTTTTTATAATGGCATGTAAGCATTAAAAAATTCTCACAGATATTCACTAATTTACCACTTCTGTTGTTTTTGTGAACCAAAATTAAACTGTCATTATTTGTGTATTCTTGTGGGGCACTTGCAATAACACCAGTATCATTTTGTCTTTGTCCATTTGCTGGCTTAATTGCTCCATCCTATTAAAAAACAACAACAACAACAGCAAACTTCAGGAAACATTGTGTTTATTCACTCTACCACTCAATCATTCAACCAGTAAGACCTCAAACATTCACTGTGTCTATCAAATCATAGGCAATATCCTGGGAGAAGCTGAATATGTATATACAAGATAGAGTCTGCCTTATAGTTGATTGAGGGTAGAAATATATACAAATAAAAACAGGAAAGTATAATTCACTAGTTCTACAACTGAAGTGAACAAAGTACAGTAAGGGCACAAAAGGGCCAACAGTCAGTTCTACCTGAGAAGTTCAGGAAATGCTGCAAAGATAGGGACTCTTCTGAAAGAGAGACAAAGTGTAGAGTGAGGACATTAGGGTGCCTATACAGGACAGCATGAGAAAAAAAAATTAAAAAATAAAAAATAAAAAAAAGGAGGCCTGAAATGGCATGGCAAATGACGGCTACCAAAGTAATGATAAAACTGGAACACAGAGTGAATGAGATAAAGAGATAAAATGGGAGAATCAGGCCAAAACATAAAAATATGCATCCTATGTATCTCACTACACTGTGAGCTTTCCCCAGGATGTAATAAAGATCCACGCAAAAGTAGATGAGTTAGATCATAATAAAAACATGTTAGAAAGGTCACCTTGGCAGCAATGTAAAGTTACACAAACAGAATATGGTGAGGGGGACAAAACTAGACAAGAGTATTTCAAAATTATGGGTCAGAGAGTGAATTACAGCAGTAAGATATAAAAATAGTAAGCTCGTGGAAAATATGGAGCTTGGTGAGTGACTGGACTGGTGACTTGAGGGAGGGCTGGAACCCAAAATTTCTCCAGCTTCGACATTTCAGTGCTACTTACTAGGTGTTATTTACTAGGATAGGAAAACCAGGTGACAGTAGGTCACAAAAAGTCAAAAGGGTCAAACTCAGTAGAATTAAATCATGCAAGCCTATAGAGAACTCTGAAATTGTGAAAATGAAAGTAAGTACAGAAAATAAATTATGAGATTCAATTTTGCAATTACATATTTCAACATTTTTTTCAAAAATATAAGATATACTTTTATTAATACATGCAAACATTTATTTTTGGAATATTGTGGTAACATGCACTTAAAATTGAGTGAAAATTTTTAATTTTAAAACATCAATTCAAAATGCTGCCAGAATATCCCCTTTTAAAAATTCTGAAGTTTGAAACTGTAGAAGAGAAATGCTTCTGTGATTACAGAATGATGAGGCATTTTTCAGCACTAGTATAACATAAGAGAGAAATTTAAAGCCCTGTTTTTAAAATTGCATAGCTTTCTTATTCCTCTGTAAAAAACATACTAATAATTCTAATCTCCTATTTACACCATATAGAATGGTAGCTAAAAATTGGAGAAAGGATCTAGTATAAAAAATTAGGCTAAGATTATCCAAGCTGATGATTAAGTTTTCAAATACATCTATAATTTTCAAGCAGGAACCAAGGAAATACCATCAAGTACAGGAAGTTTCATGGAGAAATACAGATATATCATAGAGACCCCTGCTCATAGTATATCCCTAACAATACTGAGCAGCATTTACTCCAAAATTAGTGTTTCGTAAATATTGCTGTAATAAAGAGTTTAATTTTATACTATAAAACGAATATTAAATTAGTTAAACATGATCAGCTACCACTACCTGAAAGCTGGAACATTATTACTATAGAGAGGGAAAAATGGAAAAAGAAATGTTCCACTTGGACAAAGAATTAGTAACTGGAATTCTACAGAGTAACGTATGGCTTGAAAAGATGGCTAGAATATGAGTTGGAGCTCAAAAAAGTTTAAATTTTTAAATCTAAAATTCTAATCTAAGCTTAGAGTTGAAAGATACTAGAAAATATACTGTGATCATCTTTTCTAGTGATGGCATATTTCTAACTCATTTCCTTCTTATTTATGGCATATGTTTACAATATAACACATCTGAATTTATGCATCGTATACATTAAAAAGAAATACAGGCCGGGCATGGTGGCTCATGCCTGTAATCACAGCACATTGGGAGTCTAAGGCGGGTAGATCACTTGAAGTCAGGAATTTGAAACCAGCCTGGACAGCATGGCGGGTGCACGCCTGTAATCCCAGATACTCAGGAGGTGGAAGCAGGAAAATCACTTGAACTAAGGAGGTAGAGGTGCAGTGAGCCGAGATTGTACCACTCCGCACTCCAGCCTGATTGACGCAGTAAGACTCCATCTCACACGCAAAAAAGGGAAATACAAATATAAGCCATATTTTAGAAATGTAATAGATTTATTAGTTATGTATATTATGTTACTTGTAACCCTCCATTGTATAGAAATCCATTTGTCCATGAATTTATTTACATTCCAAAATATTAGAAGCTTGTTACATGCAAGATGTTATTCTAGGTACTCCGGGATACAAACAAATATTTTTCCTAACCTCCAGTAGTTCACACTAATGCAGGAGTTTTTAAATGATTATTTAAGTAGCTAAATACAAAAACTTCTGAAATTTAAAATTTAAGTATATAATACAAGGATTTTGAGTTGATATTTTCACAAACTACAACGCAAAAAAAAATGAAATTAAAGTCTTCTCACATGGTTATTAAGAGTCTCTGCTTCTAGAACTGGCTGTTATATTGGGCAAAATATGTATTCTTCATTTAGATGAAGAGTTTTAAATGTATTCTTAATGAAATGACTTGGAAAACACAGTGGAATCTCTTTGTAATACAGATTTTGAGAAGAAAATGTACATTTCTAATTTTCCACAATTGTTTTTAATTAGAGAAAAGGTCTTGCTATGTTGGCCAGCCTGTCTTTAACTCCTGGGCTCAATAAATTCTCCCACCTCAACCTCAACCTCTCTAATAGCTGGGACTGCAGGCATGTGCCACAATACTCAACTAAATTTCCACATTTTTTTTTGTTTTTTTTTTTGAGACGGAATCTCACTCTGTCACCAGTCTGGGGTGCAGGACTATGATCTCAGCTCACCGCAAACTCTGCCTCCTGGGTTCAAGTGATTCTCCTGCCTCAGCTTCTTGAGTAGCTGGGATTAGAGATGTGTACCACCAGACCTGGCTAGTTTGTGTATTTTTTGTAGAGACAGGATTTCAACATGTAGGCCAGGCTGGTGTAATCTTGGCTCACCTCCTGGGCTCAAGCTATCCTCCCACCTCAGTCTCCCAAGTAGCTGGGACTATAGGTGTGTATGTGACCAAGTCTGGCTATATTTTGCAGAGCTGGAGTCTCATCTTGTTGCCCAGGCTGGTCTCAAACTCCTGGTCTCAAGTGATCCACCTGCCTCAGCCTCCCAAAGTGCTGGGATCACAGGCGTGAGCCACTGCGCCTGGCCAAATTTCTGTAATTTCTAATATTATTTTAGTCTAACTACTCAATCAAGGATAGAAACAGAGAAAAAGCTCTCTCTTAACAAGTACATGATACCAAAATAGTAAGTGTCCAAGGAAAAAAAGAAATGATATGCTGATATGCTATCTCCTGTATAGGTTTGACAATGAAAGGCATTCGGGAGATTCCATGATTGCTATAATAAGTAATTGGATCCATTAAAGATTTCATTAGCCATAAGTATCATAAAGGTGTGTATGATTTAAAAGTCACAGTAAGAATACTTATCAAAATAAACCTTGACCATGTGTCAAATTTCCTCTATGGTAAGAAAGCTTAACCTAATTTTCCTGCTACATTGTATTTTCCAGGCCATTCTTGTTTTACCCTCACCCTCTTAGTATTTAACGATCATTTCTTATTTACCAAAGTAAAAAAAAAAAAATTAACTAGTCATATTTCTAAAAAAGGCTTTCTCTAACCAACTATTCATTACAAACATAAAACAATAAGTAGACCACTGCTAAATTTTAAAAGTAAATATAGAAACCTAGATTCAGAATGAGAAAATTAATTTCATTAGAGGATTTTTACCTTGATATCAGAATCAATGTCTTCATAATCTGATGTAGGCAATAAATAATCAATAGTTTGTTTGCCAGAAAACCTTTGGAGCAAAAATATACATAAAAATTAGTGCATTCATTTCTTTAAAAATAATTTCCAAAATCATATCTGGATGTCTCCTCCAAAAAAACAAACAAACAAACAAAAAAATCAGGTGAGAGGTCAGCTATCTGTATATTAAATAATATTTCTTAATACAATTAAAATTTAACCTGTTATAAAAGATTTTAGTTACCTCCTTCCACCTCTCCCAACGTATCAAATATAGTCAATGAAGACACCTTTAGTTCCAGAACAAATCATGACAGCCAGAGCTACTGGCAGAGCCTGAGAATAATAGGTCTTCACAAACTGTATGTCCTGGAGGCTGAACTGAATATCCAATTAACGGCTTACATAATTTTTGTTATCTGAACCGTAACAAATCTGATAACCTTAAAAAAGGCAGAAAGATACAGTGTCTCAGCCAGGCACAGTAGTTCATGCCTGTAATCCCAGCAATTTGAGAGGCTGAGGTGGGTAGATTGCTTGAGACCAGGAGTTGGAGACCAACCTGGGCAACATGACGAGAACCCATGTTCTGTCATGAAAAAAATAGCCAGGCATGGTGACACACATACCACCTGTAGTCCCAATTACTTGGGAAGCTGCTGTGAGAGGACAGTTTGAGCCCAGGAGGTAGAGGCTGCAGTGAGCCAAGATCACACCACTGTACTCCAGCCTGGGCAACAGAGTGAGACTCTGAGGAAGAAAGAAAGAAAAAAGAAAGGGAGGGAAAAGAAGGAAAAAAGGAACAGAAAGGGAGGGGAGGGGAGGGGAAGAAAGGGAAGGGAGGAAGGAAGGAAGGAAAAATGGAGGGACGGAGAGAACAAAGAAAGAAAAAAAAAAGAAGGAAAGAAAAAAGAAAAAACTGTCTTTTCTCCATTATCCATCTCTGGTTCAAAGATGAATCTTTGTCACTTGAAAGTGGCCGTCTCGGTTCTTCAGTGTGAAAATCAATTCAGAAGGCCTTATTGCTTCCCTTTACCCTAAAACAGTACAAGGAGTCTAAAAGCTAAATATACAAAAGTCAGAGGACAAATGTATGTTGTTATTAAAAATACTGTTCCCAGAAGGATTAAAACAGTAAAAATTATAAAATCCAATTATTTTCCCTGTATAAGTCCTGCCCTATTCAGGTTCACATAAACCAGCAAGCCCTTTAAAAACTTTCAGAGGCTCTCAGATAACCGAGGAGAGAGATTGCTGGAAAAACACAGCCCTGGTAGTTGCACCTCTGTCTCCCTAAGGACTATGCATCTTCCTTCCTATGGGTTCCCACTTGTAGACTCCTCTTCTGCAAGGCTCTGTGGCAACCTCCACCTTTAAATATTCAGCCAGTGGAAGTACAAACTCCTAAAGGGGTGGGTTCCAATGACCAAAACCAGGAGTTCTCTATTTCCTGGAAAACAAGCTAAAGGGAATCTGTCATCAGCCCCAGCATAGATGTGGTAACAACCACTCAACTGAAGCTCCATGACTTATTTGCCAGCCAGTCCCACCCCTGCCCTAGCCTACACGGGCATGGGAAGGATGTCAGTGGATCAGAAAAAGAGGCAGGTGAGAGGACAGCTGTCCTGGGCCACAGATCTATGTAGTTCAGCAACCTCCAGGCCCCTGGCACTGCAGGGGCTCTGAGACACCCTCTGCAAGGTGTGGTGAAACCTTGAAGTGTGCCACTTGCTCCCATTTAACAAACAAAAAGGCAGCAACTTGTCCAGGACTGCTTTGAACCTATTTTAACATGCCTTTCTAGATAACTCCCAACATCCTGTATGCTTCATTCCTATAACTTATCTTTCTCAAATTTGTCATAAACTCTAATACTCTGATCTCTTTTCTATAACCCTTATTCCTACCTAACTCAGTGTTGCTTCTCTTCAAACTAGGCCTTTCTCTACTAATTTCATTCTTATCCTCTACCATTAGGTTCACCAGTTAATTCCATCGTTTCCTCTTCCACTGTTTTCCCTATTCCCACTTTCCCTTTCTATTATTAAAAAAACCCACCAACAGGATGATAAAAAAAAAGGAAGAGCACCGAGCTTTCAAAGGAGTTCAGGAGTTCCACTCTCATTTCTGCCACTTCCTATAAACAAGTAAGTAACTTTAACCTCTTTCAGTTTCAGGTTCTCCATCTGAGCAACCAATTGACCAGGGTGTTAAACACAGATTGAAGTACTAGAGGATATTTCAATTTCTCACTAAGATTCCTTAAAATCCTGAAATTCTATGTGCTTTTGGTTCTGTCTTTAGAGAAAGGGGGAATACTTAGCTGGAAGAAATGGAAAAAAAAAAAAAAAATAGAAAAAAAAAAAACAAGAAAACAGAGAGGAAGGTTAAAAACTCAAGAAAAGATTATAGAAAAATCAGATTTTGAGGAAAAAGCTTCATGGAACTAAGCAAGTCAAACTAAAGAGAAAACTGGGAAGTCAGTAAGTAGAGAAATCAATTAGAAACAGCCTCTAACTAGATGTGAAATATACTTATCATGACATGGTCTACAGGTAGATACTCTTCACTTACAAGAAAATAATTCCTCTTCGGGACTTGCCTCGTCTTGCTTATGTAAGATCCATGGTCCTGTGGCTATAGCTAAATGAGACCTGCCCTGAAACCTTTGAGGGTAAAAACGAGGCACTGGTTACCACCGAAATTGTTCAGTATATTAGGACAAACTCTTGAATTAAACAGGCTTCTAAGGAAAAGTGTGTGAGCCCGAGTTAATATATAACTAGATCTGACTTTCTGAATTCATCTAATCTGTACCTGTACCTTGATCGCAGGGCTGCATGGTATCTATCAGTCTATGCTGAGGGACAGAGAAGGAGCTTGGGAGTCCAGCAAGCTGATGGTCAAATCATGGGTCAGCTGCTTGTTAATTATCGGATCATGGCCAGTTAACCTCTCTGAACCACAGCTGCCTAATGAGTAAAAAGTTGGTTATAACAGCCTGGATAGTTTGCAAAGCTGTTGTGATGACTGTATGAGTTAAGCATATAATATGGTTTCTAGCCCAGAGTACAACACTCAACAGATGTTAGTTTCTTTTCTCTGTATTACCTTAGTTAACACACAATTTTTAAAAATCTGTGAATCCCTACCTGATAGCAGAGTCTTCAGAACACCCATCCACTATTTTTAAAAAAAGTAAAATGCATTTTAATCAACAATAGAAAAACGTAGAATATTGAAAGCCTAAAAGGGCCTGGCGGTACCTGCCTGTAATCTCAGCTACTCAGGAGGCTGAGGCTGAAAGATTGCTTGAGGAGCCCAGGAGTTTGAGACCAAAGTGGATAATACAACAAGACTCTGCCGTCTTCATTTTTAAAAGTTATGCACACTTTGATGAATGCTTTAGACTTGTTTTCTAAAGCATAAGATTAATGCTTTCTTACCAAGTATTCTTTTTCAGATTATACCTGGAGACTATACTAAAATTAATATTAATTACATTATTGATAGCCAATTAATAATTTAAGAATTCTTCCTTTCCCTTCTTTGCATCTATCAAATTCAATAGAGAATGGGATTTATAAAAATGTGATACCTACAAGTGAACTGCTATGTTCAATAATCATAATCCTAACTTATCTCTGTCAAATTGACTGGTATTATTCGCAAAATCTGTATTGTAAGCGAACAGTATCAAACTCAAATAGCAAAAAAAATTCACAATAACACAAAGATTAACTCAGAATCAAGCAGAAATTCTGAAATAGAAGAATGCTATTGGCATACTATAGAATGCATCAGAGTCTTTTAGTAAAATAATAAATCAAGCAGAAGAAAAAAATTGTGAGCTTGAAGACTGGCTATTTGAGAATATACAGAGGACACAAAAGAAGAAAACGTACAGAACGGTGAGGCTCACCGACAGGATCTAGAAAATACTCCCAAAAGGGTAAATCTAAGAGTTATTGGCCTTAAAGGAGAGGTAGAGGAAGACATAGGATAGAAAGTTTATTTAAAGAGATAACAGGGAACTTTCCAAATCTAGAGAAAGATACAAATATCTAAGTACAAGAAGGTTATAGAACATCAAGCAGATTTCATCCAAACAAGACTACCTCATGACATTGAACAATCAAACCCTCACAGGTCAAAAAGAAAGGATCCTAAAAGCAGCAAGATTTCTTTTTAAAAAGCAAACAACATACAATGGAGCTCCAAAACATCTGGCAGCAGACACTTCAGTGGAAATCTTACAGGCCAGGAGACACTGGCATGACATACTTAAAGTGCTGAAGGAAAAAAGAACTATTACCCTAGAACAGTATATCTGGTTAAAAAACAAAACAAAACAAAAACCTTCAAACATGAAGCAGAAATAAAGATGTTCCCAGATAAACAAAAGCTGAGCGATTTTATGAGTACCTGACCCATCATTCAAGAAATGCTAAGAGGACCTCAATCAGAAATAAAAGGAAATGAATGAGCAATAGATACTCCTCTGAAGGTACAAAACCCACTGTTAATCATAAGAAAAACAAAAAATATTACAACACTGTAACTGTGGTGCGTAAACTACTCTTATCCTAAGTAAAAAGACTAAACAATAAACCAATCAATAATAACAAGTAAGACATAAATATATAACATAAATAACTGGTCCTGGGAAAACTGGATATCCATATGCAGAAAAGTAAAACTAGACCCCTATCTCTCACCAAATACAAAAATCAAATCAAAATGGAACAAACACTTAACTTAAAAACCTCAAACTATGAAATTACTACAAGAAAACTTTGGGGGAAATCTCCAGGACACTGGAGTGGGCAAGAATTTCTTGAGCAATACCCCACAAGCACAGGCAACCAAAGCAAAAATGGACAAATGGGATCACATCAAGTTAAAAAGCTTCTGCACAGCAAAGAATACAATCAACAAAGTGAAGAGAAAACCCAGAGAGTGGGAAAACATACCTGCAAACTGGCCATCTGACAAGGGATTAATAACCAAAATATATAAGGAGCTAAAACAATTCTATAGGAAAAAAATCTAATAATCCAATCAAAAGACGGCAAAATATTTGAAAAGACATTTTTCAAAAGAAGGCATACAAATGGCAAACAGGTATATGAAAAAATGCTCAACATCACTGATCATCAGAGAAATGCAAATCAAAACTATGATGACGTATCATCTCACCCCAGTTAAAACTGCTTATAACCAAAAGACAGGCAATAATAAAAGTTGGTGAGGATGTGGGAAAAAAGGGAACCCTTGTAGATTGTCACTGGGAATTTAAATTAATATAACCACTACAGTGAACAGTTGGGAGGCACCCCAAAGCACTAAAAATTAAGCTAATATATGATCCAAGAATCCCACTGCCAGGTATGTACCCAAAAGAAAGAAAATTATTATATCAGAGATATCTGCACTCCTATGTTTGTTACAGGACTGTTTTCAATAGCTAAGATTTGGAAGCAACCTAAGTGTCCATCAACAGATGAATGGAGAAAGAAAATATAGCACACATACACAATGGAGTGCCATCTAACTATAAAAAAATGAGATCCGGTCATTTGCAACAGCACGGATGGAACTGGATATCATTATATTAAGTGAAATAAGCCAGGCAGAGAATGACAAACATTGCATGTTCTTGCTTATTTGTGGGGATCTAAAAACCAAAACAATTGAACTCATGGACATAGAGAGTAGAAGGAAGGTTACCAGAGGATGGGAAGGGGAGTGGCAGGGGGGAGGTTAGTGGATAGGTGGGAATGGTTAATCAGTACAAAAAAATAGAAAAAAAAAAAGAGACCAAGTATTTGGTAGCACAATTGGATGACCATAGTCAACAATAACTGTTCATTTTAAAATAACTTAAGAGTGTAACTGGGTTGTTTGCAGCTCAATGGATAAATGCTTGAGGGAAAGGATACCCCATTCTTCACGATGCGCTTTTTCACATTGTATGCTTGGATCAAAACATCTCACGCACCCCAGAACAGATATACCTGCTATGTACCCACAATATTCACAATTTAAAAATATAAAGCTCATAGTCAGTTTTCTCCAACTTAAGAGGGTTTCATTAATTTTTGTAATAACTGTGCATCAGGCTGGGTACAGTGGCACATGCCTGGAGTCCCAGCTAATCGGGAGGCTGAGACAGAAGCATTGCTTGAGTCCAGAAGTTCAAGGCTGCAGTATGTTATAATTACACCTGTGCACAGCCACTACACTTCAGCCTGGGTGACATAGTGAGACCCCATCTCTTAAAAATAATTAATTAATTAATAAAATGATTGTGCATTATTCAGGTAACTGGGATAATTGTAGAAAAATACAGGACCATCAGATACAGTATAATACTGCACTACTGATAATAGAGTTTATTTTGTTTTTAATCTGTCTTAGTTTCATATAAAACTAAATGGCATTCACCTCTTAAAGGCACTTCTTGACAAAAAAAGTCAAAAAGTGCAAAAAAAAATTGTATCCAATATGTAGGATGAGTTATCCACTGCTCCCCCAAAATAGTGGATTTGATCATCAAGGAATAATACAACTTGTAACTTATTTGGAGGGAAGGGAGTTTTCATATATAGATGATTAGAAGTGTGATAATCCACTTAACCACATAGTCTAAATAAATCAGAGACTACCAATTTCTGAAAAACATGTAATACCAGAAAAGCACCTCACATTTAAACAATGTCAGATAAAACAATTTGTATTTGACAATCTAAAAGACACCTAAAATCTTGGCAGGCCATCATCAATGACACTGTCATTATAGTGCAGATATAAAGTTCATTTAGCCTTAGGACTAAAAGACTACCAGATATACATTAGGATAGGTAGCCAATTATTTTAAAAGGAAATAATACACATTTGTCAAACAAACATATGTTAGAAATGTGTTCTAATAGTATTTTCCTTAGCGATGAAGTTCAAAAGGAAGTAGTAAAAGCAGAGATGTCATAAGAGGGCAAATGAAAAGGGAATTGCACTAACAAAAATAATCAGGTACTGACTTTTCTACTGATGTCACTAGAATACCGCAAAATACTGAGAACTACCACATTCAGCATATTCCCTCTTTTTTTTTTCTCTGTGACATTAGTTTTCTGCAATATTTAAAAGATGTCAGTTTTTCAAAGCTGCTACTCTGCAAACTATTTCTGATCAAAACTTGAAATGGCTGTATTATAATTCCATGTCAGAGAAAGGATATGTGCATCTCACTGTGGCTTCCAGTTGTTGCTGCCAGATTTTTCTTTGAGAATATACCCAGAAGAACTTGTCAGGGACTTGAGTACAAAAAGATATTCCCATGAAAACCAGATAAGAAAGACTCCCTTTTTCCTTACTTGTGACCTTTAGGTTTTGAAAATTCTGAAAAAATGTTGGCATGTGAACTCACCAGTCTAGACCAGTTTTCCTCACCTTGTGAAGGTAGCTGCTGCAGTTATAAAAAAAGTTAAGTAAGATCTCAGTAGGTGCATTCTTCCATGCTGGAACTCCAAAAGTACCAATCATAAATAATAGATCTTGTGACTCTAAAATTTTTCTTTCGAAAAAAGTAGCACGAGAGAGCTTTCAAAAGGTTAATCCAATTTACTTTGTAGTTATTGCACTTATCAGAATTGATGCTCCCTCCTTGAAATTCTCATCTAAAACAAAATTTCGCAGCATCACTTTCTCTCCTTTTTTCTTTAGCCACTGCTAAGTCTTCTTTACTAACCCTTTTTCCTCTAGGAAATGTTCATATTCCCAGGGTTTTGTCACCGGCCTCCTCATTCTACATCTTTCCCACAGTGGATAAGCTCATTCAATACTTCCACTTTGCCTAATAATTATGAAAAGATTATTCCAGACTTATCTCTAGCTATAAAAGCTGATTATCCATTTACCTACTGAAAACATCCTATATGAATATTTCATTGAACTTAACACGCATAGAAAAAAAAAAAGAATCATTCCTGTTGACTTGCTGCTTTTTGTCTTTATTCACCTGAAAATTTCCTACTTCTTACTCATGGCCAAGTTAAATAAATGCTAGTGTACAACCTGGAAATCTGGTAATTATCTGAGATTTTTCTCTGCCCCCTAACTTTTTACCTCCAATAATAACTAAGTTATATTAACTGTACCTCCTTTCTGTCTCTGCTTTATATTTGCACTGCCACTGGGAATATAAATGGAAAAAAAAAGTTTACATTTTATGTTACTATTTTCTAAACATAAGCTTTTATAGAAAAAACAAATATATTTCTTAATTCTTTAATTAAGCAAAACAAATGAGAAAGGCATAATACCAGTTTAAAAAACCAACATGTTAAAATGAATAAGTGATATGATTTGGATCTGTGTCCACACCAAATCTCATGTCAAACTGTAATCCTCATTGTTGATGGTGGAGCCTGGTGGGAGGTGATTGGATCATGGGGGCGGAGTTCTCATGAATGGGTTAGCACCATCCCCTTAGTGCTGTTCTCATGATAGTGAGTTATCATGAGATCTGGTGGTTTAAAATTGTGTAACACCTCCTCTCTCTGTCTCTTCCTCCTGCTCTGGCCATGTGAAGATGCCTGATTCTGCTTTGCCTTCTGCTTAAGCAAAAGCTTTCTGAGGCCTCCCCAGAAGTAGAAGCTGCCATCCTTCCTGTACAGCCTGCAGAACCATGAGCAAATTAAATTCATTTATAAATTACCCAGTCTCAGGTATTTCTACACAGCAATGCGAGAAGGAACTAATAAAGAAAACTGGTACCAAGGGTGGGGTATTTCTATAAAGATGCCTGAAAATGTGAAAGTGACTTTGGAACTGGGTTAAGGAGAAGAGGATGGAAGAGTGTGTAGGGCTCAGAAGAAGACAGATTAGGGAAAGTCTGGATCTTCTTAGAGACTTGTTAAATTGTGACTAAAATGCTGACAGTGATCTGGACAATAAAATCCAGGCTGAAGAGGTCTCAGATGGAGATGAAAAACTTATTGAGAACCGGAGCAAAGGTCACTTTTGCTGTGTGTTAGCAAAGAGCTTAGTTGCATTATGTCCCTGTCCTAGAGATTTGTGGAACTTTGAACTTGAGAATGATGATATAATGTATCTCACAGAAGAAATCTCTAAGCAGCAAAGCATTCAAGTGTGGCCTGGCTGCTTCTAACAACCTATGTTCATATGAATGAGAAAAAAAAACCCTGAAAATGAGATATTTAGAATATATTTATTTAAAAGGGAACAGAGCATAAAAGTTTGGCAAATTTGCTGCCTGGCCATATGGCAGAAAAAAACCATTTTCAGGGGAGGAATTCAAGGAGGCTGAAGAAATTTGCATACAACAAAAAGAAATCAAGTGTGAATATCCAAGACAATGGGGAAAAGGCCTCATAGGCATTTCAGAGATCTTTGCAGCAGCCCCTCCCATAACAGGATGAAAGAATGGTTTCATGGGCCAGGCCCAGGGCCCTGACACCCTGCACAGCCTCAGGACACGACTCCCTGTGTACTAGCCACTCCAGCTCTAGCCTTGGATCAAAGGTGCACAGGTACACCTTGGGCCACTGCTTTAGAGGATGCAAACCATAAGCCTTGGTGGCATCCACATGGTATTAAGCCTACAGGTGAACAGAGTGCAAGAGTTGAGGCTTGGAGCCTCCACCTGGATTTCAGAAGATGTATGGAAAAGCCTAAATGTCTAGGCAGAAGCCTGCTGCAGGGACAGAGCCCTCATAGAGAACTTTACTAGGGCAGTGCAAAGCGGAAATGTGGGGTTTAGAGTCCTCACTGGGGCACTGCCTAGTGGAGCTGTGAAAAGAGGGCCACTGTCCTCCAGACCACAGAACGGTAAGTCCCCCAGAAGCTTGTACTATGCACCTGGAAAAGCTGCAGACACTCAAGGCCAGCCTATGAGAGCAGCTATGGGGACTGAACCCTGCAAAACCACAGAGGTAGCATTGCTTAAGGTTCGGGGAGCCCACACCTCGTAACAGTGTGCCCTGGATGTGAGATAGGGGGTCAAGGAAGATTTCTGTTTGAGCTTTAAGATTTAATAATGGCCCCATTGGGTTTTAGACTTGTGAGGGGCCTGGATCCCCTCTATTTTGGCCACTTTCTCCCATTTGGAATGGGAGTGTTTACCGAAGGCGTATGCCTCCATTGCATCTTGAAAGTGACTAACATGATTTTTATTTTATAGGCTCACAGGAGGGAGGGAGTGGCCTTGCTTCCGACGAGACTTTGGACTTTAGAGATAATGCTGGAATGAGTTAAGACTTGGGGGACTGCTGAGAAGGGATGATTGTATATTGCAATGTGAGAAGGGCATGAGATTTGGAGGGACCAGGGGAGGGGTGGAATAATATGGTTTAGATCTGTGTCCCCACCAAATCTCATGTCAAACTGTAATACTCAGTGTATTTCACTCAGGGGCCTGGTGAAAGGTGACTGAATCATGGGGACAGAGTTCTCGTGAATTGGTTAGCACCATCCCCTTGGTGTTGTTCTCATTTAATAGTAAGTGAATGAGTTATCATGTGATCTGGTTGTTTAAAAGTGTACAGCATCTCCCTTCTCTATTCCTCCTGCTACAGCCATGTGAAGATGCCTGTTCCTGCTTTGTGCTCCACCATGAGTCAGAGCTCCCTGAGGCCTCCCCAGAAGCAGATGCTGTCATGCTTCCTGTACAGCCTGTGGAATCATGAGGCAATTCAACCTCTTTTCTTTATAAATTACCCAGTCTTGAGTATTTCTATATAGCAACGTGAGAATGGACTAATACACTAAGCTTCCTAACACTGGATGGGTAAAAACCTCATAATAGATTGATACTAGTCCAAGAATTAGTGACAAGAAACGATAGCTCTAATTACTGCAAAAGCTTCCTTTGTCACCCAGTCTCTTTACATAGGTACCTTCCATCAATCCTCTATATGAGAAGTTAGCAAACGACTGGCCCACAGGCCAAATCTGGTCTGCCTTATGCTTTTATAAATAAAGTTTTATTAGAGCACAGTTATGCCAGTTTGCTAACATATTATCTATGATTGCTTTCACACTACAACGGCAGGGTTAAGTAAATATGACAGAGACCACATGATGTAAAATATTTCCCACCTGTCTCTTTACAGTAGAAGCTTGCCAATCTCTGCTTTGTACCATGAACAGAATGCCCTAATACTCACATCAAATTTTGTGACTGCCCTGCTCAAAATTCTCCAATAAATTCATACAGCAAACATTGCTGGCTCCCTACTCAATCGCCATTTCTTTTTCTCTCTTGCTGGAGAAACACAAGAGTATCGGGATATTTACCATACTAATATGCTTCCCCAGCTCCAAAAAGAGAAACAGTTATCCTAAGCTAATCACAGTAACTCCATTTGCTTTCCCAGTGCCTGGTTAGGAAAGAACATGTGATGTAACTCAGCCCATAAAATGTTGCAGGAAGTCCACTGCATAATTCTGAGATTTCTCTCTATTTCAAAAAAACATGTGAAGAAAATCAGCCCTTCTAGCCTTTGGATATTGTATTGTGAGAACACGATTTTTGGAGCTGTTGCTAATTAGCCAATCACGAAAGGGGACATGAACAATGCACGGACAACAGCATAGCTAAAGAGGAACAAGTGGGATCTGATGATATCACTGAACCACCAAAACAACTCTGGTCCCTACTGTTTTAGCCACTTTTATTTATCTCGTCTAGTATTTGCAGCCCAAAGTATTCCACCTGGTAAATTTCTCTAGTATTTGCAGCCCAAAGCATTCTACCTGGTAAATTTCTCATGGTCTACAGGATAAGATCTACTCACTTCTATAGTATAAAAAAGGCAGTCATAAATTTGCCTTAGCTAGGTATTCACTTTTTCCCCAACCCACTCACATCTCACACTTTTCACACTAGCAAAAGTGAAGTGCTCGTAAACCCTGCAAAGTTCACTTAAGCATATTACCTTTTGCACTTGCTGCACCTTCTGCCACAACTTCATTAGATGTTCCTTCTGCCAAACACACAATCTCATAAGATGTTCCTTCTGCCAAAAGTGCAATCTCATCAGACGTTAGTTCTGCCATACAGTCTTGTTAGATATTCCTTCTTTAAACATCATTCTCTGCTTCCTGATCTATAAAATTTCAACTAACCCTGCCTTCTTACCTTAAATCCTACTCACTTAAAGCTCTCATGTCTCACCACATAAAGTGTCTGGCACATATTGAACAATAAATACGTAATAAAGGACAATTATAAGCTTCCAGAGGGCATCTTAGCACACAGTAGGCACTTCAAAAAGTAGCAAGTTATTACTTGATCATTTGATAACATGGGTAGATGATAATGATAGTAACAAGCTCCTGCCTGTAGTTTTTGTCTCTGTTTTGAAACAGTCCTGCCCTATCACCCAGGCTGGAGAGCAGTGGCGTCATCTCAGCGGATGGCAACCTCCGCCTCCCAGATTCAAATGATTCTTGTGCCTCAGCCTCCCAAGTAGCTGGGATGACAGGCACGGACCACCACGCCCGGCTAATTTTTGTGTTTGCAGTAGAGACGGCATTTCACCATGTTGGCCAGGCTGGTCTCAAACTCCTGGCCTCAAGTGATCCACCTGCATCAGCCTCCCAAAGTGCTGGAATTACAGGTGTGAGCCACCATGCCTGGCCCTGACTGTATTTTTAAATGTTTGTATTCTGTGACATTAGAAAAATGCTTAACATCTGAAAGACAGTTGACAGTTATTTCTTAAGTGGACAGCTCAATAAATGAATAAAAACACTGATTTTTGGAAATTCTGTTGAAAAAGCACAAATGAAATAGAGACAGCTCTATTCCATTATGAGCACCTTAAACACCAAAACTATGTCTACCTCATCTTTGTCTTCTGCAACATGCAAAATCTAACTTACAGAAGTACCTTGATAAATATGCAAGAAATTAAAGGTGTACTGATACTGTCCAGATTGTACAGTGTATTAGGTGTTACATGCAGATAGCAAAGTAGCATTTTTGTTATTGTGAAACATTTTTGTACTTTTGTTATAATTTGTTGAGCCTATAGTTGGGCAATTTGAATACTGATTATGATAATCTTTTGGCTAATGGTATCAGTATCTTGTTCAAACAAAATTACTTTTACCATGACAATTGACCAGCAGATATAAGAACACATCTTGTTCTAAGAAAGTTAATATATGGCATTCAATTTTAAATTAGGAGTAATGAAGTCAATAATGGTGTGATCTTGTTGCTAGAAGAATATGTAACATGGCCTACGCTTCTTAATAAGGAATTGCTTTTCTGACTTCTGGACTCAGCAGGTATCTTTGAAAAATAATTTCCTATTGGTATTGGTGCACACTGGCTAAGTTTTGCAGTTCTTATTACCATTTGTTTATGGTAACAAAAAGGCATTGTTGGATTTTCAATTTTAAAGATAGTTACCTTTTTAGTGACAGAAAACACTGTTTTCCACAGTTTCAATAGCGTCTATATCTAGTGAAGCTAGATATTAGATTGTGAATAGGCTTGAGTCAGGGGTTGAATGGTGAATTGTGGCTGAATAAAAACCTAGTGTGTTGGAGAAGTTGAATGTTTGTAATTTAAACTGCAGGGGTCTACTTATACACAGATTTTCTTCCACTTCTGGCACCTCAGACAACAAGACCAATACTGCTCTTTCTCCTTTTCCTCAGCTTGATCAACTTGAAAACTATGAGGATAAAGACTTATCATGACCCACTTCCACTTAATGAATAGGACATCTTTTCTTCCATATGATTATCTTAATAACAGTTTATCTTCTCTAGCTTACTTTATCTTAAGAATACAGTGTATTATATATAGCATATCGAATACATCTTAACTAACTATGTTATCAGCAAGGTTTCTGGTCAACAGTAGACTATTAGTAGCTAAGTTTTGGGGAAAATAAAAAATCACACACAAATTTTCAACTTCATAAGGGATTGGCAACCCTAAATCCCACACTGTTCAAGGACCAACTATAATATTCATTTACTAAATGCAGACCACTTATTTTACAAATTAAATAGAGTATTCAATTTTATAACAACTTCAATTTATAATATGACTATAAAGAAAATACACAACATCCTAAAAGTATTTTTTTCTTATTTATACAGAAATTTTATACAGAATTTTAGAAATCATAATTAAATAATTTTTTTCAGACAATACTGTTTGCCATTATAAATTACCTACAATGAAGTTCTTAAATATTTCTGAAATCTACTGAGAAAAAAATTAAGAATGTGCAATTTACAAAGGAATTTCTCAAACTTCTCTTACTTTTTTATCTATGGTACAACCACCAAGAGTAATTCACTATCAGAAGTCTTACCTAGATCGCTATTTTGAGAAGTGTTTCTTGGTATATTTTTTTCTTTGTAGTCAGAAAGTTGTTGGCAAATTCTAAGTATAAAAAATAAATAAAATTACTATTAATATTTTGATACCAATATAAAATATTTACCAAATATATTAAATTCTTCTAAAAAGTGAGGATTTTGTTGCCTTATTTTGGTAGGCGATTACAGAGATTTAATGAGATTAACATTTTTAAAATGTGAAGCAATAAAATAATCTGTTCTTAGGCTTTATTGCTGAAACAATCTTGGAATTCCAAAGAAAACCCAACGTGTGTTTTTCATAGGTTCTAATATTCATATATTGTCATCTTCAGAAAATGTTTTTAAGTCCTAATTTTACAAAAACATAAGAGTCCTAATTTTGCTTATTAGTTGTCTTATTCTTTGTGGCTTGTAATTCAGGGATTCTCAATATCACCCTCTGCATAAGGGAGACTTGAGACTTTTTACCACCTGAGAAAAGACATTATAAGGATAAAAAGGAGCTGCAGGGTACAGATCTGGTAGCAAAGAAAAGAAACTCTGAATGTCAAAACCTGGCTTACACTCCTATTCCTTCTCTACAGACTCAAACTCTGAACAAGCAGACCTTTATTACAGTGATGCATAATCTCCACATTCATTTCCAACCAACACGGAAGACAAAATGTATTTGTAAAGGAGATGTATGTTGACATTTTCTTATTTCTGAGGGACGTATTCACAATATATATCCACACAACATCTCAAGTGTTACTCAGCTTCGTTCTCATCTCATAGATCACCTTACATGAATATTTTTGTAGTGTAAATCGCAAAGACTCACACCGGCTCCTCAGGGTTAGCCAGCAAACAGTCAAATAATCTTCCAGTGACTGTGCAGGATATGTAGCACTTTCAAAATTTACGTGTCATCCTTATGCAGGGGCCATGCAAATTTTCTCTGTATTGTTCCAATTTTAGGATATGTGCTGCCAAAGAAAGCACAAAGCCCCGCTTCTGTATATGCATAGTGATGAGTCACAGATCAGCCTTGACTCCGATAAGTCCAACTAACTACTGAGATTCCGAGAATTCTACTGAATGGCTTCCTATGAGGTAGAATTTGAAAACTTTTAGGTAGAATTTTTAAAACTTCAAGTAGAGATGCAAGCAGTTTGGGAGATTTTCAATACTGTGGAAAACAGCTGTCTTGAGGGGCCCACTGCTCTGCATAAGGGTGATATGAGACTTTTTACCACCCAAGAAAAGACATTATTAGGATAAAAAGGAGCTTCAGGATGCAGATCTGGTAGCAAAGAAAAGAAACTCTGATCTCTTTCTGCTTGAATCTCTCTGACAGTTTAGAACAACCCTAACTAACATTCACACTAAAGAAAAGGTCAACAAGGGCTTCAAAGGATAACATACCATGAAGGTCTTAGCTATGTCTAGGCTAAGCTGTGGGTTCCACATAGGTTTTACGTGTCGGGGGAAGGGTCACTGTGCTGTTTGTGGTGAAACCTAGAAGGCCCAGCTGCCAGAACAGGGTGCTGGTGCTTTGGGAACAATGCTGTAGGAACAATGGGAACACATAAGCTTAGGTATGTGAACTAAAACAGCTGTAACTCTGAAGTCTATGCATGTATCACCATGAGGACTGAGGGTTCTGAATCCAGTAAGGGCATCCTGGTGGCAAAGGTCAATCATTAATAGACTGCAAGACCAGTCTCAATGGATTCGATGCAGCAACAGGATCGACAGAAAGAACTGACTGACTAGAATGTCTGTTTTCTCTCCTCCTTCTGACTTGTAAAAAGATTTTCTACCTCGGAATTAGGGAACCCCTTCAGTTCTTGAAAAAATCAAAGAGGAGGATATTGGAGATAGCCCACAGAAGACAGTACAAGACTTTCTGCTAAACTGTCCATTTCAAGACCCAAATAACTCATTAGAAAAATAAAAAATGTTACACTATTTGTATCCCTTGTACAAGGGTTACTCTTGGAAGAAAATGGACAACACTGAGATTCCTAAAGATAAAGGTTAAAAGTCCTGAGATAAAGAATCCTGCATCAATTGCCACTTCTATCCAGTCTAGCCTTTTGCTTGATTTCTGGCTGATGAAGTAGACGAAATCACTGCCTCTCCTGAACTGAACTAAGAAATATCATACAAGATTTGATAGTTATAAGTATTGTAAACCTTAACATTTTAGTGTTAATAGCCTTTCAGTGTAAACACTTACTTAATATAATGCCTAGAAACAGCATAGTCTCCTGCTGTTCGTCCATATATACCTTGAGAAAAGACATCAATATTTAGCTGAAGAAGAATGCTGACCATAATTTCTGATCCACAACGTACAGCAAGTATGAGGACTGTTCTAAAATAACAGAGATAAACTTCTCTTAGGGACTCTAAATTTTAAAAGCTAATTTGGTATGCCTTACCAATTTAATATCTTACCTGTCCATGTAGAATTAAACATTTACATGTGTTAACATACATAAGCATCAGAGGTGCAGAAGCATTTGTCTTTGTAAATTACCACCAAGGCTAAAAGAAAGGGACAAAGAGGAGGCCTCTTGTCCCAGTCAACTATTACATAATAGAAGTTGCTAAATAAAGTCCTTTGACGGGCAAGAAACCATGCTGTGGTCACTTATCTAAAGTAGGCAAAGTTTTACGTAAAGATTTCTCCACCGCTTTCCTGGACTTACATGTTGTAATTAAAAATAAACTAAGGGACCTATCAGTAAGAGCTGTCTGGAAGGTGAAAGCAGTAACATTGATAATTATGGTAATAATAGTAGTCATAGGATTTTCAGTTAATGATGATAGTAACCTAGCATGTGCTAGGAACCACATTAAATGCTATATATATAATCTTTCTTTCTTACACACAGCCACCCATGAAGGATATATTATCCTCCTTTATTATCCTCTTCATACAGGGCAACACATTTGGTGATAAGTAATATTTCCAAGGTGATATGGCTTGGCTGTGTCCCCACCCAAATCTCACCTTGAATTGTAGTAATCTCCATATGTCAAGGGCAGGACCAGGTGGAGATAATTAAATCATGGGGGCACTTCCCCCTATACTTGTCTCATGGTAGACAGTAAGTCTCATGAGATCTGATGGTTTTATAAATGGAAGTTCCCCTGCACAAGCTCTCTTGCCTGCTGCCATGTAAGACTTTGCTCCTCATTCACCTTCCACCATGATTGTGAGGCCTCCCTAGCCGTGCAGAATGGTGAGTAAATTAAACCTCTTTCCTTTATAAAGTACACAGTCTCAGGTATGTCTTTATTAGCAGCATGCAAACAGCAAGGTCACAGCTAGCAAGTGGGAAAGCTAGGAATTAAACCCAGTCTTGTAAGAATCTAAAGCTTAGCTCTATTCTCTTTATCACCCACCTACAATTTTCCTTCATTAAAGGAAAAGTGTATCCACTTAAAACTATCTTCACTCCCTCTGCCCACACAAACTAAAAATAAAAACATCAAAATACACTAGAGATAAAAAAGAAAAAAAAAAGATGAACCCACAGTATCTGGTAATAGCAATTAACCGTCATGTAGAAATAACTTGTCATCAATATTCTTCAAAGAACGCAACTTAGAGCAGAGTCCTCCAAAAGGCAAAATGATTTTCTACTCGTATTTATGTTTAATAGAGTATATTTAATGGAAAAGAATATAAGAAGCAGAAGTTAAAAGCCACTATAAAAGGGTTATGAATCCGTTCAATACTGAGTCAGAAAGTAAAAGTTTGCACTTCAGAAAACTAACAAAACTAATATGAAATCCCTTTAGCTAATGTAAGTTCATATGACAAAAACATCACATCACAAATAGCAGACATCAGTCAACATAATAAGGGAAGATGAGTCCTATATATGCCCTTCTTCACACTCCCCAGTCCAAACAATTGTCTTGCTACTTAACCGATAATTTGTGTTGGTATTTTTTACTATATCCCAATAAGTTAATCTTATTAATTTATTATTTCTGACTTGAGTGACTGTTACTACTGTAGAGCAATACAAGTTTAAAAACAACAACAACAACCAGTTGAGGACTAAGCTCTGATTTTTTTTTCTTTCCTGAATTCCTATCTAAGGGGTCTGGTGAGTCATGCCTTACAAACCATAAATTCTCATCCGATGGGTTTTATTGAACCCTATATATCAGGACTTACTTTCCAACCTGACTCTGGCATAACACTATGAGACAAGGAAAAAATCAAAATATTTTATCCCCAAAAACATTTCTTTGCAAGAGCTTGAAATGGCCCTGCAAAGCTGTCCTTTGTGGGAGAAAATCTGCATCTGTAAAGAATCTCTATTACCACAGCAAGATCTTTTTCTTCCAGGCCCTCCCAACTCTAAAGAGATTAACTAATAGTCTACAATCTTTTAAAGATCTGGGCCGGGCACGGCTCACACCTGTAATTCCAGCACTCTGGGAGGCCAAGGTGGGAGGATCAGGAGGTCAGGAGATCGAGACCATCCTGGCGAACACAGTGAAACCCCGCCTCTCCTAAAAATACAAAAAACTAGCTGTGCGTGGTGGCGGCGCCTGTAGTCCCAGCTACTCGGGAGGCTGAGGCAGGAGAATGGCATAAACCCAGGAGGCGGAGCTCACAGTGAGCCCAGATCGCGCCACTGCACTCCAGCCTGGAGAACAGAGTGAGACTCTGTCTCAAAAAAAAAAAAAACAAAAAATAAAAATAAAAATAAAAGATCTGAACAGGAAACATTTGTCATCTATTGTCTCTAAGGGCAACCACTATAAGGTATCAAAAGAACCTTGGTCTCCACAATCTTTTATCTTAACCTGAACATTTCCCAGGTCTTTAGACAAACTCAACCAATTAACCAATTGTCAACCAGAAAATGTTTAAATTTACCTATACCCTGGAACCCCCAGCTCTTTGAATTGTTCTGCCTTTCTGGATCAAACCAATGTATTTCTTACATGTATTTGATTGATGGCTCACACCTCCCTAAAATGTATAAAACCAAGCTGTGCTTCCATCACCTTGGGCCCCTGTTCTCAGGACCTCCTGAAGGCTATGTCATGGTCACTCACATGTGGCTCAGAATAAATTTCTTCAAATAGTTTACAGTTTGACTCTCTTTGTCAACATAGTGTACCTTTTAAAGTTGTCAACAGCATTTAAATTTGCTTTCTTCTTTACTAAAAATTCCACCATTTGCTGTTTTTGTTCATGTACGGCAAGTAAAAATGGTGTAAGTCCACCCCGTGAAAGAGCAAAAACAAAAAAGATACTTGTACATTCATGTTCATATCAGTGCAATTCACAATTGTAAAAATAGGAAACCGGCCCACATGTCCATTAATCAACAAGCAGATATCTACACATACACACACGCCACGGATTGCTACTCGGCCACAAGAAGGAATGAAATAAAGGCGTTCACGCTGGATGGAATTTGAGAGCATTATTCTAAGTGAAGTAACTCAGGAATGGTAAACCAAACATTACATATTCTCACTCACAAGTAGGAGCTAAGCTATGAGCTTGTAAGTAGGAGCTAAGCTATGATGGCTGCACCAAAATCGCAGAAATCACCACTAAAGAACTTATTCGTGTACAAAAATAAATAAATAAAATAATATCAACATTTAAAGTAAAATCTTAATTATTTCTAAATATTTTTATTCAGGTTTTGCTTCCAAATATGTAAAACTGACCCTCAACATAGGTCAATGTTAAAAGAAATGCCCATCAATCAATGAGTGGATAAAGAAACTGTGATATATATATACAATGGAATACTACTCAGCCATAAAAGGAATGAATTAATGGCATTTGCCACAACTTGGATGGGATTGCAGACTATTTTCTTAGTGAAGTAACTCAGAACTGGAAAATCATACATCTTATGTTCTCAGTCATAATGGGAGCTAAGCTATGAGAATGCAGAGGCATAAGAATGACACAATGGACTTTGGAGACTCAGCGGGGAAGGCTGGGAAGGGAGTGAGGGATAAAAGACCACAAATTGGGTTCAGTATATACTGCTTGGGACATGGGTGCACCAAAATCTCACACATCACCACTACTAAGAACTTACTCATGTAACCAAAATACCACCTGTTCCCTGAAAATCTATGGAAATTAAAAGTTTAAAAATAAATAAATGCATTTCACATATTTTGAAAACAAAACTAGTTGATCTATACCTTGTTTTCTGATTCAATATTTACACCATAAGAAAGTAGTTTTTTTGTCATTGATTTATCCTCATTATAGATGGCATAATGTAGAGTAGTGTTGCCATAGACATCTGGGATATTTGGATCAGTGCCATGTTCTAGTAAAATAGTTGCACATTCCTCTTCCTGACATTGGACAGCCTGTCAGTATTAGACCAAGAAATATATCGTAAATTCTAGGAAGTGAAAACACACATTCCACAGGTTTGACCAACTAGTTATACTCAAATGAGATAAATACATTTTTATTGTATATACTGAATTCAAATCTGCTCATGCTGAAATAGTTGGCTACTGTATACCTTTATGAGAGCTGTCCTCTTTTCCCCGTCCAAGATGTGAAGTTGACATTTTCTGTGCAGCAGGAGTTTTACCACTTCTGGATGGCCATTGGCACAGGCCAAATGTAGAGCAGTCCTGAGAGTGGGAAGACTTTTTAGTCATAGTGCATTATCTAAAAACATACAGTGATTCATTGTAAACACTGAATAGCTTGCTATTCCTCTGCCTTCAAAACAAATATTTAATTTTCTTGTGAAAAAAACACACTATTTATCAGCTTTTACTACTCGCTACATTAATAAAAGAGCAGCCAATTTGAACAGAAAGATTGTGGCCCTCAGATTCCATTCACCTTGGGCTGCAGTCCCACTTTAAATTAAACACTGCCACTTTCTAGCTATTGCTTAGCTATTTTGTGCCTGAATTTCCTCATCAATAAAATGAGAATGAAAATAGTAGCTCTCTCATTGAAAACCACTATGATGCCTAAATGAGACTCTATGCAAAGCATTTAGAACAGTTCCCAGCACAAGTAACAGCTTAATAATTATTAGATATTATAATTTTTGCTATTACTAAGGGAGGAGACCACCCCTCATATTGTCTTATGCCCAATTTCTGCCTCCAAAGAAAGAAGAAGTAAAAACTACAAAGGCAGAAATGAAATCCACAGGCAGACAGCCCAGCACCACACCCTGGGCCTAGTAGTTAAAGATCGACCCCTGACCTAACCGGTTATATTATCTATAAATACAACACATTGTATGGAGAAGCACTGTAAAAATCCCTGTCCTGTTCTGCTCTGATCTGATTACCAGTGCATGCAGTCCCCAGTCATGTACCCACTGCTTGCTCAATCGATCACGACCCTCTCTCGTGGACCCTCTTAGAGTTGTGAGCAAAAGGGACAGGAATTGCTCACTCAGGGAGCTTGGCTCTTGAGACAGGAGTCTTACCAATGCTCCCAGCCGAGTAAACCCCCTCCTTCTTTAACTCAGTGTCTGAGGAGTTTTGTCTGCAACTCATCCTGCTACATTACTACTACTTAACAAAGACAGTTTAATTAAGTAAAATAATACAATTATACCTACACTTTGAGGTATGTTTTAAAGATTAGAGCTGACGCTGTATGTCAATAATTCTAACGTGCTCATTTTCTGTTTTAACATTTCTCACATTGGTATGCCACTTATAATTCATAACTTATTATAACTATAATTGGCAATACTTTGAAAATTCCCTTATTAATAATACATAAGACTAATGGGGCATCATCCAATTCATGGTGCCTCACATTAAGTAGAGTATGATATATATAATAGGTCTAGGACAGTTCTACCAAGATGACTGGCATTTAAATAAATTTTAGTTCTAAAAAGTACTATAGCAAAAGAGGGCTGGAGAAAAACAACAACAAATTTTTTAAACAAGTAATTCTTATTTTTATTTTCAAAAATATTTAAGCCAACAGAAACTCTGGATTCAAATGAATAGTTACGGTTCATTTAATTCGGTATTTAGATTTACAGAATGTATGTAAATCAGATATTTCCAATGACTAATACTAGGATTTAAATTTCCAAAATGGTAATTGAAGGTTCTCTTTTACTATTTTCTACCTTCAGAAATACTTTTGTATGAAGGGAGGGAGGAAAAGCTTCCATTGGGGTGAAGTCCTCATACTGCAATTTTTTTTTTTTTTTTTTTTTTTTTGAGGCGGAGTCTCGCTCTGTCGCCCGGACTGGAGTGCAGTGGCCGGATCTCAACTCACTGCAAGCTCCGCCTCCCGGGTTTTACGCCATTCTCCTGCCTCAGCCTCCCGAGTAGCTGGGACTACAGGTGCCCGCCACCTCACCCGGCTAGTTTTTGTATTTTTAGTAGAGACGGAGTTTCACTGTGTTAGCCAGGATGGTCTCGATCTCCTGACCTCGTGATCCGCCCGTCTCGGCCTCCCAAAGTGCTGGGATTACAGGCTTGAGCCACCGCGCCCGGCCTACTCATACTGCAATGTTAAGTCTCTTCAGCTTGCTCAGCCTAGGCAGGTACACACAACGTTTTTAAGGATGGAAGGTCCTGACAGTAGTAGAGCTTATTATGGTCCATGACCAGGAAAATTAAGGAGCACAGACACAAAGGGTGAGGTTGGGGCAAAAGTTTAATAAGCCAAAGAATAAAGCTCTCTGTAGTGGAGAGGGGTGTCTGAGTGGACTGCCAGGTTACAGTTGAATTAAAAAGATTTTATAAAAAACTGCTCTCATTTCTGTAACTGCTTGAGTAACTTTTCTTAACTACAAAACTGTCTTCACAACTCCCCCTCATCTATGTAGGTGTGGGTATGTCTCTAGACAAGCATAAAGCACTGCTTCTTTTGTTTGTACAACTGTAGGTTTGTTTTAGGTAGGCACCCCGCCTCCCTGTGCAAGTTTCCACCGTGTATATGCCTCAAAAGTGGAGGAAACTTTTTCCTGGGACCTCACACACAAAGAACAAAGGGACTTTGCCTGCTTTGTCTGCTTATCTGTGCAGGTGCACTGCAGGCTGTCATTCTGCAGGCAGGCAGTTTCTGCAGTCTGAGTTTTTCTCCAAGCTGCTCTATGTTGCAGCTGCGCACTGAAGCTGTGATTTTTCAGGCAGACAGCATTCCTGAGGACCAGCCTTCACTGTTCATCTATTTCTTCCTTTTCTTCTCCCTCAATATGTCTGCATCTATTGGCACCTTCGATGGCTACATATTATTCCATCGTGTGCGTGCACTGAAATTTGTTGATCAAATCCACTCTATGAGTTCTTCTTAAAACATTGCTATTTTCAGCAGTACTAAGGAAAACAAATTGGATGTATCTAATAATCTCCCAAAGATACTTCAGTATCATGGAATTGGTGCATAAAGGGCAGATACATTTTTAATGTAGCACTTACCACCAAACTGTCTATTTGAAAAGCCATCAGCAACGCTTTTTACTCAGCCTTATAAGTACCACTGCTCTTCATCCTCACAACTTTGTAGATAGAAAACAGTATTTTCTTCTTCTTTTAACTTAAAGTCCTTCTCTTACCAGAAACACTAAATATGTGCATAGGTCAGCTGTAGAGCTGTGTTTTCCTATGTGTGTAGGTCAACTGTAGAGCTGCAAAAAAGTACTTTGCCCAATTTTAAGCTTATTTCCTTGTTGATTTCAAAGAATTCTCTGTAAAATGAAAATACACGGTTTATCTGATATGTGTATATACATGTATGTTGTAAATACATTGCAAATATGTTGTGTTTTATCAATTTTTTCTTATATATGGCATGTTTCCATTTCTATTTTGCTAAACCAGCCTTCAAAATGCTTGCTTGTGAGTTCCTTAGGAAGGTCTTTGTCAACATAAAAATGTGTCTGTGTAAACAGGTACTTGTGTTTTCTTCTGGTAGTTTTCTTTTTGTATATTAAAGTTTTTAAATCTACATTCCATCCGGAACCTATTTTTGTGACATATTTAGCTAGCTTTCTCCAAACAGCAGGCACTCCATTTACAAATAATTCATCTTTTTCTACTAATATGAAATGCCACCATTATCAAGTGCTATATTCTTTTTTGTATTTGGGTGTTTCTGGATTTTGTATTCTATTCCATTCATGTACGTCTTCCAGCTGTTAGTAAACCATTTGTAGAAATTAAAAGCACATTTTGATATCTACGAAGGCAAATTGGTTTTCAATGCATTACAAAAAAATTTTAATGTCATCATAACAGTAAAATATAGCATGTGCAATTTTTAAATGTTAAAACTTTGGTGTTTTTATTTGGGGTAGGTGACATTGATAAACACAGACAGAGCTCCCATCTTGAAAGAAATAATTCTTTCTATTCAAGAACACGAACCATCTTCCCACTTTAATGTTTCCTTCTAAGGTTCCTCAGTAAAGTATATATTTACATAGGGTACATGGATATAAAATGGATATTGGATTTTATCCAAAGAATTTTTAGCCCAGAAGCTAATATATTATGGGAACTGTTTCTCATTACATACACTTTTCTATACTGTGAATAACATGTTTTAAAGTGTGCACTTTAAAAATAAAATATCGGGCCGGGTGCGACGGCTCACGCCTGTAATCCCAGCACTTTGGGAGGCCGAGGGGGAGCGGATCATCTGAAGGTCAGGAGCGCGAGACCAGCCTGGCTGACATGGTGAAACCCCGTCTCTACTAAAAGCAGGAAAAAGTTAGCCAGGCGTGTTGGTGTGCGCCTGTAATCCCAGCACGTTAGGAGGCTGAGGGTGGGGGCCGGGGATCATCTGAAGGTCAGGAGTTCGAGACCAGCCTGGCCAAAATGGTGAAACCCCGTCTCTTCCAAAAACAGGAAAAAGTGAGTCAGTCATGTTGGTGCGCACCTGTAGTCCCAGGTACTTGGGAGGCTGAGGCAGGAGAATCGCTTGAATCCAGGAGGCCGAAATCAGGCCACTGCACTCCAGCCTGGGTGACAAAAGCCAGATTCTGTCTCAAAAAATAAACAAAAAATAAAATACGTAGACTTAATTTTGGAAGTTAAATCACTTTAAAGTTGTCTCTGAAGTGCACTATAGGGAAATCATGACAGCGTGTGGTTTTCATTTTGGGGCTCATGAAGAGGCCTGGGCCCTGACCCCTCCAAGGCTCCCACATCCCAGGTGCTGCGGGGCCTGCGGAGGCGGAGGAGAGAGAGCTGGGCCGGTGACAGGAGGGCTCGCCCCATCCCATCCCCAGGGGAGAGGCTTCTCCCAGTTCCCCACCCTCCCAGCCCCCGCCAGGCCCGTTACCTCTTCTTCTTGTCTCTCTTGTCCAAGCCAGGGTCCCTGAGCATGAGGATGAGCTCCACTCTGGGGACTGCGCCCCACCAGGCAGCTCTGTGGAGATCGCCGAGATCTTCCGGACAGACGTGGTACCCAGGCTCCTGGAAGGCGCTGTCACAGTGCTCTACTCCGCAGCCCCCGCCGTCCTGCCTGCAACTCGCGCAGCAGGGGAAGCAGCGGCAGCACCACCTGCCCACGTTGCTCCCAAAGCCAGAGGCCTTCAAGGCAGATGTTGTCGGCTTCTGGGAAACCTCAGTCCCCATCTGCTTTTCCCAGCCTCGGGAGCCTCCTACCGAACGGATCACCTCAGCCACCACCTCCAAGCAGGAAACGCAGTTTCCAAACTGGCCGAAGAGTAGCGCCAAACCAAGCGAGGAAGCCAAGCCAGCGCCGGCCGAGCAAGCCCTCGCCGAGCCAGGAACGCCAAACCCAGGAGGTACAAGCGAGTGGCGTGCGCAGCGCTGGGGGCCTCGCTGCACGTGGCAGCAACTTCCGGTGCTCAACGGCCCTCCAAGCCGGTCAACGGCAGCTGAGCGTGCCCACGCGAGGCTCTAGCGTCACCCGTGTCCGCGACAGCGTGTCACCGGCCCTGCGTTCTGCCCAACCTCGTGGGAGCTGGCCCAGCGTTCGGGCCATGGAGAAGGACAGGCGGCCCGTGGGAAAGCTGTCTTGACGCAGGACGGGGCGAGAGCGGCTGGAACTTGAGAATGCCGAGGCCTCCTCTGGAGAAAGACCCAGACACTCTGGCGGTGGCTCTGCGTGCCAGCGAGGCTGCAATTCCCGCGTCGCTGGCGGGCAGGGCTCGCCTCGGTCAGCCTCAGAGTCAGGGGTGCGCAGCCCGCCCGGCCTAAGGGCCCGCTCTTGCTTGGTCCCCGCCCAGACCACAGGGGTCGTGGGCGCCGGGCACTCGGAGGTCACCAAGTCGGGGCCGAGCGGTTGGTTCCCGCCTCGTGCCGCTGCCGCCGGGCCAGCCACCTGGCTCGGCCACGGCCTGGGCTTCGGCCCGGGGTCTGCGCTCCGTGCGCGCGATCGCGGCGGGGTTGCCGCCCAGCCTCTAAGCAGGCAGGCGGTGAGCTCCGAGGAGCACCCGCAGGAGGCGACAGGAAGAAGGCGCCCGGGTGCGGAGGTTCTGGGACCCGGAACTCTGCCAGTGCTGCGAGGCCACACCCGGCTCCCCGCTGCGGACGGTGGTGAGGCGCAGCACCCACAGCGGGGCCGCCACCCTCCTGGCCACGCAGCCCCGGAGGCTGCTTCACCCGGACTGTGGGCGCTTTGGTCTAAGAGTGGAAAGTGGGGCCGGGCGCCGTGGCTCACGCCTGTCATCTCAACCCTTTGGGAGGCCAAGGCGGGCGGATCATTTGAGGTCCGGAGTTCGAGACCAGCCTGAGCAACATGGTGAAACCCCGTTTCTACTAAAAATACAAAATAGCTGCGTGTGGTAGCAGACGCCTGTAGTCCCCAGCTACTCAGGAATCTGAGGCAAGAGAGTCGCTTTGAACTCGGGAGGCAGAGGTTGAAGTGAGACGAGACTGAGCCACTGCACTCCAGCCTGTGCGACAGAGCGAGACTCCATGTTATTTTATTTTTTTTTGGAGATGCAGTCTCGCTCTATCTCCTTATCCCCCTGTTGATCGCTGCACATCCCTGGCCCCAGAAGATCTCCATGGTTTCACAGGTTGCCAACAGACTAGGTAACAACGGAAAACAATGTGGAGACCGAGAACTTAACTAACATAGCAGAAGCTATACAAACCAATGAGATACAACAGGAATTGTTAAACAAATGGCTCAGGAAAAAATCAACTAAGAAGAAGGCATGACTACACACGTCACAACACATACACCAAAATAAACTCCAAAAGAGATAGTAAAATAGCTGAGCAGGAATGTTTTAGGATGACTATCTAAGGACTCTGGAATTTCACAGCTCTGATTTCTTACTGTGCTATGCTCTCTGGTGCAGGAATATTGGTAAAGTCTCAGTAAAGAGGAAAAATAAAATGAATGTCTGGTCCTAATGTTATATATTAAGCCTTAATATCGTTGTCTACTCTGTCACTGAAAAATGTACCCGAAAAATATATAGCATCTGTAACTTAAGCCACAAAAGTCTTGTTTTATAATAGTTTTATAGTCATAGTATGCAGGCCCTATTTCAAATGAACTGAAGTTTGAAGACTGAAATTCTGCAGTGTGTACAACGAATATCCATGACATGAGTTTACCTACATAACAAACCTGCACATGTGCCTCTGAACTTAAAATTAAGTTTAAAAAAATTTTAAACAATTCTACAGTGCAGCTCTGTTAACTTCACAAATAAGAAGATTATTGGGGTAAGCCTCATGGCTAAGAACACAGCCTGGGACTAAAGGTATATTGACTGAGACCAAAGCCTATTCCACCTCTTAACAGATTTGTGATATTTCTGAATTTCACTGTTTTGGTTTCTCATTTGTAAATCAGTGTTAAACTAACTTCCGGGAAAAAGCACTTTAGACTAACAAAAGTGTTCAGTCCTTTAAATGAAACCATTATACAAATAAACATTTCAGAAGAAAATATAGATTAACATTTATGGATAAGTGGTAGAAGATTCTTCAAAGAAAACAACAGAAATTACAAAAGACAATATTGATATACTGACCTTATTGGAAAACTTATTAACATACATAAATAATAAAACACTCATGTATTTTTATAATAAAAGAACTGATACATGATCAAAGAATATAATCAGTTCACAAAGCAACCATAAGTACCACAAACTTTCTACTCTTATTTGATAAGGACAACACTTCAACTTCACCATCTTGCCTCAAGACATTTGCTTTTCAGTTCTGTGTCATAATTTAATTCAATGGGACCTTCATATTCTCACCACCTTACAGGGCATCAAATTTACCCATTATGTGCATGAATTCATGTACTTAGGCACCCAGGAAATAGGAGACAGTTTGAAAGTCCTGGTAAAAATTTTTTTTCCACTGTTTTATGATTCAGGTCAAACTCAGACCAAATCAGTTTTACCTATTTTGGTTTAAGATATGTTTCCTCAAAGTTAAACAGAAATTCAAAATATTGCATTGGTATCACATGTAACTTCTTAAATATAATGTTAATAATATAATTGATTTTCAGAGTGAACAAAAGTGGATGAAACAAAATTTATGATTAGGGATAGTTAGAAGCATAGCCTAGTAGTAACATCTCACTTTTTAGAAATAAATGTTTTATAAAATCTTTTCAATAACGACATTCTTTTTGCCTTCTACATAATCCTCTAACAACTCTGTTTCTTCAAATTTTATGTGAGATAATTTTATGACATCTTAGGACACTAAGAAGCAGCATTTATGTAAAAATCTTAAAATCAAACAAGAATGAAAAAGTATACAGAAAGTCTTACATGGAGCAGACTCACCGGCAAAGACATGCCCTCTGCCAACTTCCCAAGCAGGAAAAAAAAAAAAAAACAACTTTTCGTTACATGATATAATAACGAAAGGATATAAAATTAGCCATATAAATTTGAAAAAGTCCAGCTTATTTGTGTGATAACAGTATACAAGATGTTATTTTTCCTCTAAATTTAAGATAAGCTGGGAACCCCTGCAGTTCAGACACTGGCTGGTGCACTGTCGCAAAGTTGCACTCCAGTCTTCTCACTTCTTGCATGCTAATTTCTTCCCAGGCACTCCTGTTGAGTTTGAGCCTCAATAAGAAACTCAAGGAGGTGACAATTAAAACAACACTGCAACATCTGTGCCTGCCTGATTTGCAAGATTAAAAAGGACTGCTACAATTTACTGTTGGTGCAGGCTACAGGCACTGTCTTGCTACCCACCCCTACATCCAGACTCTGACCCTGACCTCATCCCACGCCTCCCCACAATCCCTTAGGTACGTCCCATTTCTGCTAAATTTTATCTTGCAAACTTCTAACCCTTAACACTCTAAATACTAAACCAACCCATTTTCAATCTCATCCCAATTTAAGACTAAATCACACTAGGACATGACATCACAAGAGCAGAAAAGTATAGATCAATGTCTGGTATAATTATACAATTAATAATGCTCAACAAAATAACTGTAATCGATACTAGCACATATTTAAAGAATTACACACCATGATCACTAAATACTTTTCTCAGAAAATCAAGCTTGTTTTGCATACTAAAGCCATCCCTGCAAGTAAACACCAAATAAACAGAATGAAGAAACCCACATACTCATCTCCATAGATGCAGGAAGTACTTTCAACAAAGTCAACATCATTTCATCATAAAAACACCTGACAAACTAGGGATAGGAATTTTCTTAACACAGCAATCGGCCTTTGTGCCAAACCCGTAGCTAGCACCATCTCCATTGTTAGGGCCCAATGCCTTACTCCTGAGATCAGGAACAGGGCACCAATGTTCATTTTCATCACTGCATTCAACACTGTACTGGAAGTTCCATCCAGAACAAAGAGGAGAGAAAAAGAAGTAAAGAGCATTCATACCTGTAAGGAAGCAGTAAAACTGTCCATTCACAGACCACACAATCTATCTTATGTACAGAAAATCATGAGGAACGTCCAAAATATTATTTAAACCACTGAATAAATTCAGCCAAGTTACAGCACAAAATGTCAACACACGGTAATCTGTTGTATTTCTAGACACTAGCAACAAACATGAGAATGTAATTATGGAAACAATTCCCGGCTGGAGGTGGTAACTCATGCCTGTAATCCCAGCACTTTGAGAGGCTGAGGCTGGAGGCTTGCTTGAACCCAGGAGTTTGAGACCAGTCTGGGCAACTCAAGAAAACCCTGTCTGTACAAATAATTTAAAAATTAGCTGAGTGTGGTGGTTCATGTCTGTAGTACTAGTTACTTGGGAGACAGAGGAGGTTAGGATCGCTTGAGCCTGGGAGGTCGAGGCTGCAGTAAGCCGTGTTCACATCACTGCACTCCAACCTGGGCAACAGAGTGAATCCCTGCCTCAAAAAAAAAAAAAAAAAAAAAGAGAGAGAGAGAGAGGAGAGGAGAGAAAGAAGAAAAGAAAAGAAAAGAAAATCCACTTTTAAAAATCAACGGGCCAGAACACCCATCATCTCAATGCTTTGGGAGGCCAAGAGAGGAGGATCACTTGAGGCCAGGAGTTCAAGGCCAGCCTGGGCAAGATAGAAAGACTCTACCTCTACAAAAAAATAAAAAAATTTGTCACGTGTGGTGGTGCATACCTGTAGTCCCAGCTGCTTGGTAGGCTGAGGCAGGAGGATCACTTGAGCCCAGGAGACAGAGGCTGCAGTGAGCCATAAACGTGCCACTGTACTCCAGCCTAGGAGACAGAGTGAGTCTCCCTGCCTCAAAAAAAAAAAAAAAAAAAAAATCAGTATGGGTTTATTTCTGGACTCAACATTTGGTTCCATTGATCTATACATGTGTCCTTATGCCAGCATCATGCTGTTTTTATTACTGTTGCTTTGTAGTTAGATTTGAAATTTGGAAATCTGAGCCTCTGAGTTTGTCATTTTTCTGACATTATTTTGACTATTCTGGATCCCTTGAAATTCCATACAAATGTTAAGATCAGCTTGTGGATTTCTGCCAAAAGGACTTTGGGGTTTTAACAGGAATTGCAATAAATTTGTAGGTTGCTTTGTGTAGTACTGCCTTCTTAAAAATTAAGTCTTCTAGTTGATGAACATGAGGTGTCTTTCCATTTATTTATGCTTTCTTGAATTTATTTCAGCAATGTTTTGACATTTGCCATGTTCAAGCCTTGTACCTTGTTTAAATTTATTCCTAAGAATATTAGTATTGCTGATTGTTTTCTGAGAGAGCCTCACACTGTTGCCCAGGTGGAATGCACTGGCACGATCCTAGCTCTGCAGCCTCAATCTCCAGGGCTCCAAAGATCCACCCACCTCAGCCTCCAGAGTAACTGGAACTACACATGTGTGCCACTACGACCAGCTAATTGTTAAAAATATTTTTGTAGGGACAGGAAGGCGCTGTCACAGTGCTCTACTCCGCAGCCCCCGCCGTCCTGCCTGCAACTCCCGCTACACACAAACACACAGACACATGCACACACACATAGACACAGATGTCCTTACTTTTATATCAGGAACCCTTCGTCCTTTTGCAAGCTTTGTAGTGAAGGGAACCGAATGTTTCCCAGAGGTTTTTCCGTGCCTTTTACACGGGACCTTCAGCTGATGGCAAACACCTGGCCAATGACCATTAACCACAGCCGGCCTAAGTGCCCTTAGCCACCAGATGATGTTTGATTACTTTTCTTCTCTTGGAAGGAAAAAACAAAAACAAATAAAAACCAATTAGTATATCTAAAGACATTCAAAATGAGGACTGAAACTTGGTATGTTTTCACTGAGGGAAAAAGAAAATTGCCGCCCATTTCATGGTATTCTTCTCAAATGCTGAATAAAGCACAATCTACTTACTAATTATGTATGATTTTTGGCCACTTCCACTGAAGCTACAGAGAAGAGGCTTATTTGTGAAGACAATATTCAGTTTTATGAAACTCAGCAGGTACCTCATAAGGCTGCTTTTTACTGCAACAGGCATAATTACTTGTCTAGAAATGAGAGTGTGAGAGAACTGATGGGAAAAAAAATATTAAAGTAAAGTACTTTAGAAACTTAGTGATTTACAGATGCTGTTAAGCACATTTATAAATGTGGCCAAGGTGAACAGACTGTGTGTAAACTTCACACATAGACACTTAAAGAAGAAAGATGAGGAGTCCAGATGTCTTTGCCAGTGACTCGTCTTTGAGATGTTGCCAACTAGGGGAGGTCAGCATTTCTGGGCTTCCCTTCTTGCCTGGGTAGCAAATCAAAGCCTCCCTTATTGAGCTGGCATTAATTGTACGGAAATAGTTCTGTAGACTCTCTTTGACCTCACACTTTCTCAGCTGTTTTCTTCATGAAGTAAACACTTTTGTTTTAGGACTCACATCTATTTCCCATTACAATATTCCCGAGAAACCCTCACATTGAAGAAAGGTTGGTTTGTGCAATTTAATCATCATGGCCTCTACATTTCACAGTTATTTCTCTTAGGCACAAACAATTCACTTGGTCTCACATTTTTGTACTCCCTTCTGCTAGAAATCCTCTGCTCAGAAGGCTTCCTCAACACAATATAAAATGGGCACTTGAGCTACCGCTGAATATAAGTTTCATTTGCGTCTTAGCACTTCCTGAAGCATACAATCAGGGGTAAAGTCACAGCGTGGTGTAAACAGCCAAGTAAGAGCAATAAAGAGAACAACATCATTATGTGATTTTGGTACAAATGGTAGAAAAAGAAACTGTGTTACATATATCTGATTATAAATATGAGAAATCCTTCATTGACTTCCAGCTTTAACATTTCCTTGAAAATGAATTTGTACTCTTTTTATACTGTTCACTATCTTTCAAAATATTTTTATTCTATATATTTAAAGTGTACAACGTGATGTTTTGATATACCTATACATAGTGAAATGTCAAGCAAATTAACACATCCATCCTCCCCAATACTTGCCTTTTTGTGTGTGTCATAAAAAGTACCCCAAAATCTACTGTCTTAGCAAATTTCCAGTATACAATACAGTATTATTAATGATAGCCTTCATGGTACACGTTACGTCGCTAGACCTATTCATCCTTTACGGCTGCAACCTTGTACCTTTTCCCATAAATAACAAAACTTTGGCTGAAAACTAATAACACTAAATTTTGAGAAATTAGCACCAAAATTCCTCAAGTGAAGACAAAGGCTTTTAAAAAAAAAATAGAATAAGTAGTAGTTAAACGCATTTTGGTAGATTTTAGAGCTCTCAGATTTCTAAGATATTTCAGTAAGTCACCTTGAAAATTATTTTATATATTCGATAACTTGAGTCTAGAGAGGTTGGGGCTTTCACAGGAGAGAGCGGTGGAGTGAAAATTAAAACATAAAAATGTAAACCTCTAGCAACATGTCTTCTCCACAGAAAGACCTTTATCATCAACTGGTTATATGTTGTTTTAATTTCTTCAGAAAAACTCCTGTACTATCCTAGCATCAGTCTGTTCTAATGTTGCTATAAAGAAATATCTGAGGCTGGGTAATTTATAAAGAAAAGAGTTTTAATTGGCTCATGGCTCTGCAGGCTGTAGAGGAAGCATGGCGCCAGCATCTGCTTGGCTTCTGGGGAGGCCTCAGGGAGCTTCGACTCATGGCAGAAGCCTGAGCGTACACATCACATGGCGAGAGCTGAAGCAAGAGAGGGGATGGGAGGTGCACACACTTTTTTTTTTTTTTTTGAGATGGAGTCTTGCTCTATTGCCCAGGCTGGAGTGCAGTGGCTTGATCTTGGCTCACTGCAACCTCCACCTCACCGGTTCAAGCAATTCTCCTGCCTCAGCCTCCTGAGGAGCTTGGATTATAGGTGTGTGGCACCATGCCCAGCTAATTTTTTGTATTTTTAACAGAGACGGGATTTCATCATATAGGTCAGACTGGTCTTGAACTCCTGATCTTGTGATCCTCCCGCCTCAGCCTCCCAAAGTGCTGGGATTACAGGCGTGAGCCAACACACCTGGCCCACACACTTTTAAATAACCACATCTTGCATGAACTCACTCATCACCAAGGGGATGGCACTAAACCATTCATGAGGGGTACACCCCCATGATCTCAACACCTCCCACCAGACCCCATCTCTACAACACTGGGGCCTGGTAGGAGGCGTTTCTACCACCATTTCAACACACGATTTGAAGGAGACATCCAAACTCTATCAGTCCATAAAATATATCCCCAGCTTCTGAGTTCTTTTTATAGCTCTCTGTACAATAATTTTTTCTGCCTGTTCTATAACGTTTATCTATTTATCCTTGCTCATTGTAACCCTCAAAATTATTTATAATAACTGGGAATTATTATATTTGATCTACTCTTTTAAAGTAGAATTACTACTTAAAGGTACAAATAAAGCACAGCAAAAAACAAATACGTTTAAAAGGTAGCATCTCCTTTTTTGCACCTGAATTTTAAATTTGCGTTTACTAGTTAATTGGAGCATTTTGTAGCTAATGATGATCCTAACTGGAAAAAATATCACATTACAGTTGTTGGTTTGACCATTTCCTACATGGTCAAAGGTCATCTGGTTCAACCAGCCAGTTCTTCCATTCATTTAGCTAATATTTATTGAGCATTTTCAATCTGTGTCAAGGACACCAACCTATCTATCTACCTGTCACTCCCACACACTCTTCATTCTGGAAGAGTTATGATTTGGTTAGAAAGTGTTAAGCCTATATTTGAATTATAACATGAATATACAATGGGTCTTAACCTGCCTGGGAAGGTATAAAACACAGAGAACCAGAGGGAAAACCAGGCAACATGTTAGCCAGTGAGGTGAGTGAACATATAGCAGATACTTTACATGTTTTATTCAGATGCTGCAGCTGAAAAGATCATGAGTGTCTGGATGATGGAATTTTTTTTAAGTTAGAAAAATTGATCAAATCTAAAGAGATGAACTTTAGGAGAAATAAATACATGCATTTGGTTTTGAGAAAGTGCTGCATGAATGGAGGATGATAAAACTGTGGAATCAGAAATAGCAGCGGTGCTAGCTGGCAGTGACTATGATAGCAATGGCCTTCAAGAATCACCACAGGAAGCATTGACGTGGTATGATCTAATAGACAAGTACCAAGCCTATTGGGGCTGCATTAGAGAAGGAAAAGAAATATTTCAGCCACAACAAGACACGCGACAAAATTTGTTTACAAATGTATACGGACTACCCTCTGGAGAGACTTGAATAAAGAAAAGTGTGAGGCAATTGTCTGCTGTAATGGTAGATGAGGAAAAAACATACAGGAGGGAGAATTGAGAGAATGTTTATTCAGGAAACAAGCTATGAAATGGGGAGAATTGCTTTGTGGAAAATTAGAACCAGACCAGTGATAGTAGCAGAATAGAAGTAGATTCCTAGGGTTGCTGAGATTCTCTTGAAGCAAGAAGTTTCTGGGTTTTATCTTCGAGATACTTTAAAAAAAATTGGGAGGAGTATGGCCCAAGCATCTGAAAGCAATACCAATTTCCTTAGGTGACCTTGAGAGTTGGCATAAGCCTGAATTCTGGAAGTTTATTATTACATGCTTACATTTCTTTTTACCCTAACATTATCAGCTCTTTGAGGGAAAAAGTGGGTCTCAAAATACAAACGCCAAGATTCTCAAGAGCATCATCTACCACGTTTTGTGTACCTACTCCTCATTTATTTTATCTACTCTTCATTAAAACCCTCGAAGTTGACGTATTGATAAACCTCTTGGAGATGAAGAAAGGGGATGGAAAGGAGTTAAGCACTTGGCCAAAATCACACAGCTAGTATCAGGTCTTCCTAAAACCACAGTCATGCTTTTTTATCTTCATTTTGCTTTCTCAGCTATGTAACCAGATTACGTAGTTGATAAAATAATTTAAATGTCATAACTTTGTAAAAGGAAGACAAAATTTTGTAAAAGTAGCAATGTAATTTCAATAATTAACCTTAAATGCTAAACAATTGTTAAGTGAAGGTTTTACACAATTTATGTAATTCAACACCATTGTCTTCCCTGGATATTTAGTTATTTTTTCCATTTATCATGTTTGCTGTGTGCTTTTAGTTTATTACTCTAACTTACAAACCCTTATTTCAACATTTACTTATTTTCTTTCATATAGTATTGCATTGGAATTTCTTGGTTCTTAAGAAGAAACTCTTATTTGTATTCCTATGACAGGATTAAAGAGTTTTGCTAAACAGAGTTGGTGAAACTAAAAGAGACCAATAACGGGTCAATTGTGACTGCCAATTTTTCAGAATTTTGAATTAAACTACTCTAAAATTTTGCATTATACCTTGAATAGATATTTTAGAAATGGAAGGCTTCAACTTTTATTTTCCCTCAGAAATGTTTGGGTGTACTGACTTCATTCAAAATCCCCCTCTTTCCCCCACAGAATCTGGAATAATGAATTCCTGTGGAGACGATAAACATCTGTTGCTTTCGGAGGACAATTTGCACACCTTATCTTATTTCTTATTTTGCCTCACTAAAGAAGTAGAGATATTCTTCTTCATCTACTTTTAGCTAATGAGGTCATTGAAGCTTAGGGAGTTGAAGAACTTGCCCAAGGTCAATGGCTTTCAGGTGGTGGAGCTGTCATTCTAATAGAGCTGACTACAAAGCCCATATTCATAGCTCCTACAATTGCAAGGCAAGGGACAAATGTGTGTGGTGGTGTTAATACAAATTATGGAGCACAGATCAGTGATGGAGGAGGAGAAGGCACACCTCAACCCAAGACACAAGCTGGTAACTTATAGTACGTACATAAGCAAGTGCACACACATATTCGCACACACAAGTCTTGTCACTGAGGGTGTTGCTATACAAATGGACCCGTTCACTACACGTTGTTCTGTAACGTGCCTGTTTTTTGCTCGGGAATCAAAGACCTTTCAAACTCAGCCTATGTAAATCCTATCATTCCTTTGATCTCTGTAAAGTATATCACGGTATATTTTTCAGCATTTCCTTAATTAATGAAACTTTAAATTACATCCTATCAGTTACTCAATATTGCATTTAATTAATATCCAACTGGTTTTGCAATTTTTTCTGTGTATTTATATATCTTTTCAATCTTGCAAATATTTCTGTAAGATAAATTCTTACAAGAGGCATCCCTGAGGTATAGGTTTGCACATTTAAAATATTGATGGATACTGACCAATATAATTCTCTCTACGCAGAAGTGGATATAAGTATGTATTTTTACATCCTCTTGCCAATCATAATTTTTTCTAATATTCTATTCACAGAATATTTAGTTTTAATTTGCATTTTTTCATTAATGTGGTATATTACATTCCATTTGTGAATTAAATGTACAAATCTTTTCTCATTTGGGTTACTTGGTTTATTTTTTATTTTTAGGGTTTTTTGGTATATAATTTATGTAACCCGTTTTAATGTCTTGCATATATTTTTTAAATCTGTCTTTCATCTTTTTTAACATAAAGCATCTTTTGCTTGTTAGAAAACTTTATATTAGTTTGTGGTTCTATTTCCTATTTTTTCTCTTGGACATTGATTTGATGCCTAGAAAAGACTATTATCCTAAGATTATATGAAATTATTTACTTATATTTGATTTTTAAAATATGGTATTCAGTTCTTTATTAGAAATTCTTCTGTATGGGGAAAAATGGGGATATAATTTGATTTTCTTCTAAATAGATACTCCACATTACCGACATGTGTTAGCAAAACATTTGTATAGTCTCAGCTCAGATTCCCCAGAAGCAGATTCTAAAATAAGGATTGCTATGCAAGTAATTTATTAACACGTTACGCCTAGTAGTAGGAAGTAGAAGCAGCAGGAAAAGGAGGGGACATAAGCCAACCAAGGTAAAGTTCAAGGCTGAGCCTGATCCCACCAGAAGCCTCAGAACGCACATTTCACTGTGGAGTTTGGTGCATGTGGAGGCAAAGAAGCTGGGCTTTCATCCCCTTCAGCAGTCAGCCATTGGAAACATGTGGAGGCAAAGAAGCTGGGCTTTCATCGCCCTTCAGCAGTCAGCCATTGGACATGGGCTACCTGGAGGGAAATGGGACTGCCAGACACTCCCAGCTCTTGGTGCAACAGAGGAAGCAGCTCCAAAAACCTAAAGGTAACCCTTTCAAGAAGTCTGCAAGTTTGCGGCCGGGCGCATTGGCTCATGCCTGTAATCCCAGCACTTTGACAGGCCGAGGCGGTGGATCACGAGGCCAGGAGATCCAGACCATCCTGACTAACACGGTGAAACCCTGTCTCTACTAGTAACATGCTAATTTGTAATGGCTTAAGAGCCTTGCAAGCATCAGGGAGGAGGCCCTCACCATAATTGTAATTCTTCATCACCGTCTGACTCCCCCATAGGACCGCGAGCTGCAGGAGGGCAGGAGCAGTGTCTGTGTTGTTGACTGCCATCTCTCCCCCTCAAAAATTGTGCCAGGAAAATAAAACACATAGCAAAAAATGTGAGAGGTGAGAAAGTGAAGGAAAATGCATTTTAAAAATTAGGTAATGGTGTTTATAAAGAACTAAAACTAAATGTTTCTGGAAACTTCTTTTGTCTCAGTCCATATTCTGTTGCTTGTAACAGCTTATAACAGAATACCTGCAACTGGGTACTTTATAAAGAAAGAGAATTTATTTCCTACAGTTATGGAGGAAAATATATATATATACAGGCACTCTCGCATGTGGGGCAGAGCTAGTTTGATCTAAACACCTCCCTGTCTGCTGGCCACATACATATATATAGAGAGAGAATATAATATAAAGGGGAGTTTATTAAGTATTAATAATATAGCTTATATTATATATATTTTATATAATACATATACTATTAGATCTGTCCCTCTGGAGAACACTGACAAATACCGTATCCCTGTCCGTGCTCCACCAGTCATTCCCATGCCAAACTTTCTAGGCTTTTTTCATCTTCATATACATTTTTCTTTATGTGATTATTTTGAATATTTTCCACTCTGATTTTGTGCTCTCTCATTATATGGGATTAATAATTATGCATATTGATTTTGTCCCGTACTTCATTCAGCATCACTTATGTCATTGTCCTTTGTGCAAAATTCTCTAAGCGGGCCTAGCAGCTTAGGCATTTTGTCCTGTAATTTCTTCTTTGCCTCATGGGTTACTTCGAATTGTGTGAAGTGTGTGGTCTTTTTTTTTTTTTTTTTCTCATTTTGACCACTTACAATGATTAATGCATGCATTATTAGGGTTGGGTTTAAGCTATTATCTTGCTCCATATTTTCTGCTTGCCCTATAGGGTCATTGTCCTTTTCCCCCTTTTTCTTTATCTTCTTAGGGATTATTTGAATAATATTAATAATTACATTTTATGTTACTAGTTATATTTCTTTGTTATAGATTCCACTTTTATATATATTATAAACCCCCAATGTATTATTTTTAATAGCAATTATCATTTAAAGAGATTCCAAATACAAAGGGAAAAGCCGTATTTGCCTACATATTTATCATTTCTAGTACTCTTTTTTGCTTGTTTGCTTGTTTTTGAGAAAGAGTCTCACTCAGTGACCCAGGCTGTAGTGCAGTGTTGTGATCTCGGCTCACTGCAACCTCCACCTCCCAGGTTCAAGCAATTCTCCTGCCTTGGCCTCCAGAGTAGCTGGGACTATAGTCACATGCCAACATGCCCGGCTAATTTTTGTATTTTTAGTGGAGAAGGGTATTTCACCATGTTGGCCAGGCCGGTCTCAACTCCTGACCTCAAATGATCTTCGTGGCTTGGCCTCTCAACATGCTGGGAGGCATGAGCCTCCACCCATTTATTTTGATATGTCCAATTTTTATGTGGTATCATTTTCCTGTTACCCAAATAACAACATTTCTCATAGTACTTGTCTCCTTGTAATGAATTGATTCTCTCAGCTTTTGTATGTCTACAAATGTGATAATGTCACTTCCAATTTTGAAAGATACTTTTACTAGGTAAGGATTTTTTTTTTTTTTTTTTTTTGAGACGGAGTCTCGCTCTGTCGCCCAGGCTGGAGTGCAGTGGCGCGATCTCGGCTCACGGCAAGCTCCGGTTCCCAGGTTCACGCCATTCTCCTGCCTCAGCCTCCCGAGCACCTGGGACTACAGGCGCCGCCACCACGCCCGGCCAATGTTTTGTATTTTTAGTAGAGAAGGGGTTTCACCGTGTTAGCCAGAATGGTCTCGATCTCCTGACCTCGTGATCTGCCCGCCTCGGCCTCCCAAAGTGCTGGGATGACAGGCCTGAACCACTGCGCCTGGCTGACTTGGTATTTTTTTACTCAGAGTGTGTTCTTATTTTTATATATGTTCCTGTATATGTATTTTTTTTTCCTGGATGTCATAGGGTTTGTTCAGTTTTCTCCGTGTTTCTTGTGCTTTGTTGGGCATCTTGGATCTGTGGTTTTCTGGGTTTTCATCAAACTTGGAAAAACATGGCTTATGATTTCTTCACATTTTTTTCTTTCACCTTGTATCCCTCCTCTTTTCTGGACTCCAGTTTTACTAAGCGGTTTGCTGTTGTCTTTGAGTTCACTCACACACTTCATGCTTTTCCAGGTGTTTTCTGTTTCTCACAGTGCATAGTTTCTATTATTATGCATAAAAGTTAATTAATCTTTGCTTCCTCAGTGACCTGCTTTTAATTATATCAGTATTTTTTACTTGAGACATGATATTTTTCATCACTAGAAGTTTGATCTCTGGCTTCATTATATAGTCCAGTTCTTTGATCATCATGTTAACATTTCTTCCACCTTCTTAAACACGAGTATGTTTATAATAGTTGTTTTAATGTTGTTTTCTGACAGTGATATCACCTGAATTATTTATGTGTCTGCTTCTACTGGGTTAGTTTTCTCCTGGCTGTAGATCATACTTTCCTGCTTCTTTGACTGCTTGGTAATTTTTAAATGGATATTGGGCACTAGTTTTTTTTTTTTTTTTTACTGTGTGGTTGCTAAATTTTTCATATTCTTTTAAATACTGAACTCTTTTTCTGAGCCACGATTAAGTTACTTAGAATCAATTTTGTCTTTTAGGTATGCTATTAAGATTTGTTTGGTTAGAACCAGCAGCCTATAGTATGGGGCTACTTTGTAGTCCCATTAAAGCAATACCGTTCTGAGATTCTATTCAGTGGCGCGTGTGGTAGAAGGTCTGTGCTCTCCATTTTGTGTGAACCTGAATGAATGCCTTTGTATGGTCACACTATTACACACAGTGTAATTACACACAATGTATCACACACTGTGTAATTCCACACACACTGTGAATTGCACACACTGTATTACACACATGGTGTAACTGTACACACTGCATTCATTACAGTGTGGTTACACACAATCACACACTGTAATTGCACACGCTGCATCACACACGGTGTGATTACACACACACTGTATCACACACTATGTAATTGCACACACACTGTACCACACACTATGTAATTGCACACACACTGTACCACACAGTGTCATTGCACACCCTGTATCTCACACACACACAGCATAACTACACACACTGTATCACACACAGTGTGACTGCACACATACTGTATCACAATTGCACACACTGTATAACACACATTGTGTAATTGCACATGCTGTATCACACACGGTGTGAGCTGTGGGGATTGTTTGGCCGCTCCTTTCTGATGGCTCTTTCCAGACTCTCAGTAGATCCCACCCACCCATGCTCATCCAGTGCTAAATCAGAGACCAGAGGAGAGCACTCTGCAAATCTCCAGACCTCTTTCCCCCTCCAGCATCTTGTCCTGCAAATTCTGGCCACTGTGGCTCCTCTAGTTCTGAATTCAGTTTCCCCAAGTCAGTGAGCTCACTGGACTCTCTTTGGATCCCTTCTGTGCTGCAGACCAGAAACTCTCCAGGAAGCACACGGCATTTCTAAGCCTTGTCTCGTTTATTTGCCATCTCTTGGCAACGTTGGCCAACATCTGAAATCTATCGTTTTATGCATTTTGCCCAGTTTTCCACTTGTTCTAGGTAGAAGTTGAAATCTGGTCTCTGTTATTTCATTGTAGCTGGTGATTTTTTTTTTTCCTAAATTGGTGAGATATAAGTGGACACAAGTACAACCCATATGTATTTAGATAATAGGCAAAATTAAGCTATTAGAGTGACAAGTGCTTTCATACACTATTTAGGGTATGCGTATTGGTGTAGTTCCTGAAACCGCATATATCCTGGAGAGACATATAAAGAGTTACATTTCTATCCAGCCAGTAAGGATGATTCCTGTGGCTTATAAAACAGTGGGGAAGGACAACTTCATGCCCAAAAAGAACTTGTTTAACATTGTTTGATATTTGTGTATACATTTTGATATTAAAATTGAATAATCCAATGAAAATAATGTTAAAACTATGTAATGGGAAGGACCTATGTTTATAATAAATTGTTACAGGAAAACATGAACTTCCAGGATACCCTCTTTTCCTCTATCTTTCTGCATTTGGTAAACACAGTCTTAGTGACTTAGGTGCCTGCAGCATTAATTTACAAATTTGAAAAAAGATTTAATAATTCATGAAGATTATCTGAAAGGCTAAGATTTAATAAACAACAGATCCACTTCTGAAAGAGCATATGACGCCACTGGACACACCTCTAAAGAATACATTTTATTGCATTAAGCTCATTTATGGTGGTGCCTTTATTATCTCATTATATAAATGTATAATCTTATCAAGGTTCATTTTCTATTTAAGAACAATCCACTTTTTGTTAATAAATTGAATACCAATAGGAAACGAATAGTGTGGGAAAATCTAATCAATGGGTAACTGAGGCCTAAAACAAAATTAGATTTTGCAAGATGTAATCCCAAAGGAAATTAGATTCCGTATCTTGTTTTATAATTCTCATTTTAAGAAATTAAAAATTTTGTATTAAAATATTAGATACATCCTATGATCATTTTGGGTATCTTATTATATCCATCAAAAATTCTACTTAAAATGTATAATAATTCCTCACATGCTAATTTGTAATGTTTACGCTTGTAAGTATTTGAGTCTATTAATGAATTTTATATGGCTCTATTAACCATTACAAAAGATATAATCACCAAACCCTAAAAGTAAGTCCCAAAGATAAAAACAAATCTAGAGAACTACAAAACATATTAATTTTTGGGTCTAAAGAAAGTCAAGCGATAGAATTACAATTCATTCAAAAAACTATTTTCATTTTTACTCTGTGGTTCCAAGGCTTTGTGAGAATTCCAAGAGGTATCAGACACGATCCTATTTCAAGTACTCAGTAGAAAAGGGAGTTGGTTTAGAATCAAACAGACTTTGTTTTGAACTTACATTCATGTTTTGCCTTATTGGCTTTTGACTTTTCAGTTTATTTTCCTGGATTTCCATTTTCTCATCTATAAAATAGGGATTCTGGCTTATCTCATTGCCTTGTACATAATAAGGGCTCAGTAAAGCTGCTAACTTACTGAAGAAAAATATATTTCTAATGTCAGTGCCATGGTGACAACAGCATCATAGTAAATAAAAAGGACTAAAAGCTCAGGTGGTTGTAGGGCTTGAGTAAATGTGCGGCCCATGCTCATCACCACTGCCATCTAGTGGCAATGTGAGCAACCGCACTGTGTAAACCCTACTGGGTAGATACTGCATGGAAATCATTTCCATTCTCTGCACCATGGTATTAAGAACACTTCCATTACAGAGCATAATTTGTTAGTTTATTTCAGAATTATTTCTCTAAAACAAGGTTAGGATCACAGAAAGGCCACTCATATCTCTCTTCAGTTTTCTATTAAATACAGTGAAATTACAACACTTTACACATAAGAAGGGATCAATGTTTTTTAAGTGACAATATTTCCAGTGTAGAAATTGCAATGACAGGCCGGGCGCGGTGGCTCATGCCTGTAATCCCAGCATTTTGGGAGGCCAAGGCGGGCGGATCACGAGGTCAGGAGATCGAGACCATCCTGGCTAACACGGTGAAACCCCATCTCTACTAAAAAATACAAAAATTTAGCCGGGCGTGGTGACAGCGCCTGTGCTCCCAGCTACTCGGGAGGCTGAGGCAGGAGAATGGCGTGAACCCGGGAGGTGGAGCTTGCAGTGAGCTGAGATCCGGCCACTGCACTCCAGCCTGGGCGACAGAAGACTCCGTCTCAAAAAAAAATAATAAAAATAAAAATAAATTGCAATGAGAAATTCACAGTATAGAATTAAGTGTAAGGCTCAGGTTCCTAAAAAAGAAAACAAAGTTTTATATAATAAAGACATAGAAACTACTCATAAAACAGAAATTGATGTAGCGGGCTTCCAAGAAGTAGTTTTTTAAGATGCCCAATAGAAGAAAGGAAAGATTTCTTTCAAGCGGAGGTTATTTTCTGTTTTCAAAATTGATTAAAACCATCATATTTTTCTAATAGAAACAGATGCAGCTGAAGAGAAACACAAAGGAAAAAAGACAGCACGACCACCACCACCTAGTCCCTAAACGGGCTGAAGACCAAGAATCGTGAGGCCAGGGGTCTGGACAAGAGTTGGGGAAAAAAAGAAAGGAGACAACCAGTACCTTGGGAACAAAGCCACAGGGGTACAGCAGAAATGCTGTACCTTCAAGGGCTTAAGGGCCTTGCAAGCATCTAGGAGGGAGGTTTCCTTTTCACAGCTCTCACCATAATTGTAATTCTTCATTACTGTCTGAATCTCCCATGGGACGGTGAGCTGCAGGGGGGCAGGAGCAGTGTCTGTGTGGTTGACTGCCATCTCTCCCCCCAAAAAATTGTGCCAGGGAAATAAAACACATAATAGAAAAAGTGAGAGAAGGTGAGAAGGTGAAGGAAAATGCATTTTAAACATTAGGTAACTGTGTTTATAAAGAACTAAAACTAAATGTTTCTGGGAACTTCCTTTGTCTCAGTCCGTGTTCTGTTGCTTATAACAGAATACCTGCAACTGGGTAATTTATAAAGAAAGATAATTTATTTCCTACAGTGATGGAGTCTGAGAAGTCCAAGTCAGTCTTCCTCTGGTGAGAGCCTTCTTCCTGTGCAGAGTCCTGAGGTAGCAGCGGGCACCACATGATAAGGGGCCGTGCGTGCTCCCGTGCTCGGTACCCTCTTCCTCTTCGTATAAAGCCACCAGTCCCATTCCTGTGACAACCCACTAATCCATTAACCCACACATCTATGAATGGATCAATCCCCTCCTGAGGACTCTGCCCTCAGGACCCAATCACCTTTCAAACGCCCCCACCTCTCACTTCTGCCACGTGGAGGAATACATCTCAAGATGAGTTCTGGAGGCTACAGACAAACAAATCCCTGTAGTTTGGTGATAAGGAGAACTTTAATAATATCATATAATTTTTTGATAAAATATGACTATTTAATTAAAGGTGGGCTGCTTAACAAAGGTAAAAATTTCCCTCCAAATGTGATCATCATAGCAAACCAAGGTTGTGCTGACAAAGTAAGTTTCATCTCCTGAGTAACTTCATAAATCAATGGAAATTATCTTTTTTCTGTATCTAGTAGACATACTGACTATTCCTTTGAAGCCAAATAGTGCCAGGACTTTTTCCTGTGAAGTGGGATGAGAAGTAAATCCTTTCTGTGTAACACTGGCTATGAAAATTATACTACAGTTTTTAGTTTATCCAATTAAAGAAATTCTCTTTAAGAGATTATTTTTACAAATTTTAATGGCATATGGGTAGTATATTCCTTTAAACAGGTCAAAATTTAGTTCTTTATTAAGCTGATAATAAGAGTTATATAACCTTTTCCATATTTTATTAATTTAGGATCTCGCTGAACATATTTGTTCTAAACACATTATGTTTTCGGGATGTGTTTAGATATACAAAAGGGATTTTTTTATTTTGTTGATTTTCCCTATTCTAATTTTTCCATAGTCTTCCATTAAGGGCTCCTCTTTGAGTGATTATTTTAAAATTTACCTTCCTCCTTCATTATTTTCCAAATCAATCTTTTTCCCTATCTAAAATAGTACTTTTATTTAGTTAAAATAAATGTCATAGTGGGCATGTTATCAACACAGAATAGTAGTATGTAACAGGTTTTGATTTTGTTTACATGAATCCTGGTCAATATTGCCTCTAAAACTTCAAAAACTAACCAGTTAATAAACATTAGCCATTTTTACCTTAGCAATTTCACATGAATCCATGGAAAACATATGCTCCTGACATATTCATATATCCTCAAACGCTTTTGTGCTATATGTCTATTAACAATTCGTATGGTATTGCATTTTGATTATGCAAAATGACATACAGAGTAACTTATTCCTAGGTTAGAAATAGAAAAGTTACCTAATCCACAAGCCCCAGGGTACTGTTAGCAGTGTCTACTCACAATAATCACAACGAATTTGATGCCTGTGGCCTATTTTCACACTGCAGTATTCTGGGCCGGGAGCTCAGACAAGCTGTTCTGCTCTGAGCCACGCATAACAACTAGCAACAAACATTTGGGGCTTCCTATTGAACATCTGTTGCAAGAGCAGAGAGAGATAATCACAACGCAGTGTCCTATTTCTTTCCTCCTAATCCACCAAGAATCATTTTAATAGTTTTTTTCTATCATGTATATGGTTTAAGTAAATTATGCAAGGAGATGTGGATTGTAAAATGGTTCTTTTGTTCCCAACCTGTTTTCCTTGGTGCATTGTCAGGTGACCTGAGGTCCGATGCCTTTATTCCAGCTCATCAGTGTCCCCTTTCCTCTCTCTCTTATTATTTTGTTACTTTTCCACAGACCTTTCTTTCCTACTTATAAGTGACCTCATATTACTATTCTCAATATCTTCTAAAACATGAGATCTTTTCTTTTCATACTTAGCACATTTACACAAGGCTTCCTTTATAGAGACTGTGCAAAGTCACTGATTAATTTTCTCTTTCTACTTCCTTTTTAAAAAAATTAATCTGGGGGAAGGAATATAAGCTTCCTCCCAGGGACAGTGTATGCAGGAGATGCTGCTACTCACTATCTTCACTTCAACAGCCTCACCAATACTCACACCAATATGCACGCGCACACACATACATGCATAAACAGGTGCACACACACCACACACATGCACACACACCCCACACATGCACACACACCACACATGCGCACACACACCACACATGCACACACACCACACACATGCACACACACACATGCGCACACATGCGCACACACCCCCCACACACGCACACACACACCACACACAGACACACACCACACATGCGCACACACACATGCACACACACCACACATGCACACACGCACATATGCGCACACACACCACACATGCACACACACATGCACGCACATACGCACACACACCACACATGCACACACATGCACACACACGCACACGCGCACACACCACACATGCACACACATGCACACATGCACACACGCACACACCACACATGCACACACATGCACACACACATGCACACACCACACATGCATACACGTGCACACACCACACATGCACACACCACACGCATGCACACATGCACACGTGCACACACCACACATGCACACACACCACACGCACATGCACACACCACACATGCACACACATGCACACGTGCACACACGCACCACACATGCACACACACCACACACATATGCACACACACACCACACATGCGCACACACACCACACATGCACACATGCACACATGCACACACCACACATGCACACACGCACACACACCACACATGCACACACCACACACATGCACACACATGCACACGCGCACACACCACACATGCACACACACCACACGCACATGCACACACCACACATGCACACATGCAAACGTGCACACACGCACCACACACGCACACACACCACACACATGCACACACCACACATGCACACACATGCACACACGCACACGCACGCACACACACCACACATGCACACACCACACATGCACACACACACCACACATGCACACATGCACACACATGCACACATGCACACACACATGCACACAGGCACAATCTGTCTTTAGTCCTCACTCATCTAAAATTGCTTTCAAAAATGTCAGGGTGTCTTTATGTAAAGTGAAAAAAATATATTTTGTACTTATTTAATCTATTTTTTTTCTGAAATGCTCTCTTCCCACTGCTTCTAAATCACCACTTCCTCTTCAGTTTTCTCCCAGCCATTCGGGACACCTTTCTCTCTTAACGGTGATATTCCTCAGGATCTCTTCTTTTCTCATTCCATGCTGTTGAAATTCAACCAGAGATGAACTTGAGCATCACAGATGCCAGATGTCACTACATTCCAACTGAATGTGAACACAGAGGGGCGTGTCCTTGACACAGACATTTAAAGGAAGCCACCCATGCACGTTTGTTTCTTTTTTGGTTGTTTGAGATGGAGTCTCACTCTGCCACCCAGGCTGGAATGCAGTGGCGCGATCTGGGCTCCCTGCAACTTAACTTCTGCCTCCTGGGTTCAAGTGATTCTCGTGCCTCAGCCTCCAGAGTAGCTGGGATTACAGGTGTACACCACCATATCTGGCTAATTTTTGTATTTTTAGTAGATACGGGGTTTCACCATGTTGGCCAGGCTGGTCTCGAACTCCTGACCTCAGGTCATCTGCTCACCTCAGCCTCCCAAAGTACTGGGATTATAGGCATGAGCCACCGCACCCAGCCCCCATGCACATTTAAGTTGTCATCTGGGAATATTTTCCTTCTCTGAAAACATTATGCTTAATATTTCTCTTAGTGCAGATGTGCTAATAATTTGTATCAATTTTTAAAATTTTTTCTCTTTCAAATGAATTTTTAAGCACATTGTTGTTGAAGTAAACATTGAATTCTACGTTGACATTATTTTATTTAAATCTATTATTCCATTGACTTCTGACTTCCATTTATCATGTTAAGAGACATTTCACAACTTATTTCACATCCACTAGAATGACTATATTAAAAAAAAATAGGGAACAACAAGTGTTGCCAGAACCCTCATACACCGATGATGAGAATGTAAAATTGAACCACGACTTTGGAAAACATTCGAGCGGTTTCTCCAAAAGCTAAACATACAGTTATCATGGACCCAGCGATTTTGCTTCTTCCTCATTTACCCAAGATACGTGAAAACATATGTTCACCCTCAAATTAGAAACAAATATTCAGAGCAGCATTATTCATAATAGCCAAAATGCAGAAACAATCCAAATGCCCATCAAATGATGAATGGATAAACAAGATAGAATATCATTCAGTCCTACAAAGGATTCAGAACTTCATAGTTCTGATACAATGTAGATGAAACTTCAAACATTTTGCTAAGTGAAAGAAGCCAGACAACATCACAGATTAAATAATTCCACTTACGTGAAATTTCCGAAACAGGAAATGATCCAGACAGAAAGTAGATGAGTGGTTGCATAGGACTTGGGGACAGAAGGATTAGGGGTGACAGCTGAGGAATATGGGGTATAAATGTTCAGAACTTGTGTTGATGATTGCAAAACTGTGTAAACACACTAAAAAAATCATTAAGTTACACACTTTAGGTAAATTGCATGGTATATAAACACATTTCAGTAAAGACGTTACCAGAAAAAGAAGCCAGGTAGATGTGTAAAACCTTGTTACTGTGAAAATGTATGTTTTCTTGAGTTTAACATTTTATTTTTGTCTTTGTTTTTCTGGTTTTATTATGGTATGCCTAGAAGTGATTATATCATATTTATTGTATGCAGACCTTTTTAAGTCCATGATTGGCTGACTTCCTCCAGTTTTATAAAATGTTCAGCCATAATAACTTCAAATATTGCTACCATCCAATTTTATCTTTCACCTCTTCTGGATACCTTTTGGACTTTCTCACTATATTCTAGATGTAATTACTGTCTTTGGTACTTCTCTGTGTCTCTCTCCCCATCCATCCCCCCCTTCTCTATATTTATATATAGAAAGATACATACATATATATTATATATATATACAGAGATACATGCATATTTAGACACACATATAGCCTATTCTTATCTATGTATTAATAAACAGCTATTAAACTGTAGACTGAGTTCTTAATTTCAGTTATGTTTCAGACTTAAAACTTGATCTTGATTATACTTTTTAGCGTTGACAATTCTCTGCTGAGACTCTCAGTCTTTTATTTCACATCTTTGAGTGCAATAATCCCAGTTATATTGAAGTCTGTATTATTGGTTTATATTAAAACTTGAAGTTTTATGGCTCCTTTACTATGTGAGTAGGTTCTAATGTACAGTGTCTTGTCACCTACACCGTTTGATGCAGTCCTATATCTGGTTAACGCTGTTTTCCTCCAGAGAGGATTCCTGACTGGGGTCCCAGAGGTGCAGGACCCCCCCAGACACTGGGTCCTGGAAAGTGTGGATGCAGTCGTTGCGAGGACCGTGTTACCCCTGTTACTCGTTTGTAAGCTTCAGCTGTCAGCATCTCAACTCAAAAACCTGGAGGTTTTACCAGGATCCTCTATCATTATATTAATGACTCTGGCTTCCAATTTCAGTTGCTCACCCAGACTTGGGAGTTCGTCGGAGATGCTACCCAGACTTCCATCTGTACATTTTTTTTTTTTTTTTTTTTTTTTTTTGAGACGGAGTCTTGCTCTGTTGCCCAGGCTGGAGTGCACTGGCCAGATCTCAGCTCACTGCAAGCTCCGCCTCCCGGGTTCAGGCCATTCTCCTGCCTCAGCCTCCCGAGTAGCTGGGACTACAGGCGCCACCACCTCGCCCGGCTATTTTTTGTAGTTTTTAGTAGAGACGGGGTTTCACCGTGTTAGCCAGGATGGTCTCGATCTCCTGACCTCGTGATCCGCCCGTCTCGGCCTCCCAAAGTGCTGGGATTACAGGCTTGACATTTCTATAATCCGCAGTCGGCAACCAACCCCCTAGAAACAGGGATCCCTTTTCTGAATTTGTGTCTCAAATTTTGGCAGGTAATTTTTCAATGTATTTTTAGCCATTCTGTGCTTTCAAAGAGGTTTTCCCCACCAGCTTTGCTGCTTTTCTCGGCAGGGTAAGAGATTCTAAATCACCTAGTGCACCATCACTGCAAGCAGCAGTCTGTCCTCCCAACTTTATTTCAGCTAAAGGGTAAGTTGTACCCTTTAGACAAATCTTTGACATTTTCAGGTGTTTATATAGTATAGTTCTGCGAGATAGGATTTTCTCCTTCCTTCTATTGCCTAAGTGAACGGTAAAAAGGAAATTTCTTTCAAGTAATTGGAAAGCACTTCGATTTTTAGCTATAAGTAATAAACGAAAGTACATACCTTAATGTGGCCTGAAGCCCCGTCCTTCCTGTGGCTGTCCACGCCTGTTTTTCACTGCACAGCTCAGAGTGCACTGTGCCACTCCTGCTCCATTTCACACGTGGGCATGCTGCATTACTGGACGCTGTTATGTTCCGATTCAAAAGAAAAAAGAAGTGACAGGGAGGCAGAAGTGGGAAAATTATCTGCCTCCAATGTATTAGCCACATAAAAAGTGAACTGCAGGATTTTTTGTTGATTCAAATCCCAAGTCTCTAATGGGGGTCGGGGGGTGACACGACTTGGATTTGTGTTCCCTGCCAAATCTCATGTCGAATTGTAAACCCCAGTGTTGGATAAGGGGCCTGGTGATGGGTGATTAGATCAGGGGGTGATTTCCCTCTTGCTGTTCTTGTGATAGCGACTGAATTCTCATGAGATCTGATTGTGGAAGAGTATGTAGTAACTCCCCCTTGCCCCTCTCCCTCCTGCTCCTGCCATGCAGGACGTATCGGCTTCCCCTTCACCCTCAGCCATGATTTTAAGCTTCCTGAGGCCTCCCAAACCATGCTTCCTGTACAGCCTGTGGAACCATGAGCCAACTAAACCTCTTTTCTTTAAAAGTTACCCAGTCTCAGGCAGTTCTTTACAGCAACGTGAGAATGGACTAATACGGCGGGGGATACGGAGTGAGTAGACAGAAGCCTCTCCTCACTCCTTGCCTTGCTGTTTGTGTTGCTGTCTTTCCCGTCTGTGACAAGCCAGCCAACTATCAGTCACTTCCGTTTGTTGTAAATGGGTCTAAATGAGGCCATGATTCTTTAAAGAGATTAGAAAGATACCAATTTATATTTCCAACGTTGTTGCAAATCTGCATCTCTTGCGTGGTTTCTTGGTGTTTCTGTGGAAAAAGTAAATCTATCCAAGTCAACAAGCTAAAAGCATGACCTGAAAATCAGATCTTTATTAATTATAATTTTCTTCTTCACTCTAACAAAAACGAATGTAGAATAGCAAAGGCTGTTGCAACACAATGAGAATATATAATTGCACACTGGGAAAGCTAAAAGCAATTTGGTATTTTAAACAATGTTTGTGATTGTGCAAGCATGCCTCACATCTACTGTCATTAAATAGTCAAATACACACATCTGTGGCTATCTAAACTCTCTCAATCCAAACTCAGTAATGAAACAAATTTGGATAATGGGAAATACATGTGTACCTAATCCATGTAGCCATTGGCCTTTTTTTCAGTTGTCCTGCATGTATCAAGTAACAACAGTTCTTTTTTTCTTTCTTTTTGAGATGGAGTCTCGCTCTGTCGCCCAGGCTGGAGTGCAGTGGCGCGATCTCGACTCACTGCAGGCTTCGCCTCCCAGGTTTATGCCATTCTCCTGCCTCAGCCTCCTGAGTAGCTGGGACCACAGGCGCACGCCACCACGCCCGGCTAGTTTTTTTTTGTTTTTTTTGTTTTTGTATTTTTAGTAGAGACAGGGTTTCACTGTGGTCTCAATCTCCTGACCTTGTGATCCGCCTGCCTCGGCCTCCCAAAGTGCTGGGATTACAGGCGTGAGCCACCACGCCCAGCCAACAACAGTTCAAAGAATGCCTGCTGAATGAATAAGAGAACAGTTACATTATTTAGTTAAACAGCTAACCAATCAAATCAATCTATTTATAGCATTTCCTGAATGTTGATGGCTTTGCAGAAGTTCATTCTAATTAGGTCATTTGGTTACCACTTATAGAGACGACCTAAAAGAAATGAGAAACGGTGAACAGGTATGAGGCACAGCTGAAGGCGGATACAGGTAAATATGTCCATATTTTTGGAAATTCTGGACACACATGGAAGAACTTACCTCATTTCAAAGACCAAAACAAATGCTCATATTAAAATTATGCTGTAGATCTCAAATCAATAAACTACACAGCTCGTTAATTTTTCTAAGGTTTTCTAGTACTAAACAAAACAGTGATACGCTACATCCAAATTCTTCATTTTCTTGATATCTTTTTTTTTTTGAGATGGAGTCTCACTCTGACACCCAGGCTGGAGTGCAGTGCCATGATCTTGGCTCACTGCAACCTCTGCCTCCTAGGTTCAAACAATTCTCCTGCCTCGGCCTCCCAAGTAACTGGGATCACAGGCGCCCGCCACCGTGCTTGGCTTATGTTTTGTGGAGACGGGGTTTCACCATGTTGGCCAGGCTGATCTCGAACTTCTGACCTCAAGTGATCCATTCGCCTCGGCCTCCCAAAGTGCTGGAATTACAGGCCTGAGCCACCATGCCCAGGCTTCTTGATCTCTTGATATGAGCAAGAGCTGAAAATCCTGGACAGGAATACTGGACAGTAAAATAGACATTGATAAAAATCCATGAACTCTGTATTTGCAAAACTGCAACAAGCTTTTATTCAAATATTAGATATTATAAGTTGATCAAAACACTAAACTCAATGTCTTTTTAGCTGTTTTTTCTAACAAAATATTCTATTTTCTAAACATATCATTTCTGACCAAAAATTCAGTGTGGATAGGATTAAATGTGTGAAGGTTTAGTGCTCCAAATACAAGCTCCAAGATAATTAAAATAGCAAAGAATCATTTGTTTTTAATGTATTATCCTTTCGGGGATAACTGGTCTATTTCAAGAATAAAGTCATTTAATATTGCCAGGAGAAAAAGAAGTGGGTTGGGTGCTGGAATGTACCTTGAGGCAAAGATTGCTATCATAGAGTTAACTATAGGACTGTGTTTAATTAAACTTTATTACTTTATTTGCTTTCTATCACATGAAGGGAAATAATTTGCATTAAATTGTTAGTCATTTAAAGATTATCTGTGTTGACCAAACACACATTGTGCATGTCAATGACACCTCCTCCGTTCAGCCCTGCCTGGAGTTGTGCAAAGACCTAAAATTAGGCTCACATTTGAGCAGTTCTGAAACTCTTTGGCTACTAAGGTAAGCTCTGGAAAAATTAAGGGTCAGTGAGGAACGAGACAGAAGTCAGAATTTGAAAACCAGATTAGAACCAGAGAAATATCTCAGTCAAAACATGAGCACAGAGGATGCAATACTCAGTCCAATTTAACCAGGTTCCAGATCACCAGGCTTTCATTCTCATTTAGTCAGCCATGCCAATGCTCCGGCCCTAGAAGGACTAAAAGGCACTGCAATAGCTTGAATGCTTGTCCCCTCCAAATCTCATGTTGAAATTTAATCCCCAGTGTTGGAGGTGGGACCTAATGGGGAGCATTGTGGTCATGGGGTAAATCCCTATTGAATAGATTATTACGGGGAGAGGGGTGAGTGAGTTCTTGCTCTGTTAGTTCCAACAACAGCTGGTTATTAAAAAGAGCCTGGCATCTCCATCCTCTGTCTTGTTTCCTCTGACCAAGTGATCCCACAGGCTGGCTCCCCTTCACCCCATGCCATGAGTGGAAGCAGACTGCAGCCCTCCCCAGAAGCAGATGCTGGCGCCATGCTTCTTGTGCAGCCTGCAGAACTGTGAGCCAAATAACCCTCTTTTCTTTATAAATTACCCAACCTTGGATATTCCTTTATGGCAACACAAATGGACTAAGACAGGCACTTAGCGGCTTCTGACAAAGACAGGATTCTAGTGCATGAGGAGAAACCAAGAGAAAATCAGTACTGAAAGGAGGAATCCAAATACGTAAGAAAACACTTGCCCTACGAGATGACTTATTAACTATGGTGAAGACCAGAAAAGATGAGCCACAGATTGGAGAAAGAGATCTGTAAGGCAAAAGCAATACAGGAATATTATACAGAACACATATGTTTTATTAACCTCATACAAATGGAGGCAAGGAAAAGACAAAGTAGTCAGTGTTATATCAGCCAATAAACCTTCAGAGGATACAGTGGGCATCCACAGAACTTGAAAACTGTACTGCCAACAAACAGATTTTAAAAATGTTCAAACTCTCTTATAATCAAATCAAAAAGATAATATTTCACAGTCATCTGATTGAAAAAAACAAGTTTGATAGTACCAAATGTAGATAAGAACGTGTGGGAATAGCAATGATATTATTCTGGTGAGAATGCCAATTCGTACCTCTACTTTGGAAAATAATTTAGTAATAGCCATGAAATTAAAGATGAGAATATCCAACAATCCAGCAATTGCAGGTCTAGAGATGACCACACATGCACATGGAGCACATACTGGGATGTTCATTACAGAACTTGCTGTGAGGTAGGAAGAAAAGGGAGATCCTATAATTGTCCCTCAGTTGGGAACTGGGCAAGGGTACTGTGGCATTCATACAATGGAGACCAATGAAGTTGCTGAAACAAAAAGTCCAGAGAACAGCCTTTATTTATTTATTTATTTTATTTTATTTTATTTTTTTGAGATGGAGTCTGTCTGTGTCACCCAGGCTGGACTGCAGTGGTGCGATCTCAGCTCACTGCAACCTCCACCTCCCGAGTTCAAGAGATTCTCTACCTCAGCCCTCCTAAGAAGCTGAGATTACAGGCACACGCCATCACGCTCTGCTAATTTTCGTATTTTTAGTAGAAGTGGGGTTTCACCGTGTTGGCCAGGGTGGTCTCTATCTCTTGACCTCCTAATCTGCCTGCCTCAGCCTCCAAAAGGCTGGGATTACAGGTGTGAGCCACTGTGCCTGGTCAGAACATGGATTTTCAAAAATGTGAAGAAAGTATACTAAGACTAGTTGCAGATATTTAAAAAGCAATTTCTCTTCTGTGTACGTACATAGACTACATAGTTTTTTTAAATATATGGTAGTTTATGTTCATGTTTAGAGTTGTGTGAGCTGGTGACAAGCAACTCTGTGAATAACTGCCTACTAAGGAATGGAAAGAAAGTGATTCGATGGGGCTGGTTGGGGGGCTCATGCCTGTAATCCCAGCACTTTGGGAGGCCGAGGCCAATGGATCACTTGAAGTCAGGAGTTTGAGACCAGCCTGGCCAACATGACAAAACCCCATCTCTACTAAAAATACAAAAATTAGCTGGGTGTGGTGGTGGGCGCCTGTTAGATCAGCTACTTGGGAGGGTGAGGTAGAGAATCCCTTGAACTCAGGAAGTGGAGGTTGCAGTGAGCCGAGATCGCACCACTGCACTCCAGCCTGGGCGATAGAGTGAGACTCCATCTCAAAAAAAAAAAAAAAAAAAGGAAAAGAAAGGGATCTGATGGGAGTGTGGAGTTAAGTTGTGTATGTAAATCTTTATTTTCTTAAATTGAAGCAAACTCATTAAAACATCTGTAAAAACTATGATAAATGTTAAACCAGATTTGTCAAATCTGGTTGATGTGACATTTGTCTGATATATAATGTTATTTTCATTTGAAATATTTCATATTATACAGTTATAAATTTAAATTATTTAATAAAGAAAAATTACTACAGTGCTTTATTTCCTCAATAAAAGCCTAAGAGACAGAAGAGTTAATAATGGTTCATATAACTAAAGGAGGAATTGTATTTAAGGGAGAACTTCTTAAAAGTGAGATTTCCAAAACAGTCATTATTTACGTAGGACAAATGCTATTTTACTAGGTTTATCAAAGATTAGGCTGTCTACAAACTTATGTATCATTCTAATAAATATTTTAATACAGAATATTCTAAATTTTAATAGGAAAATAATATTAAGTTCCTTCCATGTGCCATGCATAATCGTGTATAAAGTATAATTTCATTTTTATAACATTTCTGTGCCTTATCTCTTGCTTCTCTCCAATTCACAAATGAAGAAAGGAGTTACACTGCCCTTCATTCATGTACAAGGGGAGGGTTTGAATCCAGGTCTCTAGGAACCCAAAAGTCAAGCACCTTCCAAGGCAAAAGAGATTACCGTGTTACAACATAAATAAAAACATAATAGAATTGGGAATTGGATAGAGGGTTGAATAGTGTTCCCCAAAAATTCCTCTCAACACTGAAGCTCAGAATGTGACCTTATTTGGAGACAGGAGCTCCAAAGGTAATGCAGATGTAATCAGTTAAGATGACGTCATACTGGATTAATTTGGGTCCTAAATCTAATGACTGGTATCCTTTTAAGAAAAAGAGAGGCCGGGCGCGGTGGCTCAAGCCTGTAATCCCAGCACTTTGGGAGGCCGAGACGGGCGGATCACGAGGTCAGGAGATCGAGACCATCCTGGCTAACACGGTGAAACCCCGTCTCTACTAAAAAAAAATACAAAAAATTAGCCGGGTGAGGTGGCGGGCGCCTGTAGTCCCAGCTACTCGGGAGGCTGAGGCAGGAGAATGGCCTAAACCCGGGAGGCGGAGCTTGCAGTGAGCTGAGATCCGGCCACAGCACTCCAGCCTGGGCGACAAAGCGAGACTCCGTCTCAAAAAAAAAAAAAAAAAAAATAAAAGAAAAAGAGAAAACACAGGACACAGACACAAGGAAGCAGCAAAGGTGAAGACAGAGGCTGGGGTGTAGTGACGCGGCTACAAGCCGTGGGGCCACCGAAGGCTGGGAAGGGGAAAGGAGCGACCCTTCCCCAGAGCCTTCAGAGGGAGCAGCTGACACCTTGAATTCGGACTTCCAGCCTCGAGAACAGTGAGAAGATATTTCTGTGCTTTGAAGCCATGCAATCTGTAGTACTCTGTTGTAGCAGCCCTAGAAAACTAATACAGGGATACAGTTGAGACCCCAAATATACTGAGGTCATATTTAATTTTCACAACATTTTGCTCAGTTCCATCTTGCTTTCCTTCAGCTTGGAGATGAAAAAACATAGTCCCTACCTTCGTGCATGTACAAGGGTGAGGATCTGAATCCAGTTCTCTAGGAATTCCAAATTCCTGCCGGTTCTAAGGCAAAATAGTTCACCGTGTTATGACATTTGTGGAAATGCAAAATAACAAAGAACTAGATAAGCAATTTAAAAGTCATCCTAATAATTCCTAATGAATAATGATGATAGCTGTTAGTGAAATCCATAAAATGTTTTATATAGATGACTTAGATCTGTTCTACAACAATCTTTATTTTCAAGACTTAAGCAGTAAAAATTTACTAATTTCATATTTTCTGCCATCACTATAAAACAGAATCAATCTCATGTGATTAAATTTGGGGCATGTAACATACAAATCATGTCCTCTTTCTATTAATAAGATGCTATTTGACTTGCAGAAGTTCGTGGGTCATTTAAAATTGAATAAATGGTTTGCTTTTGGAACTATAAAGAGCCCAAACTGGTATTTGGCAAACTGTTCATTTTTTCCAAAACACAGAAATCTGCTGTTTTAAGTTTTTATTCAGATTTCAAAATTAACTCCTTATTGGAGAGAACCAGTTAATTATGTTCTGATTTTCTCTCTTCTCCTTTCAAGAGCCATAGTTTATTATGAATTCAGGAAAGCTTAAGTTTCTATTACCCCTTTAAATGAATTGGAACTAATTGGTCAATAGTCCTTGGCAATAAGGAGTTGAAACTAGCATTACTTTCCTAGTGAATTATACAGATGCACTATCTTGACTGTGAAACTCCATTAGAGTTGAGCTCAGACGGCACTGGCTTTCACCGATAATTTCTCAATGGCATTTAATTGAGGGGTAGAGAAAAGTCGAGGGCTGCCCTTATTAGAAAACCCTGACTGGCACCAAAAAGGCACAATAGTGTATTTGTTAAGTACTTTGGAATTAGCTATACCTGGTGCAAATACCAGTACTTTCCCTTATGTGCCACACTGGTCAGGTCTATGCAAGCCTACTCGCAAAAGTCCAAGGAAGCTGAGAGTTTGAACGGGGAGGCTGACAAATCTAGTCTCTTAGAAATAAACATTTAGTAAGGACTTACAAAAGGAGGCCATGCCTGTGTCTTGGACAGTCACGGGACAAGATGGTGGATCCCCGCACCGTTACCCTTCAGACCCAGGGCTTATGTACCACAGGGAAAGGGTGTACATGCTTCACAAGGGAGGTTTAGGACAATTGAAGTATAGTCACATCAAAGGATTGCACCTTGGGAATTACGGTAAGTACATTTAGGATTTACGGTAAGTCCCTGCTCATACACAAGGAACACAAGGAATAATAGATACACTGGAAATCCTAGAGACCCTCCCAGAATGGGTTAATCAGAAGCCAACATGGCACATTAGCCTCCAAGATGGAGTTGCTATGGTGTCTACACCTTACAAGCTGTAAGACTTAGGAAAAGGAGGCAACACCCTCTCTAAGCCTAATTCCCTGTCTGTGTATTGAATTCATAAAAGTACCTACCAACGACTTACCAATGACAAGGAAGGTGGAGTGACAAGGAAGGTGGAGTGATCGGCCCAGAACGGAAGGCTAGTTAATTTTTATCACTGACACTGTTTAGAAATGCTGGTATATGCAATAATAACAAGCAGAATAACTGCTGTTGTTGTTGTTTTTAATTTTTCCATGGCCATGCACTCACTTCTTTACTGTTCCCACCACTCCACTCTAGGCTGGCAACGAGGACTCACTTCCCAATGTTACTACAGGGATGAAATGGGCAGTCCTGGTGACACTGTCCTGGAGTCACTGCCAAGGGCAGAGGTAGGACATTGTATTTCACAAGATTCCTGGGAAAGGTGAGATCAGACAGGCAGGACTGTTTTCTCAGGAGCAGGAAACTGGTACTTAGGCAGCACTCCCTAGGGCCTGCTCATAGCCACGAGACATGATGACACGATGTGAGAAAAGCACTGACTTTGGAGCAAGTGAGGTGCGGTCAGCACACGGGGGGATGCCTGTTTGTGTGACATCTCATAGTGTCCGGAAGTTTACATGACATGCACCACAAAATGTTCGGGTCTTGTGGAATATTTTCACAGAAATCAATAAATGGATATAGTCTTCTGACTACGGACAAAGGGCAGGACCAAGAGGCCCGCGAGGGAAAGAGAGGAAAGGAAGCATAAGGAATTAGGCTAGATAATTGGTTTAAATGTTGCTAATACCAAGATACTCTCTGACAAGGAAGATTAAATAATGTAAACAATAATAACATGAAGGCAGACTTAAAATCTAGATATCAACAAAGATAACATGAGTGGGGAGAAAAGCGGATGCTGTCGCGTTCATATTCTTTTCTCCCCACAGGGAATTTCTAGCCCAGCGCTGAGAGAGACAGGCAGAGAGATAAATATATGTGTGTGCATATAAATATCTGAAAACCACAAAGAAACTCCGGGAATAAAAACCAGAATGATCAGCTTTCAAATCACCAAGGGAAAGAAATGAGAAAGGAAATGTAGTATGTGAATAAATAGACATAAAAAGCAAAGTACAGAACAAGGTGAGAGAAGATTCACGAGGAACAGCCAGTTGTCACGCTAAAGTAATTTCTAAGATAAGACACAATTTAAGAATCATGTCCCTGAGGCGAAAAAGAGTATCAACCTTGTCTATCACTCCATTTCTAGCTTGGGGAACAGAGTGCCCCATGCCAGTGCCCAGTGATTCCTGAATTGGATATAAATAAAAAGCCAAATCCTAACGACATTTCCTGTAATTTTTATACATAGACGTTGAGGCTGGATTTGTTAGTATTTTGTGAAGTTTAGTGCATCTTTGAGAGGAAAGATTGAACAAGAATTTCTTTCTTATTTTACCATTTTCAGCTTTTGGCATCAAGGTTAGAGTAGTCTTATAAATTAATGTGAGAAAGCACTGCCTCCTTTTCCATTCTCTCAAAAAGTCTGTATAAGAATGTAAGTATTGGCCGGGCGCGGTGGCTCAAGCCTGTAATCCCAGCACTTTGGGAGGCCGAGACGGGCGGATCACGAGGTCAGGAGATCGAGACCATCCTGGCTAACACGGTGAAACCCCGTCTCTACTAAAAATACAAAAAACTAGCTGGGCGAGGTGGCGGGCGCCTGTAGTCCCAGCTACTCAGGAGGCTGAGGCAGGAGAATGGCGTGAACCCGGGAGGCGGAGCTTGCAGTGAGCTGAGATCCGGCCACTGCACTCCAGTCCGGGCGACAGAGCGAGACACCGCCTCAAAAAAAAAAAAAAAAAAAAAAAGAATGTAAGTATCGGGCCGGGCGCAGTGGCTCAGGCCTGTAATCCCAGCACTTTGGGACGCCAAGGCAGGTGGATCACCTGAAGTCAGGAGATTGAGACAAACCTGACCAATACGGGGAAACCCCGTCTCTACTAAAAATACAAAAATTAGCCAGGTGTGGTGGCGGGAGCCTGTAATCCCAGCTACTTGGGAGACTGAGGCAGGAGAATCACTTGAACCTGGGAGGTGAAGATTGCAGTGAGCCAACATAGCCCCACTGCACTCCAACGTGGGAGACAGAGGGGGACACCATCTCAAAAAAAAAATACTTGTTCTTTGATTAGTAGAATTCTCTAGTAAAATAATGGGGGATTGTGTTCTTGGTGTGAATCGATTTTTAAGTAAACACTTGGTTTATTTAATTACTATAGATCTTTCTATGTAGGTTTTCGATTGCCTTTTAAATCAATTTTTTCTGTTATATTTTTGTAGGAAATTGTCTATTTTATCTAACTTGTAAACATATTAGTCTTTAATTTATTCATAAGGAGTCTCTCAGAGTTTTCTCTCTGCTGTACCTGGTTCTGTTTCCTTTTTCATATTCAATATTATTTATTTGTGCTTTTTCTATTTTCTTCCTATGCAGTCTTGCCAAGAGTTCATACTTTTTATCTGGCAAAGAATTAAGTTCTGTAGGCCGGGCGCGGTGGCTCAAGCCTGTAATCCCAGCACTTTGGGAGGCCGAGACGGGCGGATCACGAGGTCAGGAGATCGAGACCATCCTGGCTAACACGGTGAAACCCCGTCTCTACTAAAAATACAAAAAAAAACTAGCCAGGCGAGGTGGCGGCGCCTGTAGTCCCAGCTGCTCGGGAGGCTGAGGCAGGAGAATGGCGTGAACCCGGGAGGCGGAGCTTGCAGTGAGCTGAGATCCGGCCACTGCACTCCAGCCTGGGCGACAGAGCGAGACTCCGTCTCAAAAAAAAAAAAAAAAAAAAAGAATTAAGTTCTGGTTTTGCTAATTCTCTGTAATTAATTCTTTGAGTTCATTAATTTCTGCTTGTACTTGTATTATTTCATTTCTTCTACTTTATTCTTCCCTAATTTCTTAAACTGCACACTTAGCTTCACTGGCAGTTATTTCCTCTTTTATAAGCATTTAAAACTGTAAATTTCCCTTGAAATACTCTTCTCCAACATTTGTTTAATAAGGTGGGTAAGGTGTGTGAAGACACTTTAGTACAGATTTTCTAATTTCTATTTTTTTAAAGATTACAAGTAGGATTTCGCTGTCTTGTTCTCTCATTTCTAACTTAATAGCACTATTGTAAGAGAGCATGATTAGTTTGACACTACTTCTTAGAAAGGCTTAGAAACTATCTTTTCTCGTGGCTAGGCGTGGTGGCTGACACCTGTAATCCCAGCACTTTGGGATGCCAAGGCGTGCGAATCACTTGAGGCCAGGAGTTCTAGACCAGCCTAGCCAACATGGAGAAACTCTGTCTCTATTAAAAACAGAAAAATTAGCCGGGTGTGGTGGTGAGCACCTGTGGTCCCAGCTACTCCAGAGGCTGAGCCATGAGAATCGCTTGAACTCCAGGAGGCGGAGGTTGCAGTGAGCTGACATCACACCACTGCACTCCAGCCTGAGTGACAGAGCGAGACCTCGTCTCAAAACAAAAAAACAAGTAAGTGGCTAATTTTCCTAAGCGTTTAATGCATATTTCAAAAAGTGCATATTTTCTAATCATTAGTCGAAAGATTTTATATACTTTTATTAGGTCAATCAAAGCACATTAGTTTTGCTGTTCAAATTTTTTTGGTCTCTTCATAAATTTACTTGAAGAGATACATCAATTAATTCAATAGACGTGTTAACATCTCCCACTATGTATATTTGTGGCTCTTTTCAAGTCTCTCAATTTTCACTTTCTGTATTTAAAGCTATGTAATTGGGTTACAAGTTCAGAATTATTATAACTTTTCCTGAATTATACTTTTGCAAATTATTAATGACCTTCATACCTAATGTTACTTTTTAGTGTCTATTTCATATATTTCTTCTTAAAAATATCTGTCATGTTTTATTTTATAACATAAAATTAATTGACTTTTACTATTTAAAAAGTATCTTAGTAAAAAACTATTTTTGACTTAGAAATGCCTTTGAGAAAAATAAAAAATTCTAACACTCAGAAATTAGACTTTTATGTCTATTATTTCATATCTTTTTCTATTCAAACATAGAATGTATATACATGTATAAAATGTACATATACTACAAATAATTTACACATATAAGTTATATATGTATTATATATAATTTTTTAAACAAAATGAGATTATACCATATGTACCATTTTACAGCTGTCTTTTTTCATTTGACAACATCCATCTTTCCACATTTATGTTCATGATTTTCTTGCTCAAAATCAGCAACTAGTGGCTGGATACAGTGGTTCACGCCTGTAATCCCAGGACTTTGGGAGATTGAGGCAAGCAGATCACATCACGAGGTCAGCAGTTCAGGACCAGCCTGACCAACATGGTGAAACCCCATCTCTACCAAAAAATACAAAAATTAGCTGGGTATGGTGGCATGCACCTGTAATCCCAGCTACATGGGGGGCCGAGACAGGAGAATCACTGGAACCCAGGAGGCAAAGGTTGCAGTGAGCTGAGATTGCACCATTGCACTATACAGCCTGGGTGACAGAGCTAGACTCTGTCTCAAATAAATAAGTAAATAAATATCAGCAACTAATTCAGGCTCATACATTGTATCTGGTGATATACTTCAGAAGAAAGAAAGAATAAAGCAAATAGTATAATAAATTCGAATATATCCATCAATCCACTTCAGAAGAGTATATCAGAAGAAAATTTTGCAATATGTGACTAGGGTAAGATGAGAACAAATCACAAAATAATATATGAGTTCCCAAACGGATTAGATTTTTATGAAAAAAGTTTTCTAAATTAAGAAAAGTATGTAGAAACGTGGAATCTTATCATGAGCTGAACGTAACTTCCCACAATATCCAATTATATCTCTAATTGGAACCTGGGGGATGATTAGTTCTCTAAGCCCCTATCATTATCCTCAATCAGTCTATCACTCCCCTGTGACATTTCTGAAATCTCCCATCAGTCCAAAGTGCATTGCTCAATGGCAGCTAAGTTCACGTTCTTGGTCAACGAGACGTACCTGAGATAAAGAGGCGTTTGTCCTCACATTCTTGTATATATACTTGGATGTTGCAAAACACTCTACTATTCAGAATTTTTATTTTTAATTTACTTTTTAAGGTGTTCTAAGGTCAGATGCTCTGTTTCTACACTACTGAGAAGTACCTAAGACACTGGCACCCAAAACCTCTTTCTTGAAAGATAAGAAGTAAACAGAATCCCAGGAATATTACTTTTTTTTTTTTTTTTGAGATGGAGTCTCGCTCTGTTACCCAGATTGGAGTGCAGTGGCGCAATCTTGGCTCACTGCAAGCTCTGCCTGCCAGGTTCAAGTGATTCTCCTGCCTCAGCCTCTCGAGTAGCTGAGACTACAGGCGCCGCCACCACACCTGGCTAATTTTTTGTATTGTTAGTAGAGATGGGGTTTCACCTTGTTACCCAGGATGGTCTCGATCTCCTGACCTCGTGATCCACCCACCTCAGCCTCCCAAAGTGCTCGGATTATAGGGATGAGCCACCACACCCGGCCCGGAATATAACTTTTTAGTGTCTATTTTATATATTTATTTTTTTTAAAAACCTGTCATGTTTTACTTTATAAATAGAGAAAAATTCTATTATTAACAAATTTCTTTCAGGAACATCACTTAAATACTTCAGGAAAACTACACTTTTATTTTTTAAAATCTTATTATATATGATGACTAGTACTATCTTGAGTATGTTTTCCATGATTATTTGCATTACTCAGTGTGCTCAGATGTATATACAGATTGACAGTCAGTCAAAGTGCTGCTGCCGGTATTGGCGATTTTTGGAGATTTCAATGAAGACATCTTTTAAGGTCATGAGTTCAAACTGAATGCTCCAAATTAGCACATTATGCTTCTATTTTTATAGCAAGAAGTTTCATTGGTAAGACTTTCTAAGGCGTTGTCAAACAAAATTTTCTTAATAATGTTAAGAGTGTTTGGGGAAGGATTTAAAGTGAATGATTTTAACTCTTGCAAAGTTATCTTAAAATTTTACCTAAAATTACACAAAATAAATAAAATGTTACAGAGAATAGTGCATTAAATGACATAAAATTAGATGGAGACACACCAAGTATAATTACTATAAATGACTAATTTCTCTCATTGAAGCATAGTCTTTCAGACAGATTTTCAAAAAATCTAATATTGACAATCTTAAAATACAGAAGAATTTTAAAGTTAAATGAGAACAGTCAAGATTGAAATATTCATCATTAAATAATGTCAGACTTGCTTTCACACAATGATGTTTCCTCATCCAGAACATGGTAGGTGTCCAATACATGCTTTTGGGCTGACACACTGAATGAATAAATGCATGAATGAAGGAATGAATGATGAATAAAATAGCACTATGATCTAATAAGGAAGTTTTCCAGGAAGAGTGAGGTCTTGAACTTAGATATCAAGCAATAGAATAACAGGACTTGCTAGAGAGAAGTATGGGAAAGGCGAGGGCCCCTATATCCTGAAAAACATTAAGTCCCAAAAGTAGATGGCTTGAACCGGAGGGTTGTCTTGGTGGAACACAGTTGAGGAGACCATCACAATGGTCACGGGAGAATATGAGCTGTGTGGAAAAATCCCTCATGACTGGGCCTAGCAGTTTATAGTTCATTAAGGAAAATGAGTGAAAGTGATCTAGTAACAGAGAAGACACATCTAATGTAAAGTCAGAATGAAAGCAGTGGTTCACACAAGGTGGTCCCCAGATCAGCAGCATCAGCATCTCCTGGGAATTTGTTAGAAATGTAATTCAGGGGCCTCACTCCAAACATCATGAATCAGACATTTTGAAGTGGACCCAGTAATCTTTTTTAACGAACCCTCTAAGTAATTCTGATGGACTCAAAAATTTGAGAGCCACTATTTTAAAGTATTTGTCTTTTATCACAGTTTACTTACTGTGTGCCATGCAGTGGTGCTCGTAACACTTGTTGAATAAATGAGCAAATAAAAGAGTAACAAGAAATTAGTGTAGAATATGATAAAACATGTAAAACAGTTGTATATTTTAAATAGGAAACGCTGTAAGCTTCAATCAAGTAAGAATGCATTAAGCACTTATTTTGGAGGAAAACATGTAGCATGGAAAATATTAGACATGTAAAGCACGTTCCTTACCAGAAAGAAACTTGAATACAGTCAAGAAAAGATAAGACATTTCAGGAGATGAGTAGCCCAGTGAGACAGTGTATGATAATGCGACATCAGTGGTATAGAAAATAAGCTTCATTTCTTTGCCCTCTAGACCTGATTGAAAGTTTCGGTTTGAGCAAACTACCTATGGCATAGGTTAAAATGGGAAAGCTTGCAGGGTAAAGGAAGGAAGTGTAAACTGAGGAGGGCTCTGCACCTATAAGGAAGGAAGACATGTAGGAAGACATGATAGATGAAGGGAGCAGAGTGTAGAAAATTATGACCAAAGAAAATCTGGGCTGAGGTTGTAAAACTATAAACACGCAAGTTTTGTTAGATTGGAAGGCTTGGGTAAAGGAAGAATTATAAAGTGACACATTATATTGAGACTACATTTAAGAGCTCCAAATTAATAGAAAAAGAGCTCCTACCTGATCCTTCAGGCACATGGTTTGGAAAAGGGAACAAAATAATGAAAATGTAAGTTTTATTGTTTACATCTTAAAATGTTGGAGATGTTTAGCTAACAGCAGAATAGTTTTAGGTTCCCTATGTATCCTTCCTCTCCTCTCCCACACCCCTCTAGACTTACAATTTTGCAGTCGTAACAAGAGTAATCCTTCTGTTGAATTCCATTAGCATTTCAGGGGATACTTTCTTTATTTCAAATTCATCATCAGTTGGTGATCTTCACACTTAGGCTCCATTCTTTGTCCTCTAGACTTGATGCCTGGAAATCAATTGTCTGGAAAGCACAGAGGTGCTGATGGCAGTTGTATTATGGGAAACTCTAAATTCTGTGAAGTCAAAACTGCCTTAAAGGAGTGAATATTCTTTCTCCTATATTCCTTTTTGTGAGTCCAATTGTTGTATATCAGATTCTTTAAGTAATACCAGAAGGAAAGTTAAAAGCAGTCCACCCTTCATTCAAACACAGATTGTGATTCGCACAGATTTACAGATTTACTCACTATTCCACTCCCACCAGTGCTCAGTTATTTTTTGTATAATAAATACAGCCCGCAATAGAGGATTCAGAAGCACAAATCCACCCTGAGCAGTTGCTGACTCAAAAAAAAAAAAAAAAAAGAAAGTAAAACAGTGACATCTGCAGAATGAAGAAAAATTAGATTTAGATGATTCCATTATTGTAGAAGAAAGCACTACAGGATGACAGAAAACTATTTAGAAACCTATTTAATGCCTTTCTAAGCCACCACGCCCAGCTAATTTTTTATATTTTTAGTAGAGACAGGGTTTCACCCTGTTAGCCAGGATGGTCTCGATCTCCTGACCTTGTGATCCGCCCGCCTCGGCCTCCCAAAGTGCTGGGATTACAGGTGTGAGCCACTGCGCCCAGCTGAATCTTCTCTTATTTATTAATCTAAGAAGAAGTTTGTCAATTTTGTTGATTCTTTTTAAGAACTGACTTGCTTATATTAATTTTCTCTGCTGTTTTTCTATTCTTAATTTCATTTATCTCTAATTTTTATTATTTCCTTCCTATTCTAGCTTTGGTTTCATTTTTTTCTTCTTTTTAAGTTCCTTAATATATAAAGTTAGACTGTTGTTTTGAGATCATCCTTCTCTTTTAATGTAAGCATTTAAAGCTATAAATTTCCTCTTAGCATTGCTTTGGCTTCATTCCATAAGTTTTGGTATGTTGTTTTCTCGTTTTTGCCTCAAGATATTCTCTAATTTCCCTTGTGATTTCTTGTTCGACCCATTGTTGTTTAGGACTGTGTTGTTTAATGTCCACATATTTATGAACTTTCCAGCACCTGGATGAAATATTCATTGCCAAAAAAGTGGCCAACTAAAAGTATTATACACAACAAGACTGTCCCTCAAAAATAAAGAAAAATTAAGACTTTCCCTGACAAGTCAAAGCTAAGGGAATTTCTTAACATTAGACCTGCCCAAGAAAAAATGCTAAAGAGATCCCAGCTACTAGTGAGGCTAAGGGCGGGATTATTACTTGAGCCAAAGGGCTCAAGGCTATAGTATGCTACAGCCACACCTGTGAATAGCCACTACTGAAGTCTAGCCTGGGCAAGAGAGTGAGACCCTGTCTCTAAAAAACATTTTAAAAAGTCAAAAATAAATGTTTAAAAACATGATACAAAAAACAGTTAACAAAATGGCAGTAGTAAGTCCTTCCCTAGCAGCAATAACTTTATAGATGGATTACACTCCCTAATCAAGACATAATTTGGCTAAATGGATTTTTAAAAATTCAATGATATGCTGTCTACAGGAGATACACTTTAGAAACAATAACATGCATAAGCTGAAAGTGAGAATTTTAAAAATCCTAAACTTCTAGTTTTCTAAAAAAAAAAAAAAAAAAAAGGTGGGGTCTAAAAAAAAAAAAAAAAAGCTTTGTTGCCTAGGCTGGAGTGCAATAGATCCTAAACTTCTAGTTTTCTTAAAAGAAAAAAAAAAAGCTGGGGTCTCACTTTGTTGCCTAGGCTGGAGTGCAATAGCATGATAATACACTGGTGCCTTGAATTCCTGGGCTCATGGGATCCTCTTGCCTCAATCTCCTGAATAGCAGGGACTATAGGCATGCACTGCCATGCCCAGCTAGTTTTAAAATTTTTTTTATAGAAATGGTATCTCATCATCTTGCCCAGGCTGGTCTGAAACTCTGGGGCTCAAGTGATCCTCCCTCTTTGGCCTACCGTAGTACTAGGATTACAGGCATGAGCCACCTCTCCCAGCCTCTTACAGTTTTAAGAGATGCTAATGCCTCTAAAGATTATTTGACAACATCATTGTGAAGAAACTAGTAACATAATTCAAATTAAAATACAAGATGTAATATTCCAAATGAACACTCTAAAGATAGACAGTGAGATAAATGAGATAAGATGCTGAACCAACAAAAATATAGACTTCAATAAGTAAACGAAGATTCTTCAGATTTATTTCAAATGGCAATTCCTATAGCAGATACTTATCATGTATTTATTGGATAAATACTTATGTTTATGTATGACTCTGTATATATCTAAATAGTCTTGATCTAGTTACAAAGTTGTGGATGAAAACTGAACAGGCAGACATGATCAACTAACCTCTCAGTCATTCCATACTAAATAAATGCAGTAGATTTTCCTAAACTCCTTCCAAAAGATATATTTCATTAGACAAATCCATGAACTATAGACAACTTCAATTATTTTAAAAATAGGCCAGGTGCAGTGGCTCACGCCTGTAATCCCAGCACTTTGGGAGGCCGAGGCAGGTGGATCACGAGGTCAGGAGATCGAGACCATCCCGGCTAACACGATGAAACCCCGTCTCTACTAAAAATACAAAAAACTAGCCGGGCGAGGTGGCGGCGCCTGTAGTCCCAGCTACTTGGGAGGCTGAGGCAGGAGAATGGCGGGAACCCGGGAGGCGGAGCTTGCAGTGAGCCGAGATCAAGCCACTCACTCCAGCCTGGGGGACAGAGTGAGACTCCATCTCAAAAAAATAAATCAACAAAAATAAAAATAAAAATAAAAATCTCACTCTTGATATTGAGATGGAAAATGACATATGTTGTTTGTTTCTTGATTGAACTGATTCTCAACAATGTAACTTAGGCACTACTCAAAAACTGGTTATGTATCTATATTTTGATCATGTTTTCTTTTTTATTCTGATAGCATCGATTTTTTTTTTTTTTTGATGTCGGAATACACCTGACATCAGAATTCAACCTAATACTATGGCATAGAGGCCAAGTTTAAGCTTCAAGAAGGACATATTTATTTCCAATAACAAATTTTAGTTTTGATTTTGAAGTTCAATGTGATTAACATGATCAATCTCAACTCTTCATCCTTAGAGCAAAGCCTTTGCCTCAACTTCATCTCTTCATCTTAGAAATAAATATAATGATGGTCATATTCCTGCTTTTTCTGTACAAATTACTGGCAAATACAAAGATATTTACTGGTCATCAATTATTCACAACATCGCATTGCTGACTCACATTAAGTTGTCCCAGAAGAGGCCTTTAACAATTTTTTCCGGAAACAATTTCCTTTACCTGAAAACTGTGACAAAAATAGTGGGAATTTCAAACACTGTGGCAAGGTAAAAAGGGACGTACTTGTGTGCAGACAATTTGACTAGTTCTTGCAAAACCAAAAGAGCGCACAACTCACTGTAATTACCTCAGTACGAAGATAATTTTAAGTTTTTTTAACATGTATTTTCAAGTAATAGCAAATCTCATTGTCCTTTAAAGGAAAGGATTTCAGAACTTATAGAGAGAGCAGATCCTGGGCCGTACATCAATGAGGTTCATTTTTCAGCTTTAACTTTCAAATTAGATTTTTGCTTGAGTTGGCAGCAGGGCAATTGAGTTGCAAACCAGGTTTTATGAAAAAAGGAGTTTTAAAATTATTTTATATAAAGAATTCATGCCTAGAGGATTTACGTCACAGAGTTTCTTCAGAAAATTTAAAGAAGTTCTTCCTCTCTCCTATGAATATCTACTATAACGTTGTTTCCCAAGGCTAAGTAAAAGACAGCATTTGGGGAAAGAAAAGCTCATAACCTGATGACTTTCTGTCCTAAGGGAGGCGGGAGGAGGAGGAGGAAAGAGACAGAGGTAGAGAAGTCAGGCATAGGCATATCAGCCCCACCACCCTCGACATCCAATTCTGTGGTAAGAGGCACACTTTGTAGGAAAAGCCTCAATATCAGAGTTGGTGGCCTGTTCCCTTGGCAAACACAGGGGAGGAGCTTACTGCCACAGGGCTGCTTCCTACCTTACAGCAAGAGATGGCTCAGAGGTAGCACCCAGAGGAAAGAAGTAAGCAGCAATGATGAGGTAGTGTTGCTGTCCCCAGGTCCTGTGTGCCAAGTTCAGGAGACTCAGAATTCTGCAGTAACTTCAAGGGTGATGCTATCAGGATTGCAGGGACACCATCAGAGGTATGGGTTCAAAGCCAAGAAAGCCAGTTTTTAATTTGCCTTATAGAACAAAACCCAACTCTATGCTATATATAAGAGACAACCTAAAACGAAGTGATTCAGAAGTGTTACAAACAAAGGAATAGGTAGAGGCATGCCAGGAACATGGAAATAATCAGAAAACAAAAGAAGTAATCCAGATATCAGATAAAGTAGAATTCAAGACAGAAACACTACATGTGAGGACAAAGTCACATTGTTCTGTTTTTTTTTTTTTTTGAAATGACATCTCACTCTGTTGCCCAGGCTGGAGTGCAGCGGTGCGATCTCGGCTCACTGCAACCTCCGCCTCCTGGGTTCAAGTGATTCTCCTGCCTCAGCCTCCGGAGTAGCCGGGATTACAGGCGCCCACCACCAGGCCTGGCTACTTTTTGTATTTTTAGTAGAAAGGGGGTTTCACCACGTTGGCCAGTCCAGTCTCAAACTCCTGACCTCAAGTGATCCACCCACCTTGACCTCCCAAAGTGCTGGGATTACAGGCGTGAGCCACCGTGCTCAGCAAAAGGCGTTTTGTTTTTGTTTTTTGAGACGAAGTCTTGCCCTGCCGCCCAGGCTGGAGTGCAGTGGTGCAATCTCGGCTCACTGCAAGCTCCTGCGAAAGGCGTATTTTAATGCTAAAAGCCATAATGCACACTTGGAAGATAACTTTTAGGAAAATTAACGAACCAAATAACATCAGCAATCACCTTTATGATGCAAAAACTATGGGAGATCCAAGGAGACAAAGAAACAGAACACACCCATGACAGGAGACATTCATACACCACTCTCAGCACAAGACAGGTCAAATGAACAAATCAATAAGGAGAAAGAATGCTTATCCAACATAGTATTACGACAGTGAGGTAGCCCCACGGCTATACATTCACAGGTTATTCACAAAAATCGATTATAGATTCAACTATAAGGAAGGTATCAATGAGTTTCATGACGCAGAAATACTCTAAGAAATAATTCTGCCCACAATGCAGTGAAGTTAGAAATTATTAAGAACAAAAATCAAAAAGTTCTTTTATCCTGGATACTAAAAAGCCTATGAAATAACTCATAGGTGACAGGAAAAATAACTGAAATTACAAAATTTCTTTTAAAAATCATAACATAGTATGGACCCGGAAAATTTGAGACAGGTCTCAGTCAATTTAGAAAGTTTACTCTGCCACGGCTGAGGACGTACCTGTCACACAGCCTCAGGAAGTCCTGAGCACCTGCGCCCAAGGCGGTCTGGGCACAGCTTAGTTTTATACATTTAGGGAGACATGAGACATCAGTCACTACATGGAAGAAGTATGTTGGTTCAGTGTGGGAAGGCAGGACAACGTGAAGCAAAGGCAGGAGGACTGGAAGCCAGGGAGGGAGCGTCCAGGTCACAGATAGGAGATACACAAACCTTTACATTCTTTTGAGTTTCTGATTAGCCTTTTGAGTTTCTGATAGATTAAACTACGAGGAGGCAAATCAGATACGCCTCCATGTCAGTGAGCAGAGGACTGACTTTGAACAGAATGGGAGGCAAGTTGGCCCTAAGCAGTTCCCAGCTTGAGTTTCCTGAGCGATTTTGGGGGCCCAAGATCTTTTCCTTTCACAATGGCATTAAATAAAAGAATCTATGAGATACATTTAAAAATGTAATTAGAAGAAAATTCCTAACACCAAATACTTACCAGCAAAAATAAAAGAACGAAAGTAAATACTCATCTTAAAATGCTGAAAAACAAAATCCAACAAACTAAACCTAAAGAAAACAAAATAAGACAAAAGCAGACATTAATGTGGTAGAGTGTATAAAAAGAGTAGACAATAAATGTAAATCCTACATTCTCAAAAACAACAAAAAGACAAAATACTTGATAAATCAATCATAAAGAGGGAAAAATGGGCACACATTATACGTATCTTTTTTAAGTGACATAGAGGAATACCATTAAACCAAGAAATTTTTTAAATAACAAAAAATGTTGTGCAGACTTTTACATAAATAAAATGGAAAACATGAAATGAGTCATTTTCCTGGAGGAAGCAGATTACCAAAATTAATCCCATTATCAATAGAAAATTTAAACCAACCAACTTCCCTAGAAGAAATCACGATATTATGAAACTACTTCACAAAAAAAGCATCAGGCCCAGATGCTTTTGTAGCAGGACGAGCCGCAGACAAAACCTGTCAGACGCGGAGTTGTAGAAAGAAGGGCTTTATTCAGCTGGGAGCATCAGCATGCCACTGCCTGAAAATCCAAGCTCCCTGAGTGCACAATTTCTGTCCCTTTTAAGGGCTCACAACACTAAAGATTTCACATGAAAGGGTCGTGATTGATTTGAGAGAGCAGGGCTGCATGCACCTGTGGTCAAAGTGAAACAGATCAGAGCAGGGAGTTTCACAGTGTTCTTTTATACAATGCTGGGAATCTATGGATAATATCGGTTTCTAAGTCATGAGTTGATTTTTAACTACTAGGTTTAGGCCAGGCTGGCCCAGGCCTGGTGTTGGGCCTGGCGCCGGGCTGCCCGTCTTTGGTTTCACTTCCTTGTTTTTTCTTAAAACGGGCACTGAATATAAAACAATATAAAACAATATGAGAGGGTCTCTCTCTCCCCTCACTTTCACAGGAAAATTCTACCAAATCTTTAAGGCCCAAAGAGTTTCAATACTCTATAGGCTGTTCAAGAACATTTTAAATGAAGAAAACTTTTCGAATACTTTTTGTGAAACAAGAGAAACATTAATACTTATACTAAATAAGAAGAATAACAAAATTACAGAGCAGTGCAACTGATACTGATGTAAATAAGAAAAATTTAGAGAATAGTACACCATGGCGCAATGGGAATCACAAGAATGCAAGATTGGCTCACTATGAACAAAACCGTTCATGACGTAGTAACAGTTCTAAGAAGAAACATGAGTTATCTTCAACATGTTGGCAAAGCCTTTGAAAAAGTTCAACACAACTTCTTCATGAAAACTCTCGAGGAAACAGGAATTAATAGATGCTTTCTTACTATAAACAAACATACAGTCTTAGTCGTCGTAAAGGCAGCATTTTACTTGATAGAGAAACACTGGAGGTGTTGACACTAAGATCAAAACAAGCCAAGCAGTTCAGGCTGGATCCCCGCGTGTGGTGAAGAGGCTGCAGCCAGCCTCACTCCAGGTCTGTGCTCTTTAGATCTCAGCCGTCTGCTCCTACCCACCAGGCCACCGCCTCAGCTCCTGATCAGGCTGCAAAGTCCTCGCCTTGGAGGATATCCTCATTGTCCCAGTGGGGCAGGTCACTTTGCCCTCACCGTGGGGACCCCCTGTCTTCCTCCCTATCAAGTCCAACAGCCTCAGGCTCCCTCCGCTCTCTGGACCGTATTTGGCCAGGAGCTCTGGAAGTAAGTAAGGGAATTTCAGCCTTTACTAGACACCACAGGAACGGTGGTTAGTGGAGCAGAGCTCATTTCTGGTTTATCTGCTATCTATCTATTTATCTTTTTGGTTTTTTTTTAAGACGGAGTCTCACTCTGTCGCCCAGGCTGGAGTGCAGTGGTGCGACCTCGGCTCACTGCAGCCTCCCCCTTCTCGTGGATGCAAGTGATCCTCCTACCTCAGCCCCCTTCCCCTGAGTATCTGGGACCACAGGCACTTACCACCACTCCCGGATCATTTTTGTGTTTTTGTATAGACCGTGCTTCTCCATGTTGGTCAGGCTGGTCTCAAACTCCTAACCTCGAGTGATCCACCTGCCTCAACCTCCCAAAGTGCTGGGATTACAGGCCTGAGCCATGGTGCCCAGGCTGCCTATCCTTTTTAACCACTCTCTGGCACTATACAGACTGGCAGCGTGCTGACTGAGGAGGATTCCCTAGGGGAAGGAGGATTCACTAGGGGACGGTACTTTCCCCAGGCAACGCCCCCAACAGGCAGGAAGCAAAGCTCCTTGCCGCCAAACTGTTTTCATCAAACCCATCTTAGTGGTTTCACTGTGACTCCATTCTCCCTCACCCCAGAGATTTTAACCTTGAGAAGGTAGATATCAATGTATTTTTCTTTCTTGTTCTGTTCTCTGGATCCTCACCACAGCAGCTGAAGGCAGCTTTGCTGTGTCTACATCTTTCCTATCTCTCCTATTTTCTTTGATACTCTCCACCCCTTGCTGAATAAGAAGCCACATGTTCTAGACTAAAGGTCAACAGGACTGTAGGGAAAGGCTGGGACGGGGAGCTGGGTTACCAAAATTAAGAAATACCATCGAGGCGGGCACGGTGGTTCACGCTGGTAATCCCAACACTTTGGGAGGGTGAGGCGAGCGGATCACCTGTGGTCAGGAGTTCGAGACCAGCCTGGCCAACATGGTGAAACCCCATCTCTACTAAAAATACAAAAATAAGTCAGGCATGGTGGTGCGCACCTGTAATCCCAGCTAGTCTACTTGGGAGGTTGCGGCAGGAGAATCGCTGGAACCTGGGAAGCAGAGACTACAGTGAGCCGAGATCGCACCACTACATTCCAGCCTGGGCGACAGAGCATGACTCCGTCTCTAAAAAAGTAAATAAATAAATAAATAAATACCATTGAAAACACTAAAATATCTCCGTTGTATAAAAGAAAACAGTCTCGGCTTCATACTGTGACATAACTGTGAGGATCTAAAGTCTGGAAAAGACTGAGATGTAAGAGAGGGCCATGCTGCCTCCAGCTGCAGAGGGGTACAGGTACTCTTCAAGTAATGAACATGCATAAAAACAGGCAGTGTCACTGATTTTTGTCTAGAGTGACTAAATTTGGTGCATGAGAGGATCATAGAAGAGGCAGTTTCACAACACAGAATATGAATGGCAGAGCTGCCAGAAGAAAACCCAGCCAACACAACTGTGGGAACTGTGGTTGCGGCCCAGAATGTCCATGGTTGGAAGATAAAGTGTGTTATTAACTTTACACACTTTACTTTGGTTAAAGTAATAAAAATTAAAATTTGGGAAAAAGATAAGTAAGGGAATATATAAAAGGGTTGATTATCTTCATGGGATGGAGCTAATAAAATAAAGTTGAAACCTGTAATTAAAAAATAATAAATTTAATCCTTAATGTTTTTCAAAATCTTTTTCTTTCTTTGAAAGGTATCTCATAAGAACCAAAATTTCGGGGCCGGGCGCGGTGGCTCACGCCTGTAATCCCAGCACTTTGGGAGGCCGAGGCGGGTGGGTCACGAGGTCAGGAGATCGAGAGCATCCTGGCTAACATGGTGAAACCTCGTCTCCACTAAAAATACAAAAAATTAGCCAGGCGTGGTGGCAGGCACCTGTAGTCCCAGCTACTCAGGAGGCTGAGGCAGGAGAGTGGCGTGAACCCAGGAGGTGGAGCTTGCAGTGAGCCGAGATCACGCCAATAGACTCCAGCCTGGGTGACAGAGGGAGACTCCGTCTCAAAAAAAAAGAGAGAACAAAAGAGAACCAAAATTTCCTGAAACTCAATATATGTCATATTTTCACTTAGGTTTTCTTTCTTTTGTATTTGAATAAAAATGAATTTAATACTTTTTAAAATTTAAGGAGTAATATCTTTGTAAATTACTTCTCTCTGTTTCTTTTCTATAAGAGAGAGATTGAGCATTTCCAAAATACTGACGATAGCCGGGCACAGTGGCTCATGCCTGTAATCCCAACACTTTGGGAGGCCGAGGAGGGCGGATCACCTAAGGTCAGGAGTTCAAGACCAGCCTGACCAACATGGAGAAACTCCATCTCTACTGAAAATACAAAATTAGCCGGGCGTGGTGGCACACACCTGTAATCCCAGCTACTCCGGAGGCTGAGGCAGGAGAATCTCTTGAACCCAGGAGGCGGAGGTTGCAATGAGCTGAGATCACGGATTGTGCCATTGCACTCCAGCCTGGGCAACAAGAGTGAAACTTCGTCTCAAAAAAAAAAAAAAAAATACTGATGATACTTATTTTGGGCTACAGAATTTATAGGATGTTTAAATCTTTTAACTGTTTTTTATTTTTAAATATTTTGTAATAAACAATAATTAGGCTGGGAGCAGTGGCTCAGGCCTATAATCCCAGCACTTTGGGAAGCTGAGGCAGGCAGATCACCTGAGGTCAGGAGTTCAAGACCAGCCTGGCCAACATGGTGAAACCCCTTCTCTACTAAAAATACAAAAATTAGCCAGAATTAGCCAGGTGTGGTGGCAGGCACCTGTGATCCCAGCTGCTCGGGAGCCTGAGACAGGAGAATGGCTTGAACCCGGGAGGCAGAGGTTGCAGGGAGCCAATATCGTGCCATTGTGCTCCAGCCTGAGTGACAAAAGCAAGACTTTGTCTCAAAAAAAAAAAAAAAAAAAAGAATTAGTTTGACAAAATTTAAAGGATATATTGTAATCAAGTGAAATTTTCTAAAGTTAATAATATTAGTTGCAGTTAAGATAAAATTTAACTGCCCGTCATTAGAGTTAAAAACCTTTGCTCTACAAAAGACCCTGCAAAGAGGGTACAAGGACATGCTACAAAGCTGGGAGAAACAAAAATTCCCTATTATCATGTATATACTGACAAAGGACTTACATCTAGAATATAGAAAGAACTCTCAAAATTCAACAGTTAATAAAAAATCAAATTAAAAAATACGCAAAATAAAGAAGCATTTCAGATGGCAAATAAGCACATGAAAAGGTGTTTAACATCATTTGCCATTAAGGAAATGCACAAACCAAAATAAGATCTCACTACATGCCTATCAGATTGGTTAAAATAAAAAACACCAAACACTGATGAGAATGCAGAGACACTAGATTCATCCAGGGCCGGTGGGAATGTAAAATGGCGTAGCCACTCAGGAAAACAGTGGGCAGTTTCTTATAAAACTAAATGTGCAACCATCACACGACCCAGCAATTACACTCTGTGCATTTATCCCAGTTAAAGGTAGACTTATGTTCATGAAAAAGTCTCTACATGAGTGTCTATAGCCACGTTACTCATAATAGCCAAAAACTAGGAACAATCCAAATGCCCTTGAATGAACGGTTAAACAAGCCCAGGTACATCACTACTATGGGATACCACTCAGCAATAAAAATGAGAGAAGATTGGTGTCTACAACTTGGACGGATCTCAAGGAAATCACACTGAGTGAAAAAAGCCACTCTCAAAAATTTACATAACTTACGCTTCCATTTATATAACATCCTTGCCATAAGAAAATCACAAAAATAGAGACTAGACTAGTGGTTGCCAGGAGGTAAGGAAGGAGTGGGGAGAGGTGGCTCTGTGGGAAAGAACAGGGAACCCTGTGATATGGGAACTGTTCTCTATCTTGACTGTGATGTTTTTACACAAATCTACATATGTGATAAAATTGCACAAAATTGTTCATGCACACAAATAAGTGCACTTAAGTAAAATCAGAATAAGCTCTGTGGGCTGTGCCAATGTCAGTTTCTTCATTTTGATATTGTACTACAGTCATGGAAGAGGTTACCATGGAAGAAACTAGGTGAAAGGTACAGGAGACATCCCTGTATGTTTTTTGTTTTCAACTTTCTACGAATTTGTAATTTTTTAAAAATAAGTTGTTTAGAACTATGCAAATCAGACAAAAATAATCAAGTGAAGCTATACATATATATGTATTTTTTTAATTTTTTTAAATTAATTTTTTTTTTGAGATGGAATCTTGCTTTGATGCCCAGGCTGGAGTGCAGTGGCATGATCTTGGCTCACTGTAACCTCTGCCTCCCAGGTTCAAGCGATTCTCCTACCTCAGCCTCCCGAGTAGCTGGGACTACAGGTGCGAGCCACCAGCCTAGCTAATTTTTTGTATTTTTAGTAGAGATGTGTTAGCCAGGATGGTCTCAACATATCTCCTGACCTCGTGATCTGCCCGCCTCAGTCTCCCAAAGTGCTGGGATTACAGGCGTGAGCCACTACAATCAGCAATATGGAGAAGATAAAATCAATGATGTAGCTAAAACAATCATTTCTGAAGCATATATAATCATCTCAAATTACGTACTGCAAAACTTGTTAGAAACACTGAAGGCACAGATAAAGCCACAATCACTAAGGAAGACTTGAATGTGTCTAGTGGACAATGACAAATCAAGTATTTTTAAAAAGTCAGAATTTAAAGCATTTGCATAATGTAATTCATAAGCTTTAATAGATGTGCATTTTCCATATTGGTATCCTTTTGAATACAGTTCTGAGAAATGTAAATAGTTTCATGGTCAGTGACTTACGGAAAATTCTGTATGTTATCTTCCTCCTGTAGATTCAGAATACACTGTTTAAAAGTAACAAGCATCTTCTAAATAGACACATATATGTCTCGTCTTAACCTAACCTAAGGGTACCAGAACACCCACTTTTCGTGTGGGATTTGCTAAGACCATTTCTTTAATGTAAAACTGAACAAGTTGGCTAGGATTTGGAGTATTACCAATAGGTGTTTCTTTTTTTTTTGAGCTGGAGTCCACCCAGGCTGGAGTGCAGTGGTGCAATCACGGCTCACTGCAAGCTCCGCCTCCCGGGTTCACGCCATTCTCCCGCCTTAGCCTCCCGAGTAGCTGGGACTACAGGTGCCTGCCACCACGCCTGGCTAGTTTTTTGTATTTTTAATAGATACGGGGTTTCATCGTGTTAGCCAGGATGGTCACGATCTCCTGACCTCGTGATCCACCCTCCTCGGCCTCCCAAAGTGCTGGGATTATAGGCATGAGCCACTGCGCCTGGCCACCAATAAGTGTTTTAAAAATTGAAATGCAGAAGGGAAGAAAGCAAGACAGATATACGAAGACCAGAAAAGAAAAGGTAAGATAGAAAGATGGACAGAGAAATGGAAGTGAAGGGGGAAGAAAGAAACGGAAGGAGGGCGGGGCAAACTGTCTGCTACATAGCTCTTCGTCATTAGACAACAGCCCATTTGTTTTGTTATAACATAAAGTTCAAAGAAGGATGTGCTGACCAGCTAATCACCCTAACCGGTGGATATACTTATATACTTATCTCACATTTGGAAAGCCAAGCATTGTTAATGTTACTGTATGCAAATATTCTAAAATACTCCACTGACTATTTTATGTAATCAACCTATTGTAAACATTGCTCATCTCCAGAGAAATATATTATTTATTTATTTATTTATTTATTTTTGGAAACATATTCTCGCTCTGTTGCCCAGGCTGGAGTGCAGTGGCATGATCTCAGCTCACTGCACCCTCTGCCTCGCGGGTTCAAGCGGTTCTCCTGCTTCAGCCTCCAGAGTTGCTAGGACCATAGGCACGCATACCACACCTGGTTAATTTTTGTATTTTTAGTAGAAACACGGTTTCGCCGTGTTGGCCAGGATGGTCTCAAACTTCTGACCGCCAGTGATCCGCCCACCTCAGCCTCCCAAAGTGCTGGGATTAGAGACGTGAGCCACCATGCCTGGCCAGAAATGAAATTTTCTAAAAATAATTTTCTGTTTTAAAAATGTGTAAAAAGTTTGAATAATTCAAAAGGCTTGCATCATTTTTACAAAAAAGTCAACACATTTATATTTTTGCGAGGGACACCAGTTATTTCAATTATAGAGTAAATTTAAAAATACTGAAATGAACATCAAACTTTGACTCCTGATAATTGTTGAGATATCTCTAAATATATCAGGCAACGAGGGCCTAGAAGAAGCCACAGCATACCCATTTTAGATCACAGAAAAATTACTTTCAGCTCTGCTTTCTGTTTGAAAGCACAAGGTTAAGAGGTTTTGGTTCATGTCCCGACTTATCATAAATTCATTGCGCAACCTTGAGCAAGTCACTTAACCTGTGCAAACAATCCACCTGCCTTGGTCTTGTTGTAAAGATTAAATGAGAATAAATGTGAATATCCTTTTAGAACTGTAAGAGCACTCAGCATTACTGCCGAGGCCAACATTTATAAAGAACGGCACAAGAAAACAAAGACACACACTTCCATATCTGCAATATAGAGTGTACATTGCAGTGTTTCTTTCTGTACTTAGGCTGAACTCAGCTACACAAATCAACAATGCACTAAATTGTCTTCTCTTCTAGTAGCACTGAACACTGCAAAGAATGGCTACGTGATTTAATAAAGACTGCTAACAAACAAAGAGTAAAAAGTAGATAATAGATTATACAACGATTATCTATAATTATGTTATTTACTCAACAAATACTTCTTGATCGCTATTCTTTTTAGCTTTGGCGCTAGTTTCAGGGAATAATTTTCAGCCTAGAAGGGCAGCCTAATACATTTGTAGACATAATTATAACCACAAATGAATTTCAATTGGTAAATCTGCAACTTTAAAAAATCAGAATATCTTGGAGAAGCTTCAAAAGGTAAAGTGGTAGCGAAACTGTAAATAGTAAGTTACAAATTAGAAAAGTGTGTCCTTTTTTTTAACTGTAAGATTTTTTTAAGCTATGATTTTTGCTTTTTAAACATTAATAAATTAAAAATAAAAAACTTTAAGTTTTCTCAGGCATTGTGTACAACACTTAAAAGTTCTTCTTCAATACATTGATAGTCTAACTAAGTGAACAACTCAGCTCCAATATGTCTTTTGATATGTTTGTTATTTTTTGCCAGATTCTCATGGAACTGTTTTCTGAAGGAGAAATTATAGGTGCTATGTGCTAACATTTTTTCTATAACTCAATTTTAAGATTCTCTCATTCTGTATGTTGATTTTAAAATAATTTGGAAAAGTTTATTTCAAATATCAATTACAGAATTTTTATAGAATACACAAAAGAAAACTAATGCATTTTATATGAATTATACTCTTTTTAGAAAAGAAGTAAAAATTTGACATTATCATGCTTTTGTTTATATGGTCTATTCTCTTGAATCATTACATTAATACTTAAAGACAAAAATAGCTTGTGGTCATTCTTTCAAAGAGAATCTGTGGATGGCCTGCTTTGCCCTTAATTTTGTTTTTGTGTTTTTTTTTTTAAGACAGAGTCCCGCTCTACCACCCAGGCTGGAGTGCAGTGGTGTGATCTCATCTCACTGCAACCTCTGCCTCCCAGGTTCAAGCAATTTCCCTGCCTCAGCCTCCTGAGTAGCTGGGACTACAGATGCCTGCCACCATGCCCAGCTTTTTTTTTTTTTTTCTTTTCAATAGAGGCAGGGATTTCACCATATTGACCAGGCTGGTCTCAAACTCCTGACCTCAGGTGATCTGCCCACCTCAGCCTCCCAGCGTACTGGGATTATAAGCATGAGCCACCGTGCCCGGCCTGCCCTTCATTTCTCTCACCACCTCCATGGAACTCTGCATCCCTGCCTTTTGCTTCAGAATTTTAGAGAGCTCTCAGGGCCTAAATAAATTGGTTCCTTTAAGTTTTTTCTGAAACTTGCTAAGCATGACAGAATTCCAGGTCTTCTCAAGGCATCTAACCTGCTGATTGCAAAAGAGAAGCACCAAGTTAGGGCACAAATTCCCCATTTAAATTACCTACATAATCCCAGCTCATCCTTTGACCAGCCTTATAACCTTAGAGAAACTGTTCTCTGAGCGTCAGTTTCCTCAGGGTGAAATAGAGTTAATAATGCCATCTAATTCTGAGTTGCATTAGTTAATAAGAATACTAAATTCCCTTAACTAATACTTAACTACATCATAATTAACTAAACCCTTCATTAAAAAATACCCTTAATTAAGTGCATTCAAAGCCCTTATTATACTTGGCATAAGTTCTCAATAAATGCCAGACAGAGTTGCCAGGGTAAAGCTGGCAGCATTTCCTTGGGACAGAAGGCCATCATTATCACCTCACTTATTATTTTAGTTCCAGTTTTCCTTACAGATTACCAATACATCAGAAAATTTACCCTCTGTGCCAAAATGTCACTTTATAAATATTTTCCAAAATTCTGTAATTTCGTCTTCTACACCGAAAAACTGTTCAAGTTTGTAAATGTAGAAGACAAAATTACAGAATTTAAGAAGTGAAACAGACCATTTTTATTATCTTCCCACAATTCTGTGCTGCCTCTATCTACGCTTTCTTTCAGCTCAATTAAACATCTATTAAGCATACACAATGTGGAGACCCTAAATCAATCCATGAATTGATACTGTGAATAATCGACTTATCCTGGCACTGCCAGCTGAGGGGAAAAAGATAGTATGGGGGCTCAAGCGTTAGGTCATAAAAGTCCCTGATCTATAAAAACAGTAAAACAGCAGACTTAAATCTGAGCTAAACTCAAGTATAATTTTTCACATTCTTCACTCTCCACGGCTACATGAGCACAAGAAGAGGACATTCTGCAGATTCTGCAGACACCAAATTAAAAATTGTCTTTATTTCTCCCAGCCTTAGTCTCTCACTTAATACACACATGCGTGGTTAGCTTGTTCCCACCACCCATCCCCTAGTCATTATTATTTTGCCACGTACGTGAAACCTGAGGAGTACCTGCTCTCTAGGGTCACTTGCCGGCACTATGCCTCAAGCCTGTAGTTCTTGCTTGTCCATAGATGACTAAGAACATGACTGTTTCTATTGCTCCGATGGAGTCTGCTGGAGGCACATTGCTACCAGTCTGCCCAGCCATGGCCACAAATCCTAATACTCTCTAGGGGTGTCCAGGGGCGGTCACCAGTGTGCCTGCTCCTTCCTGACACATGCGTGGCTATGTTTTCAGTATACAAAACTGAAGGAAATGTGACAATAGCTGCCAAGACCAAGCACATAATTGTATTTATTTGTTGAACAAATGACATCCATAACTCACCAGGCACTTGGGATGCAGCCGTGGTAAACCAGGCATGTCTGTTGCCATAGAGCGTACATTCCAGCAGGGAGTAAATAAATAAATATTTAATATGTCAGGTGGTGTCAGAGGGTGAGGAAATCAACACAGTGCAAGAGCCAGAGATGCAGGGAGACTGTTTGAATAAGATTGTCAGGGAAGAAGGCACTGGAGCAAAGACATGGATAAAGAGAGACCAAGCCCTGCTGATACGGGGCAGGGAATATGTGCCGGGAAAAGGGAGACCAAGCGTGACATCTCTGGAGGCTGCAGCCGACTTGAGTTGTTTAAAGAAGATCAGAGGGAGCAAGATGACCCAGAGTAAGGGATGCAAGGAGCAGGTGGGAGATGATAGCTACATCATGGTGGGTGCTATCGGCCAAGGTAAGAGCTTTAGATTTTACTGGGAGTGAGATAGGAAGTCCCTAGGAAGCCAGGCTAGAGCAGAGAAGCAACATGATTGGTCTTGAGTTTTAGGAGAATCTTTCTGGTTGGTTGCCTGGAAAAGAGACTATCAGGGACTAAGGGTAGAAGCAAGGAAACCTGACTCATTATATTCACATCACCCATGGCCTTTGATGTTAGGTCCCCATGAAATTATCACTCTATTTACACATGGCTCATTTATGTTTACAATGCTTTGTGCCAGGCATCATGTTACACACCAGGGCCAAGGAGGAGATCCAGGCACACTTCCTGCTGTCTAAGGACTTACAATGTAATGGAAGACACTGATAAAATAATAACAACAACACTCAGTATAGGTGCTACAATAGAGTGTTGTACCAAATATTACCAGAGGAATAATACTTTCTACTATTTCTTTCTATTCTAATAATTTCCATTACTACTACTTTGAATAAAGGAGAAAAAGGAAACTACAACTGTGCACTCTGACTTGCCAACCAGGTACAGAAAGAAAGTGAAGATTTCAGCAGGTTCCCAAGTGCACAAAGAATGCAGCCATGCAGACTTTCTCTGAATATATCTGCCCATATTTGAAAGTTATGACCTATTAAAACATAACATAGGCATGATGGAAAAACTACTTGAAAATAAGAGAAAGAAAGCACCATGCTGAAGGCCTTGAAGTACAACAGATCTATGTCCCTCCTTCCCTGCAGGAGCCAGAGAAAGATTTCAGAAAGTGATTTGTGTCCTCAAGCGTTCTGGAAGACCACCATGAAAGAGGAACCCCACTGAAAATACAAGCTGAGATGAACAGAACACAGGGACATGTCTTAAATTACATTCTACCAGCTTGAAAGAGCAAATGCTTCTTCTCAAAACTTCATTGACCTCCAGTCACTGTGGATCAGTGATGGGCCCCACAGAGAAGACTGGAAAGGATGAAGTAGAACTCACGATGGGGAACACGGCGGTGCTCATTAGCAGACGCAGTTGTGGCACGAAGAGTGGAAAATGAAGAGGTGGAAAGAGGCATGTCAGGCAACTGCTATAAAAATGAAAATTGGCTTGGAAAAATGTACATAGAACAAAATTGAATACTAAGTATGATGGGGACCAATGCCTTATATTGATGACAATGCACTTTGTCAGGAAGTCAACAAAATTCAAGACTAAACAACGTAGCACTGAAGAAATATATAAAGCAAACATTTTCAAAAATACAAAGAGAAACTGGCAAAACCAGAGCTAAGGAGGAGGAAAACAACTAGCTCCCAGAAAATGGAAAATCAGATAGAAGAAAACAACATAAAGAATTGAGTATCACAAATATCCAGTTTGATTTGATACACACAGACAAACACAGACACACACACACACACACATATATAGAGTTATGTACACCATGGATCATTTACAACAGTTAGCCAAGTGTTAGGATACCAAAAAATTCTAAATGAAGTTCCCAAAGCAGTAGCCAAGTTCTGATTACAATATCATGAAACCAGAAAGCAAACAACCAAAGGCTAGCTCAAAAGAAACTTTCCACTTAGAAATGTCAAATTACTCTTCTAAATAACTTGTGGATAAAGAAAACCTCAAAACCAACATTACAAACTATTCAGAAATGAGTGAGAATAAAAGTACTATATATTGAAACAGAATTTGGACAAAGCAGTAATCAAGGAAAATTTGACTCTAAAGGCATGGATTAGAAACCAAGAAAGATGGATAATAACTGAGCAAAAGAGTCAATTCAACAGAGTAGAAATAGAATAGTCTAAACTCAAAGCAAGGCATGTTAGCCAAAAGTAAAGAGAGTGAGCTCAGGAACCAGACTATCTAGGATAGAAACCTGACTCCAGCACCTTCCATCTTGGTCTTCAGTAAAATTATCTGACCTGTCAGTGCCTCAATTTTCTCATCAGCAAATTGGGGACTCTCATCGTCTTGTTAAATGGATTAAATGAGATAGTACTGGTAAGGTACTTAGGAGAGTGCATGACACACAGTAAGCATCAAATAAATACAAGCTTATTTTAAGAAGAAGAAAATAATATAATTCAATTAGTCAAGGGTTCATTTTCTAATAGCAGAGGTAGGACAAGAGAAGTGTCTATTTTCTGTAAAGAAATGCCTTTTGCCACAATCTTAGGTCCTCCATGCATGCCCAGGTAGAGAGTATGTTGATGTTGAAGCAATCCAGATGGCTTCAGCAGTGAAATCTACCAAACATTTAGAGAGAAATTAATACTAAATTTTATTTTTGTTTCTAGAATAAATTCAATTCTAGAATAAACCTCAAAACATAGGCAAAATTTATACACAGAAAGTTTAAAATACTAAAAGAATTTTTTAAAATGTAGGAGAAATAGAGGGATATACTATGTTCATAGATTGGAGGAGGCAATACTGTAGAGATATTCTTATTTTTATAGTTCATAATAATGTCATTCAAAATTCAAATGGATTCCTTTGTGAATTTTTTTTTTTTTTGATACCGCTCTGTCACCCAGGTTGGAGTGCAGTGGCAAAATCTTGGCTCACTGCACCCTCTGCCTCCCGGGTTCAAATGATTCTCCTGCCTCAGCCTCCAGAGTAGCTGGGACTATGGGCTTGTGCCACCACGCCTGGCTATTTTTTTGTATTTTTAATAGAGATGGGGTTTCACCGTGTTAGCCAGGATGGTCTCAATCTCCTGACCTCATGATCCATCCGCCTTGGCCTTCCAAAGTGCAGGGATTACAGGCGTGAGCCACCATGCCAGGCCATGAAATGTGTTTCACAAAGGAATAGTAAATCTATTTCACAAAGGCAGCTGGTTCTAAAATTTATATGGGACATGAAGGACCAAGAGTAGCTAAGAGTCTCTTTGAAAAGAACAAGGTGGAGGGACTTGTTCTAACAAATATCAAGGTGTATTTTAAAGCCACAGTAATTAAGTAGTATGGTATTGGGCGTAGAGATTGGCAGACCAAAACGCAGAAGTGAGAGCCCTTATAGGAACCCACATACATGGACACTTAATCTGTAACAAAGATGGCATTGTAAAGCACAGCGTATGGTCTCTGAAATAAATCGGGCTGGTAAATTTTGTATATGAATATCAAAAAAACATGAAACAATCTCTAATTCATACCAGATTATTAGCTCTAATGATATATAAGTCGTTCGTGACTTTATCACAATCAGTATCCTCAGACTGATAAGGGCTAAAATCTGATCAGCATGGATTCAAGCGAGAATGCGGAGGAGAAAATTGTGACAGAAAATACAGACAACTCCTTCCAGAAGTTTCGCTGTCAATGAGAGTTTTAAAAACTAGGTTGACAAAAATGGAATCAAGAGATCCCATTTTTGCTTTTTTAATTTTGGTTTTTTGCTTTTTTGCATTTGCTTTTTTAACTTTGGTTTTTTTTTTGTTTTTTTTTTTGCTTTTTTAGTGAGAGGGATGACAGCATATTTGTGAGTGAATGGGCCTGACCCAAAACAGAAAGAAAAGCAGCTGAAAGCTAAAAAGGGGAATTAGGAAATAGGCAGGTTTAGAGAGAGTGAGGCAGGAGCTAAATCCTAGAAGAATGACCCGAGTTAGTGACAATGGGTAACAATGGATGACACAATCTGATAATATGAGATTCAAACCAGTGTTTCAGGGAGAAATGAAAGAAACTGCTCTTGTAATTAACAAAATTAATTCCTAATTAACAACAGGAACTACAGGACTTTTACCCCATCTTTAGGCCCAATGATTCAAGGGCTATGGAAGAAAAAGAGTCACCCTTGACGGGGTGTTCTTATGGAAGAAGTGGCTTCTTGTTACATCAAAAAATAACAGAAAGGCTTAGAAAATGGGTTGAGGTTACTAAGGATATTGCTGATAATGAACCACGAATTCCAGAGGGCAGAGCTGACAAGAAATCCCAGGATATTTATGACAACCAGGGTAAAAGACACAATAAATGTGGTCCCAGTGAATTAAAGGCAGATGATCTACCAAGGAAGAAAAAGTTCTATCTAGATAGTGCATCTAGCACAAAGTACAGAATTCCTGAATGATAAAGAGTCCTCTCCACCGAGTATGAATATGGCTCCTTGCAGTATAGGAATCTATGAACTAAAAAGGCCAATTATCTGCTCACTCCAACAGAGACATTCAATACACAACAAAAGAGCAAGGGCATGAGTACTTCTATTTGGGGAAAGAAAAGAGTGGGAAACAGCAGCCACTGGTCCATAGTAATTACTAAATCCTGCAATAGGCACATGATCTGCCTTCAACTTCCTGGCAAACAACAATTTTACAAGTGTTTTACATCTGTAACTTGGGCTTCTATCTTCCTGGCCTTCCATATCATGGGCTTACTAACTTTGAACCAACCACAAAGACAATGCCACATAGTTTAGGTTTTGTTACAGCAGTAAGTACCCCACTTCAGGACTCCCACTTCTACACCTATGCAATAAATACTAGCTTCCATAATAAACTTCAAAATCTCAGTGGGCTAACCTTATGATTTTTTTTTTTTTTTTTTTTCTTGCTCAGGTAGCAGATGCATATTTACCTGGCTGGGAGGATCTGTAAGCAAACTCATAGACACAGACCCATTTCAGGGAGTGGCTCTGCCACTCTTAATAGGGGCCCAGAAGATCATGCTTAGAGTTGTCTTCGTGTTTCTTCACAAGGCAAGAAAAGGGGATGAATGAGCAAATATGGGTGATTTTATGGATTATGCCTGGAAGTGAAGTACGTTACTTGTACTTATAATCAACTGATAGAATTCAGTCTTATGGCCACACCAAACCACAAGAGAGGCTACACAAAGATAATCTAGTACATCAAGGGAGAAGAGGAGAAGGGTTTGGTCACCAAATACCAGTTTCTGTCACACTATCATATATATTTCTGGAAAGTAAGAACTATGAGTGGAACTTGTTCGTCCACTTAAAGATGATTAAACCCAGAAGACTTGGGTGATGAGATAAATCTATAGACAGGAAGGTCACTTAATTTTTGTACAAACTGGAACATGTTCAAGAGTGAAAAGCTGTCTTAAAAATTCAAATTATTGGCCAGGTGCAGGGCCTGTCATCCCAGCACTTTGGGAGGCCGAGGTGGGCGGATCACAAGGTCAGGAGATTGAGACCATCCCGGCTAACATGGTGAAACCCCTGCCTCTACTAAAAATACAAAAAATTAGCCAGGCATGGTGGCGGGCGCCTGTAGTCCCAGCTACTTGGGAGGCTGGGGCAGGAAAATGGTGTGAACCCAGGAGGCGGACCTTGCAGTGAGCTGAGATCACGCCACTGCACTCCAGCCTGGGCAACAGAGCAAGACTCCGTCTCAAAAAAAACAAAAAAGAATATCAAACAAACTCAATTAGAAAATTAGCTCTATTTGTTTAACTAAGTTATATTCTAAAGATAAGGAAATTGAGGGACAAACGAATGTCATAAATTTCCCAGCAATGAGCAGCCAGTTACAGACAGGGCAAAGTTTTAAACACAGTCCTCTTTGTTCTAAATCCTGAAAACTGGTAAACAAAGCACAGTGTATCAGCATGATCCAGATCTTCAGGGATAAACTTCTAACAAGAGTTGTTTGTTTTTGTTTTATTTTGTTTTTACCTAACACGTATTAATAATTCACTACGATGAAAGTTAACATCAGTTTTTCTCTTCACTATTAACAAAAGAATACCTTCCTTGTTTTAGTTTGATTTGCAGTTTCTTAGCCCAAATTCCTTTCCCTTCTCTAGTATGTTGTAATATATTACTCCAAGCCATCTTTGCATAAACACATCAAAAGCCAATTTGGCTGGTGTGGGGAATTCTTAGGCAGATAGGAGCAGAAACACCTGCTGCAGTCCTCTCTAATGGGCTCTAAATTAAGATTGTCAGAAACTTACCTCAAGTAAAATCAGGAGAAATGTTCCAAATCCATCTGGGATGACTGTCAGCTGGTAACACGTGCATCTTAGTGCATTTGGGCGGCTATAATACCCTTAACTGCATGGCTTATACACAACAGAAATTTATTTCTCACAGTTCTGGAGGCTGAGAAGTGTGAGAGCAAGGCACCAGCAGATTCAGTGTCTGGTGAAGGCTCACTTTCTTTTTCATGGATGGTGTCTTCTCACTGTTTCATCACATGGTGAAAGGAGAGAGAGATCTCCATCTTTTATGAGGGCACTAATCCCATCCATGAGGGCTCCACTCCCATGACCTAATCACCTCCCAGAGGTCCTACCTCCTAATGCCATCAGCTTGGGGGTTAAGATTTCAACATATTTTGCAGGAAACACAAACATTCAGACCAGAGCCAATGAAAAACCGTACCTTACAGCTGGAGGAATTGGAAGTCTGGATGAAGCACCACTGGTACTTTGAGAAATGTGCCGTGACAGTATCATAGTGCCCCTTAAAAAATGTCGTTGACATTCTACAGCTTCATGAACCTATGGAGAATGTAGTGAATAATGTAGAAGTTTTATCAAGGAATAATTCAACTTTATTTCACATTTAGAGTATTTGAAAGTTTTCAGGCAAAATAAATCAGTACTTTGTACAAGCACATTTATTCTAGTCTCATGATTTTAAAATATGAGAATTTCCAATTTAAAGGAAATAAGCAGATGACAAATTATTTAGCACTGCCTAAGAATTCTGTTTCAAGAGGCTTTTTTTTTTTTTTTCTGAGATAGAGTTTCACTTAGTCGCCCAGGCTGGAATGCAGTGGCACGATCTCAGCTCACTGCAACCTTCACCTCCTGAGTTCAAACAATCCTCCTGTCTCAGCCTCCCGAGTAACTGGGATTACAGGTGCCCGCCACCAAGCCCGGGCTAATTTATTTTTGTATTTTTAATAGAGATGGAGTTACACCATGTTGGCCAGGCTGGTCCCAAGAAGCTTTAACACACAAATGCACCCCTTCAGTATGTTATGTCTATAGATTTTAATCCAAGAAACACACAAAAATTCTTCCTAAATCTATTCAACTAAGTAATTGCCCAGCAATTTCATATTTAAGATGATTGTGAAAACGTAAAGGAACATCTCTGGGCAAGGGCTGATTGAGACATTACATTCTTATTCTTTTAAAAATGTATTAATGTAATTTTAAAGGATTTCTGAAATTCAAGAAATATGGTTTTACAGTTGCTTAAAAGATCATAATCCTAGAACCTTTTCAGGAAAGGCACTTTGTACCTCAGCACAAAGATGGAAAGCAGACCAGTAGCCAGGCCAGTAGCAGCAACCAAGTGACTTAGCTCATCTGGAAAGGGACAGGGAGGCAAATGTACAGTGAGAAATCCATATTGAGATAAGAACATGGAGTCAAAATTTAAATGCAAGCACTATCTTTTTCCCACTGGCATAACAGTTCTGCATAATAACTTTATTTTTGTCTTCAGCTTATGCTGCTGACTCCACACATAATATGCAATGTGTTCGTAATGTAATAAATCAATTATTATCTGGCTAAGTATTAGGGACAATTAACCAAAACCTTTTATTTAAATTTTAAAAAGATTTTTTTTCACTTTTGTTGGAGCTGTATGAGAAAAAGGTAAAGCAGTGCTCATTTGTATTTCTCCCTTTCCTGAACAAACTGCCAAAATGCACAAAAAGCAGTCAAAAGTAGGGAAGAAAAGTTTATCTATACTGAAAATAGGGTATGTCACAGCTCCACAGTGCAAAATCGGAGAGTATTTGCCAAATTCTGCCCCTTTGGCTGAGATAGAGAGAGAGAGCTTAAAATCAACATATGCTCTCTTTACGTGTAAGCACAAAAGTACAGAGAGGCGAAAGTTCTAGATAAAAGAAAGAATGAAGCTTCTTTTGTCTCTTTTTTTTTTTTTTTTTTTTTTTTTTTTTTTTGAGGCAGAGTCTCGCTCTGTCTCCCAGACTGGAGTGCAGTGGCGCAATCTCGGCTCACTGCAAGCTCCGCCTCCCGGGTTCACGCCATTCTCCTGCCTCAGCCTCCCGAGTAGCTGGGACTACAGGCGCCCGCCACCTCGCCCGGCTAGTTTTTTGTATTTTTAGTAGAGACAGGGTTTCACCATGTTAGCCAGGATGGTCTCGATCTCCTGACCTCGTGATCCGCCCGTCTCGGCCTCCCAAAGTGCTGGGATTACAGGCTTGAGCCACCGCGCCCGGCCTTCTTTTGTCTCTTCTAGCCATTTACGCTTTCTTTTATTGAACAAACTTTATGACTATGACTTATATAACATGAATGGACCCACTGTAACTGAATAGCTTGGTGCGATATGACAAATTCATACACCTATGTGAATACCAAGACATCAAGATACGGCCATTTTTATCACCTACAAAACTCACACGGACTATTTTGCATTATCCCTGGCCTGCTTTCTGTGACGTGAATGAGTTTTATGATGTTTTCTTTTTTTTTTGAGACGGGGTTTCACTCTTGATCTCGATCTTCACTCTGGAGTGCAATGGCATGCTCTCGAATCACTGCAACCTCTGCATCCCGGATTCAAGCAATTCTCCTGCTTCAGCCTCCCAAGTAGCTGGGATTATAGGCACCCGCCACCACACCTAATTTTTGTATTTTTAGTAATGACGGGGTTTCACCATGTTGTCCAGGCTAGTCTCGAACTCCTGACCTCAACTGATCCACCCACCTCGGCCTCCCAAAGTGCTGGGATTATAGGCGTGAGCCACTGCACCCAGCCAAAAAAGATAAGTTTTTGATTTTGACAAAGACCAGTGTATCATTTTTTCTTTTATGGCTTGTGCTTTAGGGTTATATATTTAAATCTTTGCCTCCAAGATTACAGCTATATACATTTCCCGCTCAACTGTGTTTCTTCATTATCATTCAGTTCAAAATATTTTATCATTTCCCATTTGACATCTTATTTGACCCATGGATTATTTAGAATTGTGCTGCTGAATTTTCAAACATTTAGAGATGTTAAAAGATTATTTTTAAATTTCTAATATAATTCTATTATGGTCAGAGAAAATACTCTAATTTTAATATGTTTAAGTTATCAAGTCTTGTTTGATAGTACAGCATATATCGTCTATATTTGGTGAAAATTTAAAGTGCACTTGTGAAGAGGGTGTATTGTGCTTCTCTTGAATAGCATGATCCACAAAAGTCAATTTGATTAGGTTGATTGATAGTGTTATTCCATTAATTTATATATTATTAATTATCTGTGTCCTTATTCTATTAATTTCTGAGACAGAAGTGTTTATGTCTCCCTTTAGGCATGTATGTTTTTTTTTCATGTATATTTAAGCTTTATTATAGATATATGCACATTTAATATACTTACGCATTCTCGCTGAATCGACCTCTGTGTCGTTTTCAAGTGTTCCTCTTTATGCATGACAATACTCCTTTCCGAATTCTACTTTTTTCATATTGATAGAGTCACCCTAGTTTTCTTGTGATTTGCATTAGCATGATATAACTTAATATTGTTAGTTTAATCCATCCACTTATTTATAAAATAGATTTCAAGAACCCTGTAGTTTTTAAATGCCTTACACAGAAATATATATATATATAAATTCAACTCAGTTTCCCCACGTATTAACTTTGCACAATATATAGACTGTTAAAGACCTTTTGCTTTTGTTTCTTGTACTTTATAAAACCTACAAAGAACTTCTTTCTCCTATTTCTTATTCCACTCTTTGAATCATTATGAAAGGAGTTGTGATAACTGAGGTTTATTTATTTTTATTTACTATGAATTGAAATGCATAGACAAGATCACATGAATGGATTCAGAAGGGTTTGTGCCCTTCCTGGATTATGAAAAAACTCTATTAAGTCCCTAAAACGGAGGTGGAAACGATAGACAGTAAACCAGACTGCATGATTTTTTTTGCAACTACAGATGTATTGCTTTCACATAAGCTCATTATAGGCCAAAAAGTGGATAAAAATAAATGTACACAAAGAAAGCTATCTTTTGGGCTGGGCGCGATAGCTCATGTCTGTAATCCCAGCACTTTGAGAGGCTGAGTTGGGCGAATCACGAGGTCAGCAGATTGAGACCATCCTGGCTAACACAGTGAAACGCGGTCTCTACTAAAAATACAAAAAATTAGCTGGATGCAGTGGCGGCGCCTGTAGTCCCAGCTACTCGGGTGGCTGAGGCAGCAGAATGGCGTGAACCCGGGAGGCGGAGCTTGCAGTGAGCCGAGATCGCGCCACTGCACTCCAGCCAGGTTGAAAGTACCAGACTCCGTCTCAAAAACAAAAAACAAAAAAAAAAACAAAAAACAAAAACAAACCTATCTTTCACTAGGTATATAGGAAACATTTATGCACAACACAGAAAGTGCCTCCACACAAAATGGAGATTTTGAATACACATTGTGGATGTGTACACATTAGGGATGCTATTGAAAACACATTAGGTATGCTTTTGAATACACATTATGGAGTGGTTCATGTATTTCTTCAAAAATTGAAAATGAATACAATTACACAGACTGGAGAATGCTTACCTAGCAAGGCATGCCCCATCTTCTAGGACAAGATAATCATAAAATAGGCCAGGTACGGTGGCTCACGCCTGTAATCCCAGAATTTTGGGAGACCGAGGCTGGTGGATCACCTGAGGTCAGGAGTTTGAGACCAGCCTAGCCAACATGGTGAAACCCGTCTCTACCAAAAATACAAACATTAGCTGCGCATGGTGGCAGGTGCCTGTAATCCCAGCTACTTGGGAGACTGAGACAGGAGAATTGCTTGAACCTGGGAGGCGGAGATTGCAGTGAGCCGAGATGGTGCCACTGTACTCCAGCCTAGATGACAAGAGCAAAACTCTATCTCCAAAAAAAAAAAAAAAAGAATCATAAAATATTGTCGATAATTCTGTATGGTCAACCTTTTCTCTGACCGTCCTCATTCCAGGGCTAGAGACCTTGCACGGGCAAAAGCTCCAGTGACAGGACCTCTGCATCTGTCTTTTTTATTTTATAGTGAGTCCACGCCACCTTTTATTCTGCATCATTCCTACCAGCATCGCCTCCTCCAATGCAGGGAGTGAAATGCAGGCGTTGTCTTCTGACCACACGAAGCAGTGTCAGCACCAGCGTGGCCTCGTCCTCACCCTGTAGCCAGGCACCTGGAACACAGCAGACCCTTGTCACATGCTGAATTATGGCCAACTCGTGGTCTGAGGAATTGGGACTCGCTAATGTCAGCCTCAGACACAGCATCTAAGGTCATGCAGCGTGGATGAATCATGTCGAGCATGGTGCTTTCATAGTTTGGCATTGATTTTCCTAACAAATATGGCTTAACCCTTATTCAGTATTCTTCTTAAGCAAATCAGGGACAGAGAAAGAAATCTAATGTAAGGAGATGCTGAGGCTAATTAGCAGCCTGGGATTTTGCTGTTCTCTCCCCTCTGAAGGTTCCGTAACTGTTTTGACTTCTGACCCTAGAAGGCCCATATCTCTTGGCTCTAGTTTTAAAATCTCACCACTATTTTAATGCATATAATTTCCAGTCCCTTAGCCCTAAAGTCCTAAAACCCCGGCCATCTCAGCTCTCCAGCCCCTAAGCCCCCACGTGCTCTGCTCTGTGGGTGTGTTCTGGTCCCTGCTAATGATCCCTTTCCCCTCTCTGAAACGCGCGCATGGGGGCCTGTGGGTCCTCATCCCACACCAGCTGGAGCTCCAGTGAGAAACTGCAGCCCTCTCCCAAAGTCTTGAAAAGCAGGTGTTTGTTGCAGGCTTTCCTGGAGGGACGACAGATCAAGAGTGTAACCGTGCCTCCAACAGCAATGCTGGCTTAAAATAACCCTCCCTAGGCGAGCCAGTTTCACACTCTCAGCAGCATCTCCCACTCTTCCCCCGGGCAGGCTTCTCACCTCTCTGATGCTCCCTTCTTCCTCCTCCTCAGGCAAATGTGCCCATGTTGTCGCCTCTAAAGCCGGCTCCTGAGACCCCGTCATTCTCCAGGGGAAGCGGGAAAGCACTCCCCCGCTGACCGCCTTCTTAGGGACGAACTCCCTGCGGGTCTGGAGAGCACCCTGCCTTCCTGCACTCTCTGTGCGGTGGTGTAAAGCTGCCTCTACAAAAGCCGTAAGTCTCTTCCAATCACTCTGGAATCCTCACAAAGCCAGGGCCACTGTTTTTACTCTATTCTTTAAACTGTCACATGACATAAAAACCAGTATACAGATATGAAAAGGTTTTAATTTTTACATTTATTTATACTTTAACTCACAAAGTTTTATGTCAACACGTAACAGTCTTTTAAATTCTTTTCTTGATTCTTTCGACTTCCTTCCTTCACCTACATCAGGTTTGCCCAACGCAATAAACAAGGTAAGGCCCTCCTGAGGCTTCGCAGGTTTTATCTGTGCTTGCAGAATCCCTACACACGTGGACAAAAACAAATGCACTGAGACAGCTGCTCTTTGTTTTAGAAAATTGGTGTCCTACTATACATACTTTTCTGCACGTTGGTTTTCTAATTCAACAGTACCTTGTGAAAAACATTTTCAAGACAACAGATATAGTTTTAAGTTATACTTTATTTTTTTTTTATTTTTTGAGATGGAGTCTTGCTCTGTCACCCAGGCTGGAGTGCAGTGATACAATCTCGGCTTACTGCAACCTATGCCTCCCGAGTTCAAGCAATTCTCCTGCCTCAGCCCTCCAAAGTAGCTAGGATTACAGATGCCCACCACCATGCCTGGCTAATTTTTGTATGTTTAGTAGAGATGGGTTTTCACCATGTTGCCCAGGCTGGCCTTGAACTCCTGACCTCAGATGATCCACCAACCTTGGCCTCCCAGAGTGCTGGGAGTACAGGCATGAGCCACCATGCCGGGACTATATTTCTTAATGACTATTTTATTCATGCTGCACATCAGGACTTTGTAACATGAGCACTATGATTTTAGGCTGGAAACCACTGTGGTGGGGGCTGCCCTGTGCACGGGGGGTGTTTAGCAGTACCCCTGACCTCCACCCTCTAGACGCCAGGAGCACTACTGCCCCCTTCCAACTGTGACAACCAAAAATGTCTCCAGACATTGCTAAATGTCCCCTGGAGGTTAAAATCACCCAGGCTGAGAAACACCGGTGTATCTATAATGGATTCATCCATTCCTTTACGGAAAGGCAACCCACTTTTTGGCCACCACAATGAAATGCAGCAATAAATATATTTGTACATATTTTTGATAAATATTATCTTATCAAATAGTTTTAAACATACCTGTGTCAAAACCTTGGATCTGGAAATAAGCTTTCTAAACTAATGGAAAGTATTCACCATGTTCACCATGTAAGCTAGTTAGCAAAGCCAATCTTCATTGTCAAACCAATTAGACAAATAAGTCTTCTAAATAAAAAAAGTTTCAAAATGTAAGTAAGCGTGTTTAACATGTGAGAGGAATATCTCAAACTGAGAAAGTCGAATTCTTACTGCAAGATGGACTACTAAAAGCAGTCAGGAATAACATTATTTTATTTCCGTCTAATTCATCTATGCATTTTATAAGTTATAAAGTTAAAAGCATAAATCTATATACTGTCTTAGATACACAATTCTAAGCAATACAATATGATGTGTACAAAAATAACACTACTTACAAAGCTAGAAATGTAATTCAAAGCATGATATTCCGCAAATATACGTGTACATGGGCATGAATTCTGGTAACTGGCTTTGGGAATAAAAATAAGAAAAAAATCTATCAAACACTTTAGATTTGTGATACATTTTAATAAAGATTTTTGTATGTTTAATGAAGAAGAAATGAATATGCTATAAAAATCTGAGTTGAGCTGTTAGCACATTTCACACGGCACATTGCGAAACCAAAAGACAACACAAAAAGGGAGGAGGGAAAGAAGATCTCAAACAAGACTGGTAAGAGGGTCGGGGCCAGATCATGAAGGAACTTCTGGGCTGCATAAAGGATTTGGGCCTCTATCCCGGAAGCAATGTGAACGTATTGAAGAGCCTTATTAAGTAGCGGAGTGGCATCTTATATGTGCATACTTTAACAGTTGACTGTTATTAATCATAGAGAATTAATCAGAGGGTGACATGAGAAGATGCCAGAGAACAGTCCTGAGATTACTTTAAACCAGAAATGGTGAAAACTCGGGTTAAGGTGGCGAATGTGGAGCTGACAGAAATGAGGGTTTGATTATTTAGTGCAGGGACTGTCCTCAGAACACAGTGGTGAGTACAGCCATATGGCAAGGATGGTTAAAGCCCCAAGAAGAGATGGAACCACTTGGACTGCATAGCAGTTGGGGCCCAGGACCAAGCTGTGGGGAGCTCCAGCATTCAGAGGCCAAGAGGGGACGGACACAGCGAATGGAACACACGGAGGCGGCATGGAGAGACCCAGGCAGGAAACCAGGTGAGTGCAGTGTCCTGCAGGCTGAGGGAAGGACACTTCAAGAGTGTCAGGAGTAAGTGTCGGGGCTCAGAGAACAATACTCTAAATGAAGGCTTCAGAAGCAGCTGACTCTGGCCTTCTCCCGCACTCCTGTCCCTGGCTCCTCTTTCTCCCCGGGGGCCAGCCCCAGAAACTAGAATCCCTGTTCACCAAGGCGGGGTCATAGAAACCAGAACCTGTCTTCCCCAAACCCAACCATACACAACACCTAAAAATAGTGCCCTGGCTTTCCTGTGGCCTTTTTGTGTAAAATCTGGTCAGAAATAAATTCTCTGACCTACCTTGTTTGACAGTAGGTTATAAGACCCCCATTACAGGCCAGCCGCGGTGGCTCACGCCTGTAATCCCAGCATTTTGGGAGGCCGAGGTGGGTGGATCACGAGGTCAGGAGATCGAGACCATCCTGGCTAACAAGGTGAAACCCCGTCTCTACTAAAAATACAAAAAATAAAAATAAAAAAGTTTTGTGCAGTGAGCCGAGATCGCACCACTGCACTCCAACCTCCAGCCTGGGCCACAGAGTGAGACTTCCTCTCAAAAAAAAAAAAAAAAAAGGTCCCCATTGCAGAGAGGGTTCTGCCCCACACCCAGAAAGAAGGTACTCAGAGAGGCCAGGAGGAATCTAGATGGACAAGCCTCGCTGGGTTTCCCCACTCAGTCTATTAGCATTAGGTCATGCTCTTTTTGTTTTGTTTTGTTTTGAGACGGAGTCTCGCGCTGTCGCCCAGGCTGGAGTGAGTGGCGCGATCTCCGCTCACTGCAAGCTCCGCCTCCCGGGTTCCCGCCATTCTCCTGCCTCAGCCTCCCGAGTAGCTGGGACTACAGGCGCCGCCACCACGCCCAGCTAATTTTTTGTATTTTTAGTAGAGACGGGGTTTCACCGTGTTAGCCAGGATGGTCTCGATCTCTTGACCTCGTGATCCGCCCGTCTCGGCCTCCCAAAGTGCTGGGATTACAGGCTTGAGCCACCGCGCCCGGCCGGTCATACCCTTTTTGTCCAATCAAATTTCTACATGGCTGTCCATATTTTATTGAACCTCAATACAAAAATGGACAATTTCCCCTTTATCTTTGAATCTTCATTCTGAAGGCTTCTATGTGAAATACAATTAAGATACAATAAGCTTGTATGCCTTTTCACCTACTGATCTGCCTTTTGTCCAGCTGGTTTTCAGAGACCCTTCAGAGGAAGAAGGGAACATTTTCTTTCGGCCCTTACATAAGAATGCTACTAACACAGTGGTAAGAAAAAATGAAGCCAAATTCTCCTTTGTTTCGTTTTTCCTGTTAAAGAGTGAAAACAGTCAAAGACATACCTTTTCACTAGAGTCCTGTTTTTGCTATGTCTTTTAAGTTTTTATATGCAGTGTTCTCATTAATTTTCTAAATTATCAACAATTGCAGCTATTTCTTCTCTACCAAATAGTTATTTTACAGAATGTTATTTTAATTTTCAAGTGATTGCATTTTTAATTTAAATAGTCATCAGTGTACAGAGAAAGGATTTTTTAAGGATTCTTTTGAAGTTCCTTGATTAAGAGAGGTGTTTTTCCCTCCTGTAAGGTTGGAATTAAGTTGACTTTTCTTCCACAATGATCTCATTTAGATCTTCATTTAAAGAAATTCAACAAAATTCTAATGCCAACTCCCTTTCCCTAGTTTCTAGCGCTAGCTAATTAGAGCTTTTTCCTACTTTCGTATTTCGTTATTTTGATGAAAATCTGGAAATAATTAGGTGTGCATTCAGGTTCATCTTGTTCAGCAGCCAGTCGCAGGTAACATTTTAGCTGCCTGATGCTACAGCTCTCTTCTCTAATGTAAACCATTGTATTTTTTTGCCTCTTTGCTCTTTCCAGCACAATGCTCTGTGGTCATGGCAATTACCAGAAGCATTTTAAATTCCTTTTGAAGAAAAAGACACTATCTGCTTAGAATTTAAGCTGGAAACCAACAGCAAACCTCCTTGTTGCCGTGCCATGTATTTTTCCTACATCGTGTGATTGCAGAAGCCTACCAGCAACAATAACTCAGGAGAAACCTGAGGAAACATCTGTTTCATTGCTTCACGCCCAGTGTCAGATAGACAATAATAGCAGCACAAAGGACCCGAGAGATCATTCAATTAGTACAAGCCCCGTTTTGTAGATGAGGAAAATGAGTCATCGCTAAGACTTTCACACAGTTATTTAGTGGAAAATTTGCATTCATATTTACACAAAGAGCAGTGCCTTACATAATAGAAAACTAACGACTTACTATGATTTATGGAAATGTAATTTTTGAAAGAGCCACCCATAGCCTCAGGTCCTTCAGAAACCAGGAAGAATAGAAATGGCTTTGTCAGCCTTTAAAAATAGCTATTAATTTGCTACTCCAAATGTCAGCAGGTAAGTTACTCCACAGAGTACGGCATGAAAAGCACCCAAAAGACATGGAGAAGATTTATACTTGAGTTCTTGTATTTCAAACTCTTGTATTTTCTTGATGATGAAGACAAATGATTTTTGTAAAACATATGTTTGTAATTTAAAGACAGATAGATGCTGACTCATTACGCGGATTAAAGTACTCTCCACATAAAGAGTTGTCATCTGCCATAGCACCACCTGCCTCTACTCCATTTTCAACCTCTTTTTTCCTTGTTTTCCTTCCAATATTTAGACATGAGATTTCACTCTTGGGCTTAAAGTCAGCCCCCAGTAATAATGCTAATACTATTCTGATGGCCTTTTCATTCTAACTCTGATTTTAATTCTAATTCTAATACTAAAGTTTATTGAGTGCGCTTACTTGATACTCTAAATGCTTTACATGAACTATCTAATTAAACAGAAATAGCAACCTACTACAATCTCTCTCCATTTTACAGATTAAGAAACTGAGGCACAGAGAGGTTGTATCTGTAGGAAGTGGCAGAATGAGCCACCTACCCTGGCAGTCGGCGTCTAGGTAGAATCTGCAGTCTGTTTGAACCACTGAGCTCTACAACCCCAGCCAGTGGCCCCACTCAGTGGGAAGGGGCCATGGAACCAGTTTTTCTTGTAAAAAGAAGTTTACTTCACCAAACTCGACCATGCATGCCACAGCAAGCTGATGACAGTGCCATACATGATTTTTCATGAGCAGAGAGAAACGTACTGCGTAAATCTTAACCTCTAGTTGTTCATTTTGAGAAGGAATTAAAAGATCCAGAAGGAAAAGTAGATCCCTTTCAGACAGTTCATAAACATTTAATCAGTGCTCACAGCCCCATGCAAAAGGACAGGAAACTCAACAGACCTACACAGGGTTTTGTGAGATGGTGGTTTTTCAGGGTAAAATAGTGGACCTTATTTGGAAATACTTTCTCCTTTATCTCGTAACCTTTGGTCAACTTTAAGAGAGTATTCTTGAATGGTTATTCCCATTGGTGTCAGATGAAGACTGAAAACATCCATTGAATTTCACAGATAGGATGTTGTTAATGGAGATAATTTTAGTAGATCAGTGAAGGCCACAGCAGGTATCAGATTTAGAACTGAATGGAAATTATAAAGAAAACGGTCTTTTAGACTGTCTTGTTTTTTGGACATGGAGAAAGAACTTTGGGCTTCCTTTGATAGCTAAAGAGAAAATAGAGGCAAAATGGCAGATATTTTAAGATTCTTGAGCATAATTAAAGTGACAAAGGTGATAAAGAGGGAGAGGACAAAATAATGCCACAGGCTCTAAAGGAACTGAGGGCACAGGGACAGGACAGGGAGCGACAAACCTCCTGTGGATGTTGACGGAAAGTCCCCTTAACAGATCAGGGCAGGGGATGAGAAGGGCAAGAGGCTGAGATCATCTCCTCCATATTTGTTTATTTCCTGGTGAATTCCACAGGGCTTGGGCAATATTCACTGATTTCAATGGCATTGATTGGTAGTGGGAATTCTTTTAAATTTCTAATCAGTATTCTGAAATAAATATTAAGGTAAATAGGACAAAATTGGTCAAGGTTTTGTCAGCTACAGGGAAGGATAGAAAGGCAGAATCGAGACAGCAGTAAAATGGTGCCAATTAAGGTCTTGGATATTTTATAATTTTTTTTTTTTGAGACAGAGTCTCACTCTGTTGCTCAGGCTGGAGTGCAGTGGCATGATCTTGGCTCACTGCAACCTCCACCTCCCACGTTCAAGCAATTCTCCCTGCCTCACTCTCCCGAGTAGCTGGGATCACAGGTGTGTGCCACCATTCTGGGCTAATTTTTATATTTTTAGTCCACATGGGGTTTCACCATATTGGCCAGGCTGGTCTTGAACTCCTGAGCTCAAGTGATCCACCCGTCTCAGCCTCCCAAAGTGCTAGGATTACAGGCATGAGCTACCACACCTGGCCGGATATTTTATATTGAATGTTTGCTTAACAGAAGTATAGTTTGGACATCCTAGTGCATAAATGATAAACAGCTTTGTATGGCCTGCAGATCTCATGCAGCCTGTCACATCACTGTCACTATCTATAATTTCTTTATGTGTGATCTTTTATTCTTTGATTAACTTGAACGAAAAAAAACACTTCAGTTTCCTATGTCCTGCAGTTGGGTGATCTGTGTTCCAAGTCATGTCTCAAAACATCTCTAAAAACAGTGAAACAGAAAAGCAGTTCCTCGTCAGAGTAAACACTGAAGTGTATCAGTATTTTTTGAAATACCTCCTTGTAGTATTTAGGACTTTTGACGTCTGTTTGAAAAATGAAAAATGACTTTTTAAGTGGCCAGGTATATTTTTCTTCAAACATGAAAAGCAGCTTAGTTTAATGGTGAAGTGTGTCCTGGCTGAGGCTATAAGATAGTACTCATTCTTGACTTTCATGCTAAGCATATATACAAAGCAGGAGTGGCTGCTTTCACTAGAATATTTTCAAGAAGCTTAGCTTTTCAAGATCTGGGGGGCAGATACATCTTAATCTTGTAGAAAAATTGTAACCACAGTTCTGACATTTTCATTTCATACTACTGGCAGTGAAGCCCTTTTCAGTGAAAAACATTATATAAATCTTCTCTTGACTCAAATGAATTCCGATCTGTCACACACTCTCATTTCACTGAGTAACTTTCTAAATTACAAGTTTGTTTTCTGATAAGCAAATTCAACAAAATTCAACATGCACCCACAACAGTCGGAATTCTGAATTTTTTTTTTTTTTTTTTTTTGAGACGGAGTCTCACTCTGTCGCCCAGGCTGGAGTGTAGTGGTGCGATCGCCACTCACTGCAAGCTCCACCTCCCGGGTTCATGCCATTCTCCTTCCTCAGCCTCCCGAGTAGCTGGAATTACAGGCACCCACCACGATACCCGGCTAATTTTTTTGTATTTTTAATAGAGACGTGGTTTCACCATGTTGGCCAGGCTGGTCTCGAACTCCTGACCTCAGGTGATCTACCCACCATGCCCTCCCTAAGTGCTGGGATTACAGGCATGAGACACCCTGCCTGGCCAAATATTTTACAATTCTAATTAATAGGTGTCAACTAATAACAAAGAAATGCTAAGTCTCTCTACAGTGGTTTACTGCAAGTTGTTTGCATTTTTATTCACACACTATTCCAAGAGTTCCTGACATTTGTCTGTCCCGTCGACCCTAATACCAGATTTGTTTGAACAAATACAATTTCCACAAAACCTTCCCATTTGTTTTCCCTCTACCATAAACACCAACACTCATCCTGCTTCTGGCCTCTCCTATACTGAAGTATGGAAATACAAAGTTTCCTTCTCGTTAATGGTGAGAGTGACAATGTCTATTTGTAAGACAAAAAAAAAAAAATCACCAGAATCTACTGCATGATTGTATGTGAAAAACTGAGCTTTTTTTTTTTTTTTTTGAGAAGGAGTCTCGCTGTCTTGCTCAAGCTGGAGTGCAGTGGAGCAATCTCGGCTTACTCCAACCTCCATCTCCTGGGTTCAAGCGATTCTCCCTGCCTCAGCCTCCCGAATAGCTGGGATTACAGGCATGCACCACTACGCCAGGCTAATTTTTGTATTTTTAGTAGAGACGGGGTTTCACCATGTTGGCCAGGCTGGTCTTGAACTCCTGACCTCAGGTGATCCACCTGCCTCAACCTCCCAACATGCTGGGATTACAGGCATGTGCCACCGCGCCCAGCCTAAATTTTTTACACAGTTGAAGAATGCTCTTTACAAACAGGATTAGTATTCCCACTTTACAGATTAGGTCATTGAGGCTCAGGGAAGTCATGTGCTTCCCAAGAAACACTCAGGCAGGCATGCCCTCTCCCATACCTGGGGACCTCACTTTTCCCTCACTGAGAAAAGCGATATCCGCCAACCGCTAAACTTTACCTCATCCCCCTCTTTATCTGTACGTACATATTCTGTCCCCTCTCCTGATACAGATAAAAACGTTACCTGAGCCTTTCAAAACTGAACCTTTCCATTTCAGCCCTGGGTCCCAGCCCCTCTCCCTTTCTGGAGAACTGTATCCAGCCTATAGTTAATGTTTCAAATTCCCCAGCATTCATTCTCTGTTTACCACACTCCAGCCTGGCTTCTGCCCCTGCCACTCCTCAGAGTGGGCTCTCGTGGAGGGCTATAATCACCATGCAGCCAAATGCAGCAGGTGTTTCCTGCCCTCAGTTTCCCTGAGCTCCGTACCTGAGAGAGAACTACACCAACAGCAGAGTTATGGAGGACCCTATGTCCCCAACAGAGGTTTTCTGATATGGTTTGGCTGTGTCCCCACCCAAATCTGACCTAGAATTGTAATCTCCATAATTCCCACATGTCAAGGGCGGGACCAGGTGGAGGTAATTGGATCATGGGGCTGGTTTCCTCCATGCTGTTCTCATGATAGCCAGTGAGTCTCCTGAGAGCTGTGGGTTTTATAAGCATCTGGCGTTTCCTCTGCTTGTGCTCATTCCATCCTGCCACCCTGTGAAGAAGGTGCCTGCTTCTCCTTTGCTTTCTGCCATGACTGTAAGTTTCCTGAGGCCTCCCCAGCCATGCTGAACTGACTCAATTAAGCCTCTTTCCTTTATAAATTACCCAGTCTTGAGTATTTCTTCATAGCAGCATGACAATGGACTAATGTACTTTTTATCATCATGTCTAGTGCCATGAACATAATGAAATCTTCCACATCAGTGTTACTGTATGTGAAAGACAGCCCTGCAGGAAGACTCAGACAACATGAGAAATGAGACTCAGGTGTCTAAAGAAGTCCCACACTTTCAAAGTGGTACCAGCTTTGGATGTATACGTGCAGTATGGCTGTAAGGGTTGTAATTTCAGAAGAAATTGATTTTTGTAATAGAGAGCATATGATAAAAAATAGATTATAGGAAATAGAAAAATAAATTATCCCTGAAGGTGAGGCTACACTCACTTATCAGAACTTCAAATGCTAAATGCACATGCCCATCAAGAGATCTTGGCCTGTAGAACATGAATATCACTACCAGAGAAACTGACTACTCCTTGAGTGGCCGAAAAACTTAGGGAGTGAAAATTAGATACTATTACAATGTTCATAACCTCAAAAGGACAAATAGGATCCAAACCAAATCACGCATACAGAGCAAATTCCAAGGTCACATTCTACCCAAAATGGAGTTTGAATGATGGGCTTATGATGCCAGTGCTGGGGCCATTCTCAGACAAGCCCGAGCCCCATTTGTGGAAACAACAGGATGATCTGGACTCAAATGAACTGCTAACAAAATAAGGGAGGAAATTCAGCTGCTGGTATAGAAAGGTAGAAATGGCTTCCATGGCCATCCCAGCATTCCTGATGTTACTGAGGCAGCCTCTGAAGCAGTGGCTTTTTGGAACAAGCTAGCAATCCCCCAATCATCTATTAAAATTGTATCCCAGATTATTACTGCATGAATTTTGACAACAAAAATAGACCATAAATACAAAACTCCTGGAACAAAACAAAGGAAGTTCAGGACCTTCAGGAAGAACATAGGAAAATTTCAGTCAGGACCAAGGGTTGTTAGTGAGGATTTTATTATGAGGAAGTGGTAGCACCCTTCAGTTCTCTATGGAGAGCAAAAACTCAAGAGAAGAGAGTGTCCTTATGAGTTTTCTTCATACATTTTTCTTTCCCAAACCCAAATCTTAAATAACCTCACACCTAAACTCTACAGCAATCTCCCTGGTAGGATAATCTGGGCATCAGTAACTCCTCCCACCCTTACCTTTAAACTAGTCTGTACTTAAATTTTTTGCATATCAGCAAGATATTTTTATTTACTCTTGACACAAAGTGGATTCATTGAGCCCTCAGAGCTTAATTCTCTCCCTATCCTCCTTTTATTTATTTATTTTTTTTTCTTTTGAGACAGTGTCTTCACTCTGTAGCCCAGGCTGGAGTGCAGTGGCGTGATCTCGGCTCACTGCAAGCTCCGCCTCCAGGGTTCGCGCCATTCTCCTGCCTCAGTCCCCCGCGTAGCTGGGACTACAGGCGCCACCACCACACCCGGCTAATTTTTTGTATTTTTAGTAGAGACGGGGTTTCACCGTGTCAGCCAGGATGGTCTCGATCTCATGACCTCGTGATCCGCCCACCTCGGCCTCCGAAAGTACTGGGATCACAGGCATGAGCCACCGCGCCTGGCCAATTCTCTCCCTATCCTTCTTTGTCTTCTGAGGATGCGGATAGTGTATCAACCGTATCCAGTCTTTCACCCATGAAGATTGTCTTTGAGTATTATTCCATAATTTCTAATTTCTATTACATGTCTCTTTCCCAACTAGGTCATGACATTTTTTGAAAATCGTGTATTATCTACTTCAGGATAGGATATATTTAAAATCCCTTTTTAAGCATGAATTCCCGATTTTATCTACCTTTTTAAAATCCTCAATCCAAAACCCACTGTTCCAAGAACCTATGCACTGAAAGAGATTCTTGCTTCTGTCTGTGTCTAAGACAATCAACATATTGGATGCGGTCAATCTGATCAGAAAAGTACACTCATGTTAAACTCTGACAATCTCCTTCTCCTAAAGGCCATGTTTTTATACCTGGAGACAGAGGAGGGTATACACCCTGCAATCTTATCTCCTTTGGGAAAAGGAACTATGTTTTTTCCAGGAGATATGAACACCCTTATTTCACCTATTTAAAAGCAAGGAAACGACCAGCCGCTGTGGCTCACGCCTTTAATCCCAGCACTTTGGGAGGCCGAGCTGGGCGGATCATGAAGTCAGGAGATCGAGGCCATCCTGGCTAACATGGCGAAACCCCGTCTCTACTAAAAAATACAAAAAATTGGCCAGGTGTGGTGGCGGCGCCTGTAGTCCCAGCTACTTGGGAGGCTGAGGCAGAAGAATGGCACGAACACGGAAGGCAGAGCTTGCAGTGAGCCGAGATCGTGCCACTGCACTCCAGCCTGGGTGACAGAGCAAGATTCCATCTCAAAATAAATTAATTACATAAAAGCAAGGAAACTTTACGATTTGGGTCAAGATCTCCAAGCCATAAATGCACTAGGATTGCCTTGTATTCTGATTGCCCTGGTATCAGCTTTTGCTTTTCCATACATCCAACCCTGCCAGCCACTCCTATTTGCTTCTATATTACAGTCTCTAGAATACTTGGCCCTGACACTTAGCGAGTCTTTTGTGATTCTCTCCGTAGAAATTCTTAGAAAGGACGTACTGTATGTCCAGTTACTCCATATTTGCTCTCTATGTCAATGTGATAACATAGGCTGTCTACAAACAAGGTTACTTTCCCTCCAGTCAATGAGAAGTACAAACAAAACATAAAGCAAATATAGGTTTACCTTGAGATGGTCACATGGAACATGTTTCTGCTGTAAGTTGACCTTCTGTACTTCTTCCCAGAAGAATTAGAGGACAGCTTTTCTGTCTCCTGAAGATGCTAACTTAGGATGATGTTTGGAGGGAACAAACTTAGTTTTTAATGTTTGTCTCCCCAAAAACTCATGTTGAAATTTAATTGCCACTGTAACAGTATTAAGAGGTAGGGCCTTTAAGAGGTGCTTGGGCTATGAGGGCCTCACCCTCATGGGTGGATTTAATTCCTTTAAGAAAGGGTATTCAGGAGTATGTCATATCTCTCTGCTCTTCTTCTCTCCTGCCATAGGAGGAATGGTGTTCCTTTCATCAGAGGATGCAGCACTCAAGGTACCATCGTGGGAGCAAAACCAGGCCCTTACCAGACAGCAAGCCTGCCAGCACATTGATCTTGGACTTTCCAGCTCCCAGAAATATAAGAAATAAATTTCTTTTCTTCAAAATTATCCAGTCTGCGTTACTCTGTTATAGCAGCACAAAAGAGCCTATGACAAAGTTGAATCCTGTCAGAATATACATTTCCTAACATATCATGGAAACACAAATAAAATCCCTGCCCTCCTGGAGCTTCTAGGGAAGTTTCTAGTGAACCACAAACTAAAAACAGGTAAATACAGAAGTCTCAGATAGTAATAAGTGATAAACAAGAAACAACAAGCAGGAAGCAGGGTAAGAAAAGTTAGGTGGGGAGAAATTTGGCAGTGTTGCTGAGCAAGCTTCACTGATAAGGTGAACTGAAGGAGAGTCCTTGGTTAAGTGAGGTATGCGTTACATGGATATTGAGGATAGAGTGTTGCAGGCAGAAGGAAAGCAGCAAGTGCAAATGCCATGGGGAGGAACTCAGACTGGCATGGTCAAGAAACTGCATGTGGGCCAGCATGGCTGCAGCTGAGCAAATACAGGGAAGCAAGGTGGGGCATGAAGTCATATGGCACGGGTTCATGTGGGGCCTCTCTGTCCTATTCAAAATGCTGGCAGGGCCTGGCACAGTGGCTGGTGCCTGTGATTCCAGCATTTTGGGAGGCCAAGGCAGGAAGATCACTTGAGCCCAGGAATTCAAGACCAGCCTGGGCAACAGGGCAAGACCCTGTCTCTACAAAAAAAAAGAATTTTAAAAATTAAATTAACTGGGCATTGCAATGCACACCTGTAGTCCTAGCTACTCAGGAGGCTAGGTGGAAAGATCACTTGAGCCCAGGAGTTAGAGGCTGCTGTGAGTTGTGATCCCACTACTGCACTCCAGCCTGGGGGACAGGGTAAGACTCTGTCTCTAAAAAATAAAACAATAAAAAGAATACATGAAATAAAAATAAAAATGTTAGCTTTAACTCTGAATATGATGGAAAGCTATTGGCATGATCTGAGTTACAGGAATGACCTGATTTGAATGAAGATTTTAGAGGATCACACAGCCTGCCTCATTGTAAGTAGACCAAAGGGAGACAAGGACGAAACAGACCCGTTAGGAAGCAGTTTTAATAATTCCAGTAAAGGAGAGCAGGGAACCCAGTGATAGCAGGAAAGATGAAGACAGAGCGCTGGGGTACATGGTGAAGGGTGCAACAATAGGATTTGCTGATGGACTGGTTGTGGGGTATGAGAAAAAGCAAAGGCTCATAAATAACTCCAGGCTTCTGATGTGGCAATGGCGGTGTCTTTGTTTGTCTGCTTGTTTTATTTGAGTGGCAAGAAGAAAAAGTTATCATGGATTGAGACGGAAAAGTATTCAGAGGGATAAATAGATCGCTGAATGTGTTGGCGTAGTCTTATTCCGTCTCATTAATTCAATTGCTAAACTTTTTTTGAGTGGAGATTTCATGTGATGATCTGTCTTAGATGTCAACAATATAGAAAGGAGTTTAATACTGTTCTTCCTCTCAGGGAATTAATAATCTAGTGGAAGAGATAGATGTGTAAGATGGTGTTTCAAACAACTTACTCCTCTATCAAAAGGAGGAAATTTGTTACTATGGAAGAGAAGTTAATTTATTATCCCACACCATATGACTAAACAAAATCACTCCCCATCCCCAATTTACTGTAACGTTAAGTGAAAACTTGAACGTATCCTCATCCTGAGCAGGTCCTAACTGCTAAACCCTTAACTTAAGTCACTGTGACCACCCACCCACACCCTGCTCTAAGCAGGTAAACAGATGACTTTATATGAAGAGAGACAGGTTGACAGAATAGCTCTATTTTCCTATTTTCAAAAATTCCCCTATATTTAAACATCAACTGTGAGAACTCAGGAGAACAGAAGATGTAGGAATAAATCAATTTAAAATAAACTCATGATATCCTTCTGAATACAGCATTTTGGCAAATTGCAGGAAAAGTGCTGGCCATAAAACTCAAATAGCTTATTACCATTCTGGATGCATTGCTGGTTCACGAATCTTTCCCCAAGGTGTTAAGATTTTGGACTCAGGGAGAAATGCTTGCATGTTTTATTTTGAATCACTTATTTATGGTATCATTCTTTAAAGCTATATATTGTAGACAGTCTAAGTTTTACCCCCTAGCTTTTAGAAGCATATACACTTTTCTTTGCAGTATATAGAGAGACTGAGCTTCAGCTACATAGGCGACTTACAATCCACCTCAGTTGAGTGATTAGTATGACAGTTATGCAAACACTTTGCGTCTTCTGTTTCCTCCTGTAGCTAAATTGGGTTGTTACAAAATGTGGTGCTATCTCAACAGAAACATTAAGGAGGATAAAATCAAAGTAAGCGTGTAAACTTTCTTCACAAAATGGTTTAGCAGGTGGAAAGTGACGGAACTGACCAATTGAAGGATTTTTAACTCAAGAAATCTTTCCTCATTGGAACAACCTAGCATTTACCAAGTCCTTCTTGCCTACAGTGACAGAACGAAGTTTGAAAGGGGAAAACATTTGAGGAGACTGGAATGGCTCCACTGAATGGAAGGCACCACATGGTAGGCAGGAGAAACAGGCACATCAGTTTGATATGAATTGTAATCTATTTGCATCATCCATCAGCAAAGTAAACGGGAAAATTCCTTTACCATCCCGAGTCTTGGATTATAGATTAAGTGGAACGCTGTAAGTATTAGAGTTAATGTTTATAAAGGACCTAAAATTAGAGATATTACAAATGGTAATTACTGTTAATACTTCTGTATAAATGCTGGAACATTCATTGTAGTCTCTGGCCAAAAAGTTTTTCAGGTACAGGATATGTTTCTTTGGGGCTAAACTCTTCCCATTGTAGGCTGGTAATTCCAAAGGAACGAGAGACATTTTATTGTTAGTCAAGGCCTCTGCCTTCTCTTCTTTGCATTCCCCCAAATTCAAGTGTCCTTTAAATGCAGACACAGAAGAGGACGGTGATTCACTAATTACTCTCATCTACCAGATAATATTTATTGCACATACAAATATGGGTAGAATACTAAGCCTATGTCCTACATAACACAGGGTAAACAAGGTAGATTAGTGGCTGCCTACATTACACTGAAGTCAACAGTAGGGTGTCCCCGTCTGGAGGCCACCATATTCATACTCACTCCACTGCCTCACCAGAGAGTCTGAAATTCCACTTGCTATCCGAAAGGCATTGCTATGAGCTAAAATCCAAATTCGCTTGATCCCTTCTCCCCATTTAGTTTTCTTCCTGGCATCTATGACTATCAGAAACTATTGAATCACTTGTTTAGTTGTCTGTATCCACCCACCAGCATGTAACTCCAGGAGAGCAAATACTTGATCTTCAAAGTATTTCAAGAGCGGGAGTTAATGCAAGGTAGGTATCACACCGTTCACACCCTAGTGCCATCCTCCACAGTGTGAGACCGCCAGACAGCTCTTTCCTTGTAGAGACCAGAATACCAGAGTCAACACAGAGGCTATCTGACCTGAAGAAACTGGGATATGTTATTGATTCATGAGGCACATCCACATCATGAGAGCTGGGGAAGGTAGTATGAAGCTCTGCTCACAGTTATTAGCACAGGTCAAGCCTCTATCCTACTGAAATAACATTCACAATGCCCTCTCATGTTTCTCTGTCGCATCACTAGAGGACCTCACATCCCATAACAATCCCGGGAGCTCTTTACTGAGAGAGAAGGAAAAATGGGCTTTCTTATTTGTCTCACTGAGGCGGGTCTCCTCTCTTGATCTGGAAGGTTCCTGCTGAACAAGGTGTATAAGATCAGAAAGTTGACTTCTCAAATCCTGCACGCACCACGGTTACTTCTCAGATTCTCAGCACTAGCAATTCTTAGGTCTTACATGAATCAGTGGAGAAGGTAAAGAATCCTGGTCGGGCACGGTGGCTCATGCCTATAATCCCAGCACTTTGGGAGGCCAAGGCAGATGGATCACGAGGTCAGGAGTTCGAGACCAGCCTGGCCAATATGGTGAAATCCCATCTCTAAAAATACAAAAATTAGCCAGCCATGGTGGCAGACGCATGTAGTCCCAGCTACTCAGGAGGCTGAGGCAGGAGAATCACTTGAACCCGGGAGACAGAAGTTGCAGTGAGCGAAGATTGCACCAGCCTGGGTGAACGAGACTGTCTCAAAAAAACAAACAAACAAACAAAAAGAATCCTATTCTGTGTCTTTCCTGATTGCTCCCAACCTAAGTAGAGGCTGAATTATACTGGCTCTAGCACATCTGCTCTCACAGGGATTTCAAATGCTGCCAGATCCTGCCCCTTCCCTCATCCCCAACTGTGAGTATTTCCGGGACTCACTGGGAACTGTTCTTCCTTCTCTTAGAACTAAGCTCATTTCAAAACTATCTTCTGCCATTCTCAGAGCTGCATGGCTGTTTCCGCTCCACGGGGCTGTGGAGCACAGTCCCCAGCATGGTGGGTGCTGTCACCACTGTGGCTGCAGCTGACACCTGCTCTCCATTGCCATTATCTGGCCCCGTGGACTCTGATGTTCCTTGCTAGAGTGCTCCATAGCTCTGTGCCTGCCACATGCCTATGCCACTAAACGATGCACAGCAAATGGCATGTATGTCTCCCGGTGGCCCAACTCGTAATTTGCTACAGGATTTTGTGGCTTTTTCTGAGCTGAGATGCTGCTGCTGATGGGACTGAAGTAAGTCACAACTAAGTCTCTAGTTGAGATTTACTCCAAGATTCTCTTTCCTCTGGGTGTGCATTTCTGCCTTAATGCAAACATCGTAATTGTTACAGACCAGGGCATCGAGTGGACTGTGTGTGCTTCTGAGAGGTCTGCCGTAATTCTGCCAGGAACACTTTTCCCTTCTGGAAAGCCAGGAGGCAGGTCCCCTGTTTCTCTCCCGCAAGCAAAGATGAAAGGTCCTGGAAAATCTCTATGTGCTCCCGCCAACATGGGGAGTTACCCCACTGTGCCCCAGCATGGCCAGCCAATATAGGAACGGGAGCGTGGCTGCTGCTCATACTGTCCCAACAAGCCCAGGCCGCCCCCGGAGCTGCCATGGCACCCAGGCTGTGGGATGGTGAGTGCAGGGTGGCAGGACCTTGGCTGCCCCACCCAGCCACGGCTCCCAAGTCTAAGGCTGGACGTGCTATGCCTCGGGGGCTCCAGAGGTCAGTGCTCCAGCTTCTTCCACTTTCCTAACATACCTCTCTGTCCCTGAATCCCAGAAGCTGGCCTGATGGCGAATCTGAGTAACTGCCACCATTCTAAGATTTCTTGTCACTTTACCTGTAGTACACTAAGTCATATCACAAGCCTGCATCATTCTTGGACGCATTCTGTTCCGGAAGACCCCGCAACCGTACCCACTGGCAGCTCGACTCACCCATAGCAACAGGCATGGCCTCAATTCTTTCCAACAGGCTCTTCCGAGCTTCCACAACACTCTGCTCCCAGGAAAGACTCTCCTACCATTTTGAAAAAAAAGCTCAGGAATTCCTGAAATCTAGTATAGAAGGGTAAGAAGCTGAGCTGCAGTCTGGGAACCCAGGGAGGGAGATGAGAGGAACTCACAGCTGGAAAGGAGCATGCGGGAGCCGTTTTCCACACGACTGTGCAGCCAGCTTCCACGCCTGGAGCAGCTTCCCACACTTCTAGACTGCAACGCTCCACACTTGGAGTAGTTTCCACACTCCCCTACTGCCAGCCTCCACACCTGGGGCAGTTTCCACACTCCCCTACCGCCGGCCTCCACACCTGGAGCAGCTTTCCACACTTCTAGACTGCCAGCCTCCACACCTGGAGTAGTTTCCACACTACCGTACCGCCGGCCTCCACACCTGGGGCAGTTTCCACATTACCCTACCGCCGACCTCCACACCTGGGGCAGTTTCCACATTACCCTACCGCAGGCCTCCACACCTGGGGCAGTTTCCACATTACCCTACGGCCGACCTCCACACCTGGGGCAGTTTCCTCACTACCCTACTGCCGGCCTCCACACCTCTGACACATTTGAGTATTTGTTTATGAAAAGCCACCAGCTAACTGCATCCTGATGGAAAATAATTTGGAAGTTACCAGGCACTGAGAGGATAACGGCCTTCAGGAGAGGAATTCTGGGGTGGTATCCAGCCAAAGGACAGCAGAAGGAAGGGTCAGGGGACAGGGCAGGATCCAGAGTAGGAAGGGTTTCCAGGGCAAAGACGACACGCCACATGTTCCCATAGGGTGAGAATGAAAGTGGCATGGCCTTAAATTTCAAATAACTTTGGTAAAGCAGAGATTAGAGACTGGAGGCCATAGTTATAATTCACTAACTGTTGTAGATTATAAACTATGACATATAGTATTGAATTATCATTCTACTGTACTTTGAAAAAGAGCCTCAGTTGTTTATTGTATACAGTAGCCATCTTGAGCCAGCTTTCCCAAGGCCTCCCTGGGGTTAGCTGATCATATTCCATTTCCAGGGTTACGAATTCTAGAACTGAACCTATGGTAAGAGCAAATTTACAATTTAATAACCCATTTCCACAGCACTTCCTTTTATGCTAACATTTCTTTTGTGCTCTTGAAAAATGAGTGTCGCTATATGTCTATGAAACGATTTTAAGTGAGCACATAAAGAGACATACAGTGAACATGGAAGAATCTGTGAAACACTATAAATTCTCTAGTCTCAGGCAAACTTTATGTTTGAGCCTGACTGTGCTGAAAGTAAAAAACATAGTTCTTATCCTGGGCAAAACCTTCAGGCAAAGACGTTTTTCCTTCTCTTAAAACTATTCTAAACCTAGAACTTATTTTCTGTTCTAAACTGAAACATTCAGAGGATAAGAACAGTAATTACTTATTTTTGTATTCTAGTATCTAATACACAGTAGGTGGCTGATAAATGTTTGCAAATGAATAAAGAAACTAACTGCATCTTTTCTTTTATTTATTTATTTATTTATTTTTTTTGGATACAGAGTCTTGCTCTGTCACCAGGCTGGAGTGCAGTGGTGCGTTCTTGGCTCACTGCAACCTCTGCTTCCCGGGTTCAAGCTATTCTCCTGCCTCAGCCTCCTGAGTCCTGTGATGACTACAGGCTCATGCTACCACGCCAAGCTAATTTTTGTATTTTTAGTAGAGACAGGGTTTCACCATGTTGGCGAGCATGATCTTTATCTCCTGACCTTGTGATCTGCCAGCCTCAGCCTCCCAAAGTGCTGGGATTACAGGCATGAGCCACCCTGCCCGGCCATTTTTTTTTTTTTTTTTTTTTTGAGACGAAGTCTCGCTCTTGTCCCCCAGGCTGGAGTGCAATGGCGCGATGTTAGCTTGCGGCAATCTCTGCCTCCCGGGTTCAAGCAATTCTCCTGCCTCAGCCTCCAGAATAGCTGGGATTACAGGCACCTGCCACCACACCCGGCTAATTTTTGTATTTTAAGTAGAAATGGGGCTTTACCATGTTGACCACGCTGGTCTTGAACTCCTGACCTCAGGTGAGCCACCCACCTTGGCCTCCCAAAGTGCTGGGATTACAGGTGTGAGCCACCACGCCGTCCCAGCCTTTTTTTTTTTTTTTTCCTGAGACACAGTCTTGCTCTGTTGCCCAGGATGGATTGCAGTAGTGTGATCTTAGTTCACTGCAACCTCCGCCTCCTGGGTTCAAGCAATTCTCATGTCTCAGCCTCCCAAGTAGCTGGGATTGCAGGCGTATGCCACCACAGTCAGCAAATTTTTGTATTTTTAGTAGAGACAGGGTTTCAGCATGTTGGCCAGGCTGGTCTCGAACTCTTGGCCTCAAGTGATCCACCTGCCTCAGCCTCCCATAGTCCTGGGATTACAGGGGTGAGCCCCTGTGCCCGGCCTGCATCATTATTTTCAATTTGATAATTGAATGATCTATAGCCAAAAAGCATTTTCACACAAGTTGAAAACTGACAACCAAATGTATAAATTAGGCAAAAGTGATCTAAGATGTAACAATACTGGCTAGAAAAAACTTACTTTGGTTGATAATTCCTACAAATATTACACACACAGATGCACACACACACACCCCTCAGAAACAATTGGGTGAAACTTAAAATTATTTGGTTATGAAGTGAAATATTTTGAGATGCCATTTAAAAGATATTTGCAAAAGTACCTATGATTATAAAACTGTAAGAATGGTATTGGAAAAAGCATTAGGACCTCATTCATGTAGTGTTTTGAGAATTAAGTGATAAGACACGTGTAAAGCCTTAGTGCTCTGCGTATGGGTGATGGTAAAGGAAGTGTTACCACTTAAATTTGTAAAACCTTAAAAATATCAATTTGAAATTGTAATTAGTTAACAAAACATTTACCAATCACTTAGGATATGCCAATTCTGTATAAAGTACTGGAGATCAAGAGATAAATAAGACGGTTCCTGCCCCCAGTATGCCGTGGGGAGACCACCATAAATAACTAAAATGTAGCCTATGTGGTGTGGTAATGAAATGTACTCCACGCTGTGTGGGGACACAGTAAGGTAAGAAACCCACCCTGCTTAGATCACCCTGGTTAGAAGAGAACATGAGGCCGGGCGCGGTGGCTCATGTCTGTAATCCCAGCACTTTGGGAGGCCGAGGCGGGCGGATCACAAGGTCAGGAGATCGGGACCATCCTGGCTAAGACGGTGAAATCCCGTCTCTACTAAAACTACAAAAACTAGCCGGGCGAGGTGGCGGGCGCCTGTAGTCCCAGCTACTCGGGAGGCTGAGGCAGGAGAATGGCGGGAACCCGGGAGGCGGAGCTTGCAGTGAGCTGAGATCGGGCCACTGCACTGCAGCCTGGGTGATGAGCAAGACTCCATCTCAAAAAAAAAAAAAACAAAACAAACAAACAAACAAAAAAAACAGAAGAGAACATGAAGGCTTCATAGCAAAGTGACCTTGGAATTGGATCAGAGATTCATATGACAGAGGAAGAAAAGTCTTCCAAGCAAGGAAAACAGATCTTTGAAAACCTGGAAGCAGGATACACGCAGGGCACCCATTTTCCTTGAAGTATGGACCACAGATCAGAGGCAGCTGAGACTCTGGAAAGACAGATGACTTCTGGCTGTCAACAGCCCTATGGATATAGACTTTTTCTTGTAGACAGTGTAAAACCACCCAATTTTTGCAAACATAACTTATTTTAAAACAGCATTTTATCAAATACTTTGGAGACCTTATAAGAACCGAGCCACTGAAAAAGCAGAGAATGATGTCGACGTCTGATAACGTTTTAGAAGATAGACTCTAGCTTTGCTGTCATTTCCGGGGAGGCACTGAGAGCAGCTGCAATGTTATCAGCTGCAGTTGCACTCCAGTGAACTTAAAGAACTTAATTTCGTATCAGGGATTCATTAAGGCATTGGGAAGAATCTGGCTCGTTGCCCCTGACCAAGGTTGTCAAACAATGCTGTTTCTGCATATATTACACACAAAACTAAGATGAATCCTGATTTCCTTAGATTTCAGTATTTCCTCTTATAATTGCACATGCAGAGGCATGAGAAAAATCAAGCTAACTCCAAGACAATTAACTACAAATATGAAGGACTCTCATTATGTATTTATTTAACTACTGTTTGGAAACTCTATATTGACAAGTGTGTGATGGTCTTTATGTATGACTCCTTCTCTTTAGAAATGAAAGTACCTACTAAAAATTTAAAAGTATGACTATTATGAATATAAATGGGATTTCAAATACTATGGGCTTCAAAATGTTCTATCCTATGTGATAAGAAATGAAAGCCTCTCAGTCCAAAAGTTAGGTTTTGAAGGTGAGCATTTTACACTTTCTATATCCACTGTGGCATTTTATTATGGGAAGAAATCTTCTTGGAATAATGTGACTATTTCTTACATTTAGTAGAGAGCTGTTTGTAGGTAGGGATACGGAGTTATTTCAGTAGACCTTTATTATTATAAATTCTCATGCCAACTGCTTAGAGTTCATTCCTGATTCTCTATATTACATTTAAATTTGGTGACCTGGATGGTCACAGCACTAAATATGTCTTTCTTTTCTTTCAGGGAGATTTGTACATGTTTTGATGGACCCTTTGTGTCATGATGAAAAACACATTGTCTCTATTTTTCCTTTCCAATGTCAGTAATTCCATATGATTACATCCCTTCTGAAATTGCTGTTGTTCTAGTGTGTTTTCAAGGTCCACTTCAGTACTCAAATCTGCTCACAATTATATCCCTGGGTGGCAGTTTAAAAAATGTAAAATATTACATCGCAAAACAAAGGCTCTCTTTAAAGAAACACAGCATTTTAATCTCCATTTAAAGGAAAGTTATAGCGCCTTTACGCATTTCATAAGTCCAGAAAGGTTGAATAACTACCCAAGGTGACATAACTTGTAAACGGCAGATCTGCCTGACTCCAAACTTCTCAGCCTCCCACTGACATCCCAGGGCCTCAGTTCGTATCAGTATGAAGCAACTGATGCTTCATCATGGGTATCCCTGGATGCCTGGCCTCAGGCAGATGAGGAGCTGAAATGCCGTCTTTTTCTACACTTACTCATTCAAAAAACTTTTTTCCAGTACCAGATGCAGGGCCCTGTGTTTGCAACAATAAATCCTGTTCTTGGTCCGAGAAATGCTTTGCCAAATGAGGGATGGAATCTCATGAATTAAAAAAAGAAGAAAGAAAAAGCATGATCACATGTCAAGTGCTGTAAAAAGGAACGTGGAAGAATAGAGAAGGGACGGAGTCTTCTACTGCGATAGGGCGTGGGGTAGGATGATGAGATGGGCATGGGGCCCGCCTGTCCCTAGAAGCTGTGCAAAAGAGATGGGTAGACAGAGGTAAGTGTCCACCACAACCAGGAATTAGATAAAATCCAAACTCCTTTTTATTTTTAAAACTTAAATCCTCAAGATTGCTCAAACCCCTGATTTTTATTTGCACTTTTATATCCAATACACTACCTATTCCTGCTTCTATGTCTCAAATCGAGCTCTCCTTTCAATACCCATTTTCACCATCTTATCCAAAGATACCACTTCCCTAATAACATGTTACAAGGATGAATTATTACCTTAAAAAGGTTTAACTTCCAGTCTTCAACCCTTCTAATCTGCCCTACTTACTGCCGTCAGATCTATCTTCTTGGAATGCATACTTGACCACGTTATTTTTATTCTCAAAACTTTTTAATGGCTTCTTGGGACCAAAGTAATTGGTTGCAAGCTATGTTTGCAATCCACTCCACTTTTGTAAGTAAAATGTTAGACACAGAACTCCAATGACTAAAGTGCATTAAAATGTAATTTATTTGCAGAAGAATTGTTTCCAGCCCTGTGGGCTTTGGGGATTTGGAAAACATAGTTTTAAAACACAAAGGATCAAGAAGCACTCCTTGGTGCAGCATTAATAGGCACCAATACTACGAATTACAATTTAGAGCCTTGCCACTGGCCAGCGGTGGGGTCAGTCGGGAGCATGCCAGCGAGGTCGACCCTCAGTTCCACTGAGGCCAGAGTCATAAGCAGCACTTTAAAGATCCCTAGGTGATGTGGGTGCTTTTTAAGTTGTGAGCCGCACAGATTTAAGGTACTTTAGCATTCTGCAGCTTTCACTTATTGATTGTATGATTCCCACCCTCTGACCCTAGCAGTCTTCACGACGGTGAACACCCACTAGGGGCATGTGTTACTACATTTCATGTTGACAGGTGAGGCCAGCTGGACTTCCTGGGTCAAGTGGGGACTTGGGGAACTTTCCTGTCTTACAAGAGGATTACAAAACACACCAATCAGGACTCTGTAAAACGCACCAATCAGCAGGATTCTAAAAGTAACCAGTCGTGGGGAGGATTGAAAAATGGGCACTCTGATAGGACAGAAACAAACATGGGCGGGGACAATAAGGAAATAAACGCTGGTCCCCCCCTCCCCCAACCAGCCAGGAGGAGTAACCGGCTGAGATCCGTTTGCAAGCTGTGGAAGCTTTGTCATTTGGCTCTTCACAATAAACCTTGCTACCCCTCACTGTCTGGGTCCCTGCCATCTTTAAGAACTAACACTCACCTGCCATCTTTAAGGGCTGTAACACTCACCTGCCATTTTAAAGACTTGTAACACTCACTGGGAAGGTTAGCATCTCCATTCTTTGAAGTCAGTGGACCACGGCAGGAACCAACTCCGGATACAATGTCTTTTGTGCTCCAGGTGGGCTGGGCCCCTTCCTCTCAGGCCACGTCGTGCGTGATTTTCATTTTTACTTAACCATCTGAGTTTACCTGCCCACCCTATTCCCTACCCTGAACTTCTGCCAATAGGAAAACAAACTATACTTTAAAACGATTCCCACCGCCCCCTGGGCTGTGGCCCCTTCTCAATCTCTCAAACCGGTGAGATCTATTTTCTTGAGACTTCATAGCACTCAACGCCATGTTTAGAGAATTGGTGTGTTAGATTTTCGAGGTTTTAGCTATTTGGTTTTCATTTTACCTCCTCCCAGATTGAAAGCTTTCAGGGATCGGGAACTTTGGGTGCTTAGCATGATATATCAAGTATTTATGAAATATTTGTGGAATGGAACTGATAGTTACTGAAAACAGAACTCAACGGAAGGGGAGTAAGCTGAAGTCAAATGACCAAGGCTCTAATTCTACCCCTGCCAAAAACCAAGGTACCTTAGTCAAGCCCCCTAAGGCCAGTAATTCAACTTCTGTGAAATGAGGAGTTCTTTCAAACTCTAGGACTATATTATTTGTGGGTGGAAGTGTTCATGTGTGAAACATCTGCCAAGACTATAAATTTCAAATCATATTCATGGTGTTAGAAAACTGAAATCCATCCTACACATTTACTCTCAAAAATACTCATAAAAGTATGAAAAATGAAAGCAACACTCTGAAACCAAATTCCATGGAGTTATTAGGTTTCCAATTATGTGTCATTTTTTAAAAAAGAAATTATCTTGAAATCAAGGTTTAAATTAGTTATCTAAAAAACCTGACTTCAAAAGCCTTTCAATAAAGCTTATAAGATGCATATAATGAAAGGCTTATAATATCACAAAATGATATGAAGAAAAATAAGAGTGGGAAAATAGGACAAAACAGAGTGAAGCCCAAAGGCGAAGCAAAATTTTATTAAGACAATTATTTGCAGCTTTTCTAATGTACAAGTAGACAACGGAGATCCTGACATTATTCTGCACAAAGCTTTAGCATCCAGCCTAGAAAGGAAACCTTTCCCAGATAAACAACTCGTAAACTTCACAAGGTAAATATACAAACCAGCTGCAGAGAAATACAGCTGTTTCTGAGTCCTTCATAAAAATAACATGATTGTGTAAGAACTATGCTCTCAGAGACATTATAATGGATAAAATGATGGGTTTTCATAGGGTATTTATTCTGACAATCCTCATGGTCTGATGGCATCAAATTGATTTTGAGTTCAGTAAATTTAATTCTACAAGAGCCAACACAGAACAGAGAACCACAAGCCCTCTAATGATCTGACATGGTTTAAGGGCTATTTTAGAATATCGTGCACATAAGACAAGGTCTGTCATTTTTACAATCAAGAGTTGATGAATATTGGAGACAAAAAAACAACATCCAGTAAGTATTTGGAAGGTATACATTTAGTGTTGACAGTTGAATGAAGACTTGTGAATGAAGACACTGGAGCTGGATTGGGGTTGGCTGTCCTTAGGAAAGCCAAGAAGCTTGTGGAGACAGTTACCTGCCCAAAGATAATGCCACATTTCAATAGGAAAATGGCTTTACATATTTTCCAATGCACAAATGGACAACGGAACCCCCAAAGTTACTGCCTGTGTGACTCCAGTGATTTTAACCTTCAAAAATTTAGGGCAGGTATAGATAGAGAACCATGGAGTGTGAAGGGAAATAGCAATGTTTCAATACACACAGGGAACAAAGGAGTTTTATTGTACCTGGATTTAACTTTACCAAGTGATTTTTTGCTTTCTCCAGAATGACACTGGTCATTTGGCAAGATGGAATGCTGACTGGGAATTGGCTTTTCTTTTTCTTCTTATTATTTCAATAGGTTTTTGGGAAACAGATGTTGTTTGGTTACATGAATAAGTTCTTTAATGGTGATTTCTGAGATTTTGGTGCACCATCAACCAAGCAGTGTACACTACCCAATGTGTAATCTCTTATCCCTCACCCCAATCCCACCCTTCCAGTCCTCAAGTCCAATGTATCATGCTTATGCCTTTGCAACCTCATAACGTAGTTCTCACTTATAAGTGAGAATATATGATGTTTGGTTTCCATTCCTGAGTTACTTTATTTAGAATAATGATCTCTAGCTCCATCCAGGTTGCTGTGAATGCTATTATTTCATTCCTTCTTACAGCTGAGTAGTTGAACAGGAAATTTTAATAAAGACCATCTTAAAGGCATAGAAAAAAAGAAGGTGCAAAAGTACATTAAAATGTTACAGGTACTGGGATTACAATTTATTTTATACTTTATTTTTAAAATTTATACAATTTCTACAATGTATGTGAATTATAAACATGAATACAATAAATATTAAATAATGATAAAGATACAAAGAAAAAGACATTCCACTGCAAGGTGAATGAAGACTGCTGTCAAAAGAGCTACTAGGTGTTTATTCTACAGAAGGCAGGGAGTCTGAATTTTGGCCATTTTCTGCGGGGGGGAAGTCACAAATTAATAAAGATGAATTGCCTAGAGATAGATTTTAATGAAAGTGAACATACAACAGTGGCATACTTATTACCTTGAATTCTTGATTTAATAGAGGCACATCGGGTAGCACAATACATATTGTTCAAACTATTTGAGCACATCCAGTCGTATCCTATTAAATCATTTAAATCCAGGTGAAATTGGGGACCTCCTCACCTCCATGGGAGGTGGGAATCATGACCTCCATGGGAATCATGACAGAAAACTTTCCAAACAGCAAAACACATGCAAGGAGACACAGTAATACCTACAGAAAAACTTTACTAGTATTCAAGTTAAATTAGGTATTTGTTGGACCCTGGGATAAATCTGGAAATTGACAAGCAAAATTAAAGACTTACTTTGGCAGGGCGCGGTGGCTCAGGCCTGTAATCCCAGCACTTTGGGAGCCCGAGGCGGGTAGATCACGAGGTCAGGAGATCAAGACCATCCTGGCTAACCCGGTGAAACCCTGTCTCTGCTAAAAAAAAAAATACAAAAAATAGCCAGGTGTGGTGGCGGGCGCCTGTAGTCCCAGCTACTCGGGAGGCTGAGGCAGGAGAATCGCTTGAACCTGGGAGGCGGAGGTTGTGGTGGGCCAAGATTGTGCCATTGCACTCCAGCCTGGGCAACAAGAGCAAAACTCCATCTTAAAAAAGAAAAGAAAAGAAAATATAGGGCATACAATTGATGTTCCAAAATTCAGAGATATGGTTGTTATTGATTGGTTGGTGCCAGAAGTGCTAAGCATAAAAACAGTTCATAACAGAACTATGTAGGGAAAGTATCTTACTATTTTAAAGAAGGCCCAAAACAGAGAAATTAGAGAACGAGTAACATAATTTTAGAACTTGCCTACAGCTGAATTGTTAATAATTCATAACACAGAAACCATAAGTAAAATTGTGAACTCTCCCTGACACTACCAATTAACGAAGGGTTGTTTTTCCATCTTTGAAAACCTTTAATTCATTTATTAAATGAATTTGCTGACACTGGGGACTTCGCCTTCTCCATCATGTGCATCATCCCATCTGGCCCACAGCAGCATTCAATAAATGACTGTCGAGTGAATGATCAAACCGCTCAGCAAGGAAGCGCTTATTTGGAACCTCTGTGTTACTTATTATCTTTCTTGAAGAGATTCACAACAGAATTCTCATATGTCTGGAAAAACACATATGGAGAGAAATAGGGAAACGATAACAAATGTCTTAAATTTGGAAACGACCTTAAAATGTTGAGGAAATTTGAGAATCATGAAAAATTTAATTAAATAATTTGAATTATTGAAATTACCACTCTTGGCCAGGTGCCGGTGGCTCACGCCTGTAATCCCAACACTCTGGGTGGCTGAAGTGGGTGGATCACGAAGTCAAGAGATCGAGGTCATCCTGGCCAACATTGTGAAACCCCATCTCTACTAAAAATACAAAAATTAACTGGGCCTGGTGGCGTGCACCTGTAGTCCCAGCTATTTGAGAGGCTGAGGCAGGAGAATTGCTTGAATCTGGGAGGCGGAGGTGGCAGTGAGCCAAGATCACGCCACTGCACTCCAGCCTGGGAGACTGTGCGAGACTGTGTCTCAAAAAAAAAAAGAAAAAAAAAGAAATTACCACTCTCGTACAAATCACAGGGAAGGCTGACTCAGATACCATTCCACCAGATACCACTCTATCTTGATGTCTCATGTTTGAATCTGTGTGCTGTTTCTCAGAATAGAATAGTACTCTAATTACTAGAAATGTTTTGTTGACATTTGTTCAGAAAAAAATTTCCAGTTCCTATGTGGGATTTATTTTATAAAGCAACATGAAAAATATTTCAGTAAAACACATCTATAATATCAACATGATAATCATTTCTCTTTAAAAGTTTATTTTTAGAAGTGTTGAAACAAATTATTTCTTAAAGCAAAGATTTAGCTGCATAATTTATGCTAGAGATCATGTACAATATATTTTCTGTTTCACATAAGCCAATTACCTAACCAAAGCTTTAACCATTTATTGTCTCAATACAGTTAAGAATACAAAGCAAAGTTAAGACATGACCACTATTCTCAGGGAATTCAAACCTAGCTAGATGAACACACCAAAAGAAGCAAGTAGTATACTAAAAGTGATTAAATGATTTTTTAAATATATAATGGCATGTGACAATGAAATCACATGATGCAAATAATTATGACTATCTTAGAGAAAATACCCTCAGCAAGAACTAGAGGAATCAAAAATGACCTCATCGAGGATGGGGAGCTGAGAAGAGCTTGACAAAGAGAGAGTTTTACCGGGAGCACAGACGTGGAAAGGCCTTCGAGCCAGGAGAATTTTACAAGTCAATGTAGTATAGTAGATGGGAACCCCCTAGGAAGCTGCCTATTGCCAGCTCTAGCTCGATCTCATCAACATTGAAGTTGAAAAACGTGCTCTACCCCAAACTGCAACGAATTCTGGAGAGACCTATAATAAATACATATATGAATATATATTGATATGTATGAATACATATCACAGGAATATATAATTTACGTAGCAGAAGATGATATATATCTCATATCTGAGGGGTTTACATGTGTACCTATCATATCAATGGGACTCAAATTCTATCTATGAACACACATGCTCCAAGACATAAATTCCTCACCCTTGAAGCTTGCTCTTCCCGACAAGCCCCTCAGAGAAAATGGCATCTTTCTTCAGGTCCATAAAATTCACTCTCAGTGGCTAAAATCATTCTACAGCCAGCCAATCAAGAAAGCTCGAGGAATCCGTTTCTGCCACTGTGGGTGAGTCTGGGCCCCGGGTCTGGGGTTCTTCTTCCTGTCTGTTGCGGGGCGGCTCTTTAGTTTCCGGGGTGGTGCCTTTTCGTCAGGAGCGCCAAGGGGCTGCCTCCACCGCCCTTCTTAGAGCGCTCCTTAGCCAAAACCCACTTTTTCCTACCATTTCCTAGTACGACTTTCCAGATGACTTCTGCTGGGTTCCTGCCGTGGCTCAGTTCTCTGCTGGCAATGTGCTGTGGGGCCAGAACCCGCTTCCTTCAAGCCCTCTCTCTTACTAGTGATTTTCAACTAATACTGATCTTACCTTCCTCTAGTGAATGACCAAAGCTTCCCCCTAAAACATGCTGTTTCTATTTTTATCTCATTTAGAAAGAGGCACTCATAAAAGCAAACAGCATTTATGGAGGACTTACTGTATGCCGGAGACTAGGTATCTACATGCATTCTCTAATTCAGTGCTCACAACAGCCATTTTACAAAGAAGGAAAATTTAGGGGTAAAGAGATTAACAAATTACTTAAGGCTAAAAGAGGCAGAGTCTCAGCTTCAGCCCAGGCCTGCCTAATTCTGATGATTAGTAACCAATTTCCAGCCTCTCACCATCGAGTGTTTGCGAATTCTCTGAATTTTGAGTTCAGTCTTCCATCTTCTAAAGACACCTCTCACCAACTGGTACATGTACCTTAGTCTTTTGTTGTTATTGCAAATTCTCTGAATTTTGAGTTTAGTCTTCCGTCTTCTAAAGACAGTTCTCATCAACTGATACATGTACCTTAGTCTTTTGTTGTTATTATTTTTTTGCTGGATTTATAGCGAAAATAATCCATTATTTTTCTTATCTTAAAATTATTCTTGAGTCTTTTCCTTTTCTTCCTATCATCTCATTTATCCAGTGCCATTTACAGCAAATTTCTTGGAAAAAATTATTAATATACATTATCTCTCATTCTTTTCATTTTATTTTCTCTCGAAATTATTCTAATTGGACATTTGCCTTCACCACTCCACTAATCTGCAATGACTTCCATGAAGCTAAATCCAGTGGCCAATTCCAGGCTATAATCTCACTGACTTTTCAATGTAACTCACTCCGGTTGATGACTCCCTGATCCAAAAGACACCATGTTCATGTAGCTCTAGGATACAGCCCTGAGTACCCTCTCCTAATTTTCCCTCCATTTCACCAGCTATTTCTTTCACAGCACTTGCCTCTCTCTCCTCATGTCCCCAGACTCTAAATATTGGTGTTCACCAGTGGCCTCTGGCTTAGACTTTCAGCCTCTTCTCCCTCTAACTTCTGCCCATCTCTTATTGATCCAATCCAGTGTCATGGCTTAAAATGTCCATCTTTCTATCTCCAGCCTCTCCTTTCAATTCCTGACTTATCTATCTAACTACTTACTTGACACTTCTGTGTTGACTCAAATTTAGCATGTCCAAAAACCAAACTCCTCATCTGTCCCCTTAAACTTTGCTTTTCCAGACAATCATTTGTTTGGGGGCCAAAATTTGCAATTCTCCTCAGCTCTGCTGTTTTTCTCTTACCCTACGTCCAACCCATCACCAGACTGCACCAACTGTAAAAAGTAGCCTTAACTGCTGACTCCTCCACAGTGACTACCACTTCTGCCCAAGCCACTGTTCCCTCCCACCTGGACCATTGCAATAAACTTCTGCCACCTTACTCCTATCATTGCACTCTTTTCCCTAGAAGGCAGTCGGAGTGCCATTTTAAAAAATTAAGCTAGATTACACCAGCTTCTCGGTATCTGTATACATCAGCTAGAACTGCCATAACAATATACCACAGCCTGGGTGGCTTAAACAAGTAAAACATTACCTCACAGTTCTGAAGGCTGAAAGTCCAATGTCGAGGTGCCAGCAGGTTTGGTTTATCTCGAGGCCTGTCTCCTTGGCTTGCAAGTGGCCACCTGTGTCCTCACATGGTCTCCTCTGAGCACGTGAATCCCTGCGGTCTCTCACATGTCTCAACCTCTTTTAATAAGGGCTCCAGTCCCATTGGATTAGGGCTCAAATCGTAGGACCTCATGTAACTTTAATTATCTCTCCAAAGGCTTGACCTCCAAATGCATTCACTCTGGGGGCTAGAGCTTCCACATACAAATTTGGAAGGAATGCAATCCAGTCCATGAGGTATCATTCCATGGTTTTTCATCTCACTCAGAAACAAGTCAATGTCTTTTCAGTGGCTAGCAAAGTGGTGCATGATTGAGACGTCCACCTCTCCACTCACTTTGTGGAAACTGCAGTCAAGCAAACTGACCTCTTGCTGTTCCTGGAACTAACAGGATTTCTTCTGTATTTGTTATTCTCTCTCCTCAGAAATTGTGTTTCTCTCACTCTCACCCACCCCTCAGGTCTTTACTCAAATGCCACTTCTCCATGGAACCTTCCTACCTAATTTTCCGTCGTGACTCCTGGCACCATCCTTACACTATAACACCTTTTCCTGTTTTATTTTCCAGCAAGACACCTGTCACCCTCTCTCTCAATAGTGACATGACATATATTTTACCTATGTGTGTGTTTATTGTCTGTCACTGAGCTTCGTGGTGGCTGAGGTTTTTGTTTTGTTCAGAGCTGTTCTCCATCATCTGAAACAGAAACAAATATCTATCAAGGTGATAGAAATTCATGACTGTTTTCAAGGGTATACTGCCGATAGAAATTAGTCACTATCTCTGAAACTTACTTGGTCTTGGCCAATAAGTGACCTCCACTTTCCCCTACTTATTAATAAACTTTTACTTGTTCTTAGACATCTTTCTGGCTGCTGATTTTGCACAGCTACTCAAAACCATTATTATTTCTTGTTTCTTTGCCTGTATACTTAGAACATGCTGAAATCAGCACATACAAATTCATAAATTCAGACCTCAAGGGCTTTTCTATGAAAGTCCATGGGTTATTGAGGTGTTAACGTAGACAAAAGTAAACAGAAAATTTAAAGATGAGAATGTTTATCAAATGCCTACCATGCACCAGGCAATTGATAAATAAACAATTTCATTGAACCTCTACAACAAGCCAATATATTATTAAGGTTGTTAGTATTAAGTCTATTGTCTCTTCTTACACTCAAGAGTCTATGTTATTCCTTTAATTTAATAAAATTACATTTTTTTCAGAGTGTGCAATGTTAATTTACAACCCTTAAGAATTTTATATAACAAGCCGTTTATCATCCCAAGTAAGCTACCATTCTCTTGTCTGTACGCATATCGGCCTTTTCTCACATATGTACCCGAGGAATCAATCTTGATCTGAGAGACTGTGTATTAACAGGAGGCCAGGAAGGCAAGAACAGGGGTGTGCCCTCATCTAGCCACCTCTGGAGCAAAGCTTTGCAAAGAGCATTCCTCGGGAAGATTCCTCAGAGGTCCTCTACAATTCTCCAAAACCAGCATAATGTAATTAGTAAGAATATGGATTCCTGAAGTCATATCTCAGCTCTCTCACTCACTTCTCTGTAAAATGAGGACAAAGATGATGATAATGACAATGATTAGTACTCCTAGAGGTATGATGAGGATAAAATAAAATAATACATGAAAACAACTTTGAATTGCACCCAGCAGCTGTAAAAGCATTCTATAAAAGGAAGTGATTATTCTACATGTCACTTTTTTATTTGTATAAAAGCACCACAAATGTGTTTTATCCAGATGATAAACATTTAGTTCATTTCCAATTTTTCACTTTAATAAACAATGTCAAGCTAAACATTCTCATGCATGTTTCCATTACTCCAGGGCATATGCAAAGAACAGGAATTGCTGAGTGTGAACAAATGTTCATCTTCATTTTGTATGGATATTCCAAACTTGTTCTCTAATGTGTCTGGACCAAGTTCGTTTTCCCTCAGCAGTATATAACACCGTCACCATCATTTCATATTGTCAGACTTTATAAATGTACCTGTCCAATGTGTGTGAAATGACATCATTAGGTATTCCATCTTCATTTTTCTGATTATTGTGAGGTTGAGCATATTTTCATTTTATTGGCCTTTTTTATTTCCTTTTCTGCCAATTGCTTATTCACTATCATTGCTGATGGTGTATTTTATTGGTTAAGGCAATGCATAAAGCCAGCCTAGGTTCAAGGGGAAAAAAATAGGGCTCACATCTCAGTGAGTGGAGCAGCAGGCACATGAAGAGGGAAGGCGGGAATTGATGGTGGCCACCCTTGGAGACAACCTACCATAATCTATTGTGTCCATTTGTCAGTTGTACTGTTTGCCTTTTTGTAGTTACTTTGGCTAATTTTAGAGGCATTATCCACATCTTCCAGATAATAACTATTTGTAATTTATGCATTAATTACAATAATGCATAGCATTATTTACATTTTATGGTATCTTTTGACTCACAGAAATGTTCATCGTAAATGTAGTCAAATTCATGGCCATTGTCTTCTATGAATTGTAATTTTATGTCTCATTTAAGGAAATATTTGCTATCACAAAGTCATCAAGCTTATTCGGCTATTTTCCTCAAAATACTTTACATTTTTGTATCTACATTTGGATCACAGACCGTTTGGTATTTATTTTAGCACAGAATTTGAGGTAAGAATAGAATCTATTTTAACTTGTTTTCGTGTAACAAGTCAGCTGCCTCAGCACAATCTGTTGAAGAGTCTAGATTTCTTCACTGCTGTGTTATGTTCTTCCATCATATATTTTCATATACTTTTAGAGCTATTTATGGTCTCCTTAGCTATAACACAATACTATTGTTAAAACAAGTGTTAATATTTGATTTGATGAACCTCATTTTTTCTTCTTCAATTTGTCTTGGTTTCCCGTGGTTCTTTACATTTGAAGTACAATCAGTTTGTCAAGTTCCACTTATTGGTGCCTTTATTGCTATTGTAGTGAATTTTAAATCTTAATTATATTGTATGCGATCCAAATAAGAATCTTGCCTGGCATTTTTCATTTTTGTAGGGAAATTCACAAACTGATTCTAAAAGTACTATAAAACCATCTAGCATGTAGAAATCTAGTATATACAAAGCAATCTTTAAAAAGAAAAACAAAGTGGGCAGACTTGTACTATTTGGTTCCAAGACTTGTAACACAGCTGTAGGAATCAAGATATTAGGTGATACGGGCAGAGGATTGATGTAGGAATCAAGATATTAGGTGATACGGGCAGAGGATTGACAAGCAGATCAGTGGAACAGAAAAGAAGGCCCAGAAACAAACCCATGTCTCTACTGACTTTTGATTTCTAAGAAAGCCACCCAAGCAATGAAATAGAAGAAAATCTTTACAACAAGCAGAGCTGGTAAAACTGAATGTCCATAGGGAGAAAAAAAAGAGCCATGACACCTACCTCAGACCAAACAGAAACAAACTCAAAATGGACTATAGACTGAAAAATAAAGCTAAAACAGTATAGCTTCTAAAACAAAACATAATAGGATGTCTTCATGACATGGGGCAGGCGAAGCATTCTTTAGTGGAAGACCAAAATTAAAAACCACAAAATACTTTCTCAAAATGAAAAAAAAATCTGCTCAAAAATAGAAACTTTAAAAACTTGAATAAGAAAGCTACAGATTGGGAGGAAATACTCCTTTATCTAACAAAGATGAGCTACATAAAGAGTTTCTTCAGTTCAGTAATAAAAAGATAAACAGCCTAAAAAATGTGGCAAAGACTTGAATAGACACTTCACAAAGCATCATACATAAATGACCAATAAGCACATGAAAAATTGTTGGGCATCATTAGTCATCAGAGAAATGCAAATGAAACTATAATGAGATATATAAATTAGACTGCTTAAAATTTAAAAAGACTGACAACACTAAATATTGGTGAGGATGAGAAGAATCAGAACTCTCATGCATTGTAAGCAGGAATGTAAAATAGTAAAACCCTCTGGAAAAAAATATAGGGTAGTTTCTTATAAAATTAAACATACATCCCATGGCTTAGCAATTCTCATAGAATTGTGTTCTATTAATTCAATGAAATATTATTCAATAAAAAAGGACAAGCTTCTAACATACAAACAGCATGAAGGAATCTCAGATGCCTTATGCTGAGTGACAGAAGGCTTAGTCAAAACAACGGACACTGTGTAGATTCCATTTATATAAACTGCTAAAATAAGAAAACTAAGCCTTAATAGAAAAACTCAGAACAATGGTTGCCTATGAGGGGTAGGCACACAAGGGAGTTTTCTGGGGGTGGTGGTAACATTCCACATCTGAACAGGGATTTGAATATTATCCAAATGTCAAAACTCATAGAACTGTACATTGAAGGCCAAGCTATCCCCTACTCCCTCCCTAGTTCAAAGCAGACTTCGCTTTTACTGGAAAAATTATCTTCCTGAGACTGGTCCTTCTTTTGTTGGGGAAACTTCCCCTAGGGGGAAATGTGGACACAGAGAACTATATAATGCACAGGGAATCAATGCAGCAAAGGAAGATCACAGGCTTTGATATGAAACAAAGCTGGACCCAGCCATGCATTAACTGTGTGACTTAAGGCAAGGTCACTGACCTTGCTGAAACTAATCTTATTCAAAATGAAGGATAATAATGCTGAAATGAGCATTTCCTGGGAGAAGAATTAGTATAAATGTTTATTATGTTTTCAAGTCCCTTTTTTACAGCTAGTGTAACCCTCTGAGGCATCTAGTTTTCTGCAGGGGTTCAAGTCCAGCTCCCAATTTGGTGCAAGATGAACACGATGAGTTTCAAGCAATAAAATAAATACAATCTCCACCATTAAATAGAATGTCACAAAATGCATAACACTAAAGACAAAAATAAAGTTCAAATTGCAGTAAGTAAAGAAAGCACAGATTATCTACAAATAGATTATAACTTGTAATTATATTCCTCATTAATAGTAGATGTCAAAAAGGAGGAAAATAATTTTCAAAATGCTTAGGGAAGACAAGAGCCAACTTAGCATCATTAAACTCAAGTGATAATTATCCAACTGTGAAACTGAGTGAAGACACTTTCAGATAAATCAAATACAAAGAGAATTTATCACTCACAGATATTCCCAGAAACAAATACGAAAGGTTGTTCTTCAGCAGGAAGTGAATGAAACCCAAAAGAAAGGCTTGGAATGCAAAGCTACTGATTGATCTGTTTATGAGTTTAGATAATCACTGACTATCAATAACAACAACTACAGGGTATTTTTTTAAAGTGAATATAGAATAATTGAGAAAAGGGTATTGGCAGGAGTGATTGTGACCTAAAATACTTTAAGTTCTTGTTTTTTTACAAAAGAAGGGTAGATATTTTGATTAGGTTTAGACTCTATTCAGTAAGCATTTTGAAAATTGAAAGGTAAGTGCTAAAATAATGGAAACAGATATGTTATAGACGAAGGAAACACAATTATTCCAACATAAAATAAATCAATGTAAGTGGAAAACACAAAACAAAATAGTGAAAATAAATGTAAGTATATTAATAATCAGAGTATAGAAATAGATTCAATTTCCCAGTAAAAGTCAGGTTTTTGTTTTTCTTTCTGAAGATCGCCCAGGCTGGAGTGCAGTGGCGCGATCTCGGCTCACTGCAAGCTCCGAATCCTGCCTCAGCCTCCCGAGTAGCTGGGACTACAGGTGCCCGCCACCATACCCAGCTAATTTTTTGTATTTTTAGTAGAGATGGGATTTCACCGTTTTAGCCAGGATGGTCTTGATCTCCTGACCTCGTGATCCGCCCGCCTCGGCCTCCCAAAGTGCTGGGATTACTGGTGTGAGCCACCGTGCCTGGCCAGGTTTTTTTGTTTTGTTTTGTTTTGTTTTGTTTTTTAAACTCTGCTAATGATATTTACAAAGACGACCTGAAACATTGAGAGAGAGAAAGATAAGGCGCTAACAAAAGCCGAAAATATTCAACAAGCCAATACCATCACCAACAAAACCATTGTATCAATGTTAATTTAAAATAACATAAAACTTGAGACGAAAATATTGTTAGCTATAAGGAGATTTATAACAGAGGAAAATCTTACCAAAAAGATATAGCAATCCTGACCCTACCAAAACCTACCAATAAAGGATAAAGAAAAAAAACTGAAAAATGTATTTCAATACAACTTCAGTGAAAATGAACTTAACAAGCAAAAGTGAATACTACTGAGGATATAGAGTTGAATGATGCGATTATATTTTTAACATGATAGTCTTATATAGAGAGCCCTGAAACCACACTTTCTTTTTTTTTCTTTTTTTTCTTTTTTGAGACAGAGTCTCGCTCTGTCGCCCAGGCTGGAGTGAGTGGCCGGATCTCAGCTCACTGCAAGCTCCGCCTCCCGGGGTTCTCGCCATTCTCCTGCCTCAGCCTCCCGAGTAGCTGGGACTACAGGCGCAAGCCACTGCGCCCGGCTAATTTTGTTTTTTTTTTTTTTTTGTATTTTAGTAGAGACATGTTAGCCAGGATGGTCTCTATCTCCTGACCTCAGAAACCACAATTTCTAAGGAAACATAGAAGTCACAAAGATTGACTAAGAACTAGCCACAAAATAATTCCCCACAAATATTAAGCACTTATTATGCAGACCTCAGTACCTAACCCAAAAGTAGTCAAATTAAAGTTCCAATAACCAACAAAATTATAAAAAATTACAGATTTAGGAACTTTTAATTCTTTTTCAAATAATTAATAATGTACTTCCAAAAATCAGTACGTTCATGAAAATATTATGATTAAAATGGAAAAAATATTAGGACCTGAATGCCCAAGATTAAAAAAAGTTAATAAACTCAAACATCAAATCCTAAGCAATGGTAGTAAAATAAATCAACTTAAATACAAAATTTTAAGATGCAAAAATTGAAAATTTGTGAGCTAACTTTTCAAATCAAATAGATAAACAAAAATAAAGGCAAAGAAAATAGGATCAGTAACAACATGGCTCCTAAATCCAAATGTTACTTTATTGTTTAGCCTGAGCAGAAGGCACCACCACATAAAAACAAAAACAAAAACAAAAACAAAAAAAGACATTTTCTTACACTTGTGGATTTTTTTTTTTTTTTTTTTTTGAGACGGAGTCTTGCTCTGTCGCCCAGGCTGTAGTGCAACGGTGTGATCTCGGCTCACTGCAACCTCCACCTCCCGGGTTTCAAGTGATTCTCTGCTTCAGCCTCCCAAGTAGCTGGGACTACAGGCGCCTGCCACCATGCCCAGCTGCTAATTTTTTATTTTTAGTAGAGACGGGGTTTCACCATGTTGGCCAGGATAGTCTTGATCTCCTGACCTCGTGATCCACCCTCCCCGGCCTCCCAAAGTGCTGGGATTACAGGCGTGAGCCACTGCGCCTGGCCCAACTATATTCTTTTAAGAACTTCTCATTGGAAATCTGATACTACCTTTCATTTGCTTATTCTCCAAAGTGAGTGGTTAAACTCAGCTTTGAGAAATTTCCCACATAGAATGTTTTTGTTTTTTCTCTTCTGACAGTTTTACAACATGTAGCAGTAGGTACCACTTGACTGTCTGCTTAATTGTATTTAATTGACAATAAATATAAAATCGAGGTTAAAATGCTTTCAAAGTATGTGAACTAGATTTTTTGTTTTGTTTTGCTTTTGTTTTAATACAGATAGGGGTCTCACTTTGTTGCCGAGGCTGGTCTGAAACTCCTGGCCTCAAGTGATCCTCCTGCCTCAGCCTCCTAAAGTGCTGGGATTACAGGTGTGAGCCACACGCCTGGGCAATTTGCTTTAAATCACTCAAATTTAAGCCAATAAATTGAACAGTAAAACCATATTACACCTATTTTTTCCCACCTAAAAAAAATAATTATTTTGTTATGGATTATTTTAAAGCATTTTAATTTTTTTTTCAAAAACAACAAATGAGCACTGAGTAAACTTTATAACATAAATTAAGAATTTGAAAAAGGTCAGTTTATTTCATCATTAAGGTAATAAAACTTTATAGTTTCAATATAAAATTATGTTAGTTTTGAAAACTATTCATGACAATTCATGGTGAAGAAATTTTAGGTTCACTGAATTGGGCCAGGTGTGGTGGCTCACGCCTGTAATCCCAGCACTTTGGGAGGCCAAGGCAGGCAGATAACAAGGTCAGGAGTTCAAGACCAGCCTGACCAACATGGTGAAACCCTGTCTCTACTAAAAATACAAAAATTAGCCGGGTGTGGTGGTGGGCACCTGCAATCCCAGCTACTCAGGAGGCTGAGGCAGGAGAATCGCTTGAACCCAGGAGATAGAGGTTGCAGTGAGCCAAGATCACACCACTGCACTCTAGCCTAGGTGACAGAGCGAGACTCTGTTTCCAAAAAAAAAAAAAAATTTTAGGTTAACTGAATATACATGTTATATATTGCAGAAAGTCATAGCTTAAAACCCCATAACCAAGAAACTCTGTGACTTCTAATTCAAGTTATTTCATGTTATGAATTTATATGTATGTAAAAGTGATTCTCACATGCAGACTGAAATAACAACTGACAGGTATTTGTCTCCTACCATATTTACTGCCAGATTCTCAGTATATTTAATAACATTTTGTATACATTCATAAAATATTTTTAATATTTTTGAATGTCTATATGTTCTAGTATGCTAAACCATATGACCTCCCAAATTTCCACCCCAGTTAAGAGGCTTCAAAGCCTTTAATACAGTTTTCAGAAGTGACTGTTATAATGCAAAGATACCTGAAAAAGAATCTGACACAGTGAATATGAAGTTACTTTAAAATAAAGGAATTTTTTGGCTGGGCGCGGTGGTTCACACCTGTAATCCCAGCACTTTGGGAGGCTGAGGCAGGTAGATCACGAGATCAGGAGATCAAGACCGTTCTGGCTAACAAGGTGAAACCCCATCTCTACTACAAATACAAAAAAATTAGCCTGGCATGGTGGCGGGCGCCTGTAGTCCCAGCTACTCAGGAGGCTGAGGCAGGAGAATGGCGTGAACCTGGGAGGCGGAGCTTGCAGTGAGCTGAGATTGCATCACTGCACTCCAGCCTGGCTGACAGAGCGAGACTCCATCTCTAAAAAAAAAAAAAAAGGAATTTTTTAAAGAATCTTATGAAGGTTACAGACCCTGTCCAGATAATGCAGACTTTCACAAAATTTTCTTTATAAGTTTAAAAATCTCAAAGACTACTGAAGTCTAGTCTTTAGAGCCTTATTCTAGTTCAATTCTCTTATTGGGTACCATAGTTCAGAGAAATGCAGGACTCAACATTTTAGTGGCAGAGCTAGGCTGAAGAAAATTAGGCTTTTTCCTCTGAGTTCAATACATTCTTTGCCCTGTACTTCACTCAAACTCAAAAGTGCCCAGAAACATTAAATACTTATCACAATTCAAAGTTCTTATTAGATATAAAATAAACTTTAAATAGGATAGAAATTATAGGTGTAATAACAATCTTACATTTAGCAAGAATAAATACTTCCTCCTGCTGAGGAGGAGGTGAATTACTTAGAGCCTTCCTTTTCTAGGTAAAGAGGGGAAGCCGCGTGGATTTTTTAGTGTGTTCTGACAGCCATGTGTCACTACACACTTGTTCTTTGTGTCTTCATATCTCCTCCTGTTGCATTTCAAAGCATTTTCATAGTATGCAGTTTTGTCTAATACAGCATTCTCATAGCAAAAAAAAAAAAAAAAAAAGGAAGTGATAGCCTATGCACAAGTGGCAAAAATAAATCCCATACACTTTCCTTAAGTTGTCAATACAAGATGATTGTTTAAAGGAAGAAGGAGTGGGGGTATTCTCCAGCACATAATAAGCATTAATCTACAAAGCCACACTTCTGTTAAGGTTTTCACTGCTTAATCTATATAGTTAAGTGAAAATGTAAAGATGATAAAAAAAAAAGTCTATTATAATTATAAAAGGAACAAGTATTACCATAACTTTCTAAAACCATCAGTGAGATGGATCATGCTGAGATGAAGGGTTTCGCTCAGAGGAGAAGTTTAATGTGTCTGTAGAGGAAAATTCCAGGGTAGAAGTTACGTTCCTTCCTGGCTCAGAGTCTGGATGCTGGCTGGAGCTGAAGTTTCAGGAGAAAGAGGAAGGCATTCTATGCAAGAGAAGAAGAATTATTTGAAACTCTAAGTAGAGAGAAATTTGGGAGAGGGGAGGACCGAGAGGGAAAAAGGAGATAGAGCATGGGGTACCAGAGAGGTGGCAGAGGAGTAGTGCTTCCTGAAGTTCTCCCTTCTTCAGAGCCCCCAAATCTTGAAATGATTCTAAATTTCATGGAATGTTTGATGCAAGTGGCTGCTTTTGGAACCACTGAATGGACTAAGTATTTTCTTTAGGGTCCATACTGCAGTTATCAAAATCTGCTAAATAACATCTTCAGTATCTTTTAAACTGTGTTTTTTATTTTATGATTATATGATTTGCTTTCTAAAAGAAACTTCATGTTTTGAAATATTAAACACCATTAGAAATAAGAATTTCTGGTGCCAAATTTAAATATATCTGTGAAATTCACTCATGCGCATGATTTCATTAAGTTCAGTGAAGCGAATAAAATCTGTTGTTATGGAAGGGACCTTTGACAGCTCATAATTACATAAAAATAAATGCATCAGTTCAGGAGTAGAACAAAATTAAGATGTCAGCATTGATGGATTTTATAACTAAAATTTTTAAGAAGCACGTTAAAACTCAATAACTTTTGCTGTTTGGTGTAGTTACATTAAAATGGTAATGATTCATTTTGCAGCAACTTGACAGTAATTATTTGATTCTTAACACATCATGAAAGTTAATTTTTAGAAACGATAGACTAAAATATATTAAAATCTGCTTAGTTAATTAAGCTGTGAAAGACTAAGATGGTAATTGCAATAAGAATTCAATTTGATTCAAAACCTGGACTAATTTTATAGATTATAAGTAAATGATTAGCTCTAACACTTATAATTAAGGATTGCAATATTGACACAAAAAGTGCTTTTATGTAAGTTAAAAGTTTGTCCAAAAGTTGGAAATTGAAGTCTTCTAACTGGATTTGCAAATGGGGAAATTCAGTTTGAGGTGGAAAAATTTATAGAAAAAGAACTTGAAGACTTGAATTCAAGTCCTACCACCAAAGAGTGATACAGAAAAGTAGAAGTAGAGGGGATGCTTGAGGTTGATTTAAATGCTCTTCTAGTTTTAGATTGTGTTTGTTGACACTGAGCTCTGATTACTAAACTAAAAGCCCTCAATTTGAAAGTAAAATCCAAATTTAGAACCAGAAGTCCCTGGTCTGCTCCCTCAATCACTCAGCCCAGGCCATCCTTTCTCCCCACACCTTTTCCACCTCTTCTACATGGATAGCATCCCTGTTCAGAATATTCTCTTCCCTGCTTCTGTGGGTAATTTGTTTGCTCCTGTCAATCAGCTGTCAGGAGGACTGATTGGGCAGTAAATTAATTTCTCATCTAGCAATAATTCTACCAAAACCCAGCACATAGCCCCTCTCTTCCCTCCAACTGTGTCTCAGAATGTCACAGACACAGCCTGATGATGTTTGATCTTAACCTCTGGGGAAAGAGTGATCTGAAAACAAAACAATTTCATGAAATGAATTTTGCTGAGGAACAATAAAAATGTGACTCGTAATATTTCTATATTTTTATCTTTAAAAAGCCCACTATCATAAGATGGTTCCTAATAAGTAGAACTTTCAGTAATAAGAGTTTATAAACATCAATTAATTATGTTTTGCTAACATTTCCTTAAAGCTGATTGGGATTAGATTAGATTACCTTAGATTAGATGATTAGATTAGATAATCTGTGCCTAGGGATTTCAGATGCATATTTTACTATTAAAACATTCAGGCCGGGCGAGGTGGCTCGCACCTGTAATCCCAGCACTTTGGGAAGCCAAGGTGGGTGGATCACCTGAGGTCAGGAGTTCAAGACCAACCTGACCAACATGGAGATACCCCGTTTCTACTTAAAAAAAATACAAAATTAGCCGGGGGTGGTGGCACATGCCTGTAAATCCCAGCTGCTCAGGCGGCTGAGGCAGGAGAATCACTTGAACCCATGAGGTGGAGGTTGCAGTGAGCCGAGATCATGCCATTGCACTCCAGCCTGGGCAACAAGAGTGAAACTCTGTCTCAAAATAAATAAATAAAACATTCAGTGACATTAACACCATGCTTTCCATTAATTGATTAGGGTTCTTTTTGCCATTTTTACAAGTCTCCATTTACAGTATATTTATTGAGTGGTTTGAATGATGAGTAGGAATTTCCCAGATAAAGGGGTTCGTGAGGGCATTCCAGGCAGTGGTAGCAGCAAGATTTCTTTTTGGTAACTGTTGGTAGCCAACAGAAAGGCAAGTGAGTGTTACAGGCTTCACTTAAAAGCTAGTCTTGGCCGGATGCGGTGGCTCACGCCTGTAATCCCAGCACTTTGGGAGGCTGAGGCAGGTAGATCACCTGAGGTCAGGAGTTCAAGACCACCCTGACCAACATAGTGAAACTCCATCACTACTAAATGCAAAAAATTAGCCGGGCGTGGTGGTGGGCGCCTGTAATCCCAGCTACTCAGAAGGCTGAGGCAGGAGAATCGCTTCAACCCAGGAGGTGGAGGTTGCAGTGAGCCAAGATCATGACATTGCACTCCAGCCTGGGCGACAAGAGCAAGACTCCGTCTCAGGAAAGGAAAAAAAAAAAAGCTTGTCTCAGATGAAAATCTGCCCACACATACAGACTCATTACAAAATGGGCATAAAATAGTCTTATTTCAGTTCTGCAAATTGTATGAGGTCCATAGTACCTTCCCCAAAACTTTCACCTAAGGCTAATTGTGACAATATCCTAATTGTGGAACTCCGTTAACCAAAGTTTCACATTCAGACGCCAATAATCCTCCAAATCAGTGGCCGAATATTGGACCACTTACAGATCCAATTCACAGCTCCACTCCTAGGCTACTTGGCTCTCAGTATTTTTCTACTGTATTCATATAATTATGCAAATATCTTTAAAATATATCTAGCTAATCCATATACTTTGAACACCATGAATTTCAGCAGTAAACACCACACCATTTCTAAAAGCCATTTTAGAAATAGAAACCCATTTCTGACCTCCATCATGCTAATTTGTTGACTGAATACATAGAGTAGAAGCACTTGTGGGAGCCACCTTTGGAGTGTGATGCCTCAGAGGAAGGAAGGAACACAGTGAAGGTGACGGGGCAAAAGCTAGACTTTTCTGTTTGTGCCTTGAGTTATAAATTTGACATGGGAATCATAAAATTGATTTACATAATTAGTAAACAAAATCTAAAGAATAAACTGTCAAGGCATTTTAACAGGTGCTATAGGCTGAATGTTTGTGTTCTTCCAAAATGGAGCCATCATGAAGGGGATTGGTGCCAGGACACGAGAGAGCTGGCTTCCCTCTTGCTGCTCTCTGCCCTGAAAATCCTTTCAGGGAGAAGACAGCCATTGGCAAACCAGGAAGGGGGCCCTCACAGGAGCCTGATCATGCTGACAACCTGATCTCGGACTTCCAGCCTCCAGAACTATGAAAAACAAATTTCTGTTTGTTAGCCACCAGGTCTATGGTCTTTTGTTATAGCAGCCCAAATGGACTAAGACAACCTGTTTTCAGTAACTGTACTGTTAGTAAAACAATTGGAACTGGAATCCTGAAACCAACATTATCCAGTCTGAGCCAACGATTACACTCCTAGGTATACACACAACAGAGAGGCTTGTGCAGGTGTACCAAACACACATCCAAGATTGTTCACTTCGCCAGACACTGAACACAAATCAAATGCCCACCGACGCTAAAACAAAATGGGTTCTAACTCCCCAGTGTAATACACAGCAACAACATAAAGGAAGTGCATAAGCAGTATTGTGTAAAACAAGTGAGACGCAAATCTATCTTGTATCTATTTGTCTACCATCAATCCATCATGGGATTTTTATTTATTTAAAGTTCCAACACAGGTAAAGCTGGAATACACACAGCGTTAGAAATCAAAATAGTGGCACTTTTGGAGGCCGAGACGGGCGGATCACGAGGTCAGGACATCGAGACCATCCTGGCTAACACGGTGAAACCCCGTCTCTACTAAAAAAATACAAAAATCTAGCCGGGCGAGGTGGCGGCGCCTGTAGTCCCAGCTACTCGGGAGGCTGAGGCAGGAGAATGGCGGGAACCCGGGAGGCGGAGCTTGCAGTGAGCTGAGATCCGGCCACTGCACTCCAGCCTGGGCGACAGAGCGAGACTCCGTCTCAAAAAAAAAAAAAAAAAAAAAAAAAAAAAGAAAAAGAAATCAAAATAGTGGTTCCCTTTGAGAAAGAAAGGGGGAGTCACGTCTGGGAGGGAGCACAGGTGGATTTCCTCAAATACTTGGAACGTTTCTATTTTTTGACGTGGATGTTACATATGTGGACATTCACAATGTGATAACCCATTGAATTGTGTATTTGTACTTGGTGCTTTTTTCTGTATTTTATTTTGTTTCAAAATAAAATGCTACTTAATTTCCAAATCCACCTTCCTACAGGTTTTTCAATCAAGATAAAATAATCTTACCACAAAATATTGCTATAATAGAGATGAAATAAGTTTATTTTGCCTATGTAAATGTATTATTTACATTTTAATTGCTAATATCATTAGTATTTAAAATGTATTTTTTTATTTTAGCTATTTTATAAAATTCTTAAAGTGGTTAAAAGTAGAAGGTAAAATCTAAGTAAATTTAGTCATTATTTTCAGAAGTAAAAACTATGAAACTCTCCATATGTGTTTACATGGATTTACATCAATTTATAAAAATGCCAATATGATGACGATCTATAGTGTTATTTAATATGAGCATTTCTAATAAAGAGGTAAATACATGTAATCATAAGTGAACTTCTAAATGCAAGAGAAAACCACAGGAAAAGCTTTCATCTTCATTACTAACGCTTCCAGTTGAAAACCAGAAAGGCATAAAATATACTCCTAAGAACCCGCTGAGTCCTGTAACTGGGACCCGAGCCAGGGCTATTTCTGGCGCTGGCTCCAAGAAGGGCCATCCCAGCCGTCACTCTCCCACCTGCTCCTTAGAGAAGGGAAGATGAGCCAGTCGAGCTCGAAGTCCAGCCCGCCCTGGGCTTCCAAGCAGGAAAAGGACGTCACTGGGAAGCGGGGCCAGGGCAGGCCGCGCAAGCAGCCTCCGAAGGAGCCCAGCGAACTGCCAACACCCGGAGACCTCTGGGCGACCAAAGGGAAGCAGAAACAAGGACGCTGCCAAGACCTGGAAAACCACCACGACTCCAGGAAGGACACCAAGGGGCAGACCCACAACACTGGAGGAGGAGGAAGACTCGCAGGAGTCCTCGGAGGAGGAGCAGGGACCTCCCTGGAGGAGCAGCTTCCTTCTGGGACTGGACAGCTTTGCTCCGCTCCCACTGCCCCTGCCCCAGGCCCCCCATCACCACCGCCTCTGGCCGCCACCCCCACCTTCCACCTGAGCCCTCACACCACACGACACAGCACACCGGCCGCTGCAGGGCGCCCATGGGCTGAGTGGGGGGCAGTTTTTCCCCAGCCTGGGTTCCCAGCTTCCCCCACCTGCCCACATATACACATGCCCTCCTGGACAAGGCTAGTGTCCCACTTAGCCGCACCCGCACCTGCTGCATCCCCACTCTCTTGGTGGGGGGAATATTGCTCTCTGGCCTTTTGGTTTGGGGGCACCCTCTCTGCTCCTTCACTGTTCCCTCTGGCTTCCCATAGTGGGGCCTGGGAGGGTGCTCCTGGCCTGAAAAGGGGCCAGAGCCCCATCTCATCCTGGCACAGCCTACCCTACTGCCCTGACAGCAGCAGGTGTGGTCAGTGGAGGGGGTGCTGGCCCCCAGGATTCCCCCAGCCACACTGTCACCACGTGGGGTTCACACCTTTCATCTTTCCCCACCTTCCCTAGTCCCTGCACTAGGTTGGACAGCCCACTTCGGCTATAGGAAGGCAGGAGGGGTGAGTCCCCTACTCCCTCTTCACTGTGGCGGCAGCCCCCTTGCCCTCCGCCTGGGATCTGAGTACACATTGTGGTGATGGAGATGCAGTCACTTACTGTCCAGGTGAGGCTCATGAACCCTGTGGCTGCCACCTGAGGTGGACTGGGGCTGCTCCCCAACCTACTTCTGCCACTGGCCATTTCCCCCTCCTCAGGTGGGGCACCAATAACAAGGAGCGCACCCTGCCCGCTCCCAACTTCCCTCATGCTCCTCCCTGCCCCACAAGGTTCTGGTTCCATTTTTCCTCTGTTCACAAATTACCTCTGGACAGTTGTGTTGTTTTTTGTCCAATGTTGCATTCTTCAACATCCGTCATTGCTGCTGCTACCAGTGCCAACTGTTCATCCTCATTGCCTCCTGTTCTGCTCGCGATCTCCTCCCCCAAGATACTCTTCCTGGGGAAGAGGAGCTGGAGGATGGCAGGCTGGGTGACCGACTACCCCAGTCCCAGGGAAGGTGGCGCCCTGCCCGTAGGATGTTGCAGCAGAGTGAGCAAGGGGGCCCAAATCGACCATAAAGGGTGTAGGGGCCACCTTCCCCCCTGTTCTGTTGGGGAGGGGTAGCCATGATTTGTCCCAGCCTGGAGCTCCCCCTCTGGTTTCCTATTTGCAGTTACTTGAATTAAAAAAAAAAAAAAAATCCTTTTCTGAAAAAAAAAAGAAAGAAAAAGAACCAGCTGAATTGATTTACATACTGAAAATGTTCAAGTTTGGTTCAAATTTTCACTTAAAAGAGCTTTTTAGATTTACAAAATGTCACAAATTATTTCAGAGTTTAAAATAGAACCAGAATCTGGGCAGTATTATCAGTACATAATCTCATCAGATGTAACTCTGAGAGCTCGATGAAGAAACTTAAAAATATTTCATTACCTAAGAAGGGACACATTATATAATCATTGTCCCAGCTTCACAGTGCAGTCTGTTACACTTCTTGTCCTGGATGGTAATTTAATAATTTAATAATAACTATAATGTGCAAATTTTGCTATAGCTTATAGCTGATGTGGAATAGAAAAATGAAAGAGATACTTTAAAATGAAAGAAGAAGAATGAACACCGGCCAAGTTTACTGACTCAAAAGTAACATGAAACTCTGGTTCATTTCAAAGCATATTTTACTCTGGATCTGAAAGTCATAGACATATCCTGGCAATTTTACCTTTCACTCCTACAAAAATAAATGAATAGATTACTGAGAATCCTGAGCAAAAGCTGTGGTGAAAGGTACTTTCAAATTGTCATTAAATGGAGCAAAGATATTGCTCAGAAACACTGAAGCACTGGGTCTCCTCTTTTTTCTTGGTGAAATGTCATCTTGCTGACTCTCAATTTGGTTCAAGAAACAAGGTAGCCTGACATTTGTTCCTATACCCAGAAAGGTAAACATCAAGTAGAGCGAGGTGCAAGATCATCCTGTAGAGTGTGGAAAGATCAAGTGAAGGCGGGGTCTCTGAAGGCTGGGCTCATGACACAGCTCAAAATGGAGCTTCTCCATTCTAGCAAGCCCTACCATGCTCACAGATTCATTACCAGGAATCTGTGTCCCCATCCCCATCCTAAACATCCTAAACACTCCAGCTAAGACACTGGGCACTGGAGGTCAAGAGTAAACATGGCTGACATGTTGCATCTGCTTGCCTTCTGTGGCCACTTTACTTTTGTTAAGTGTCCGTGTCATGAATCTTGCAGTGTATATATGGGTAGGTGTGACTTCTTCCCATCCAGCTCAGCAAGCACCCAAGACAAACTAGAACTTCAACAGAACCCAGAGAGCGAGTGTTTGCCTTTGCAAGGATTCATCTTGCTGTTGCTTTAAATTGTTGATGGAGACAACAAAACATAATTTTTACCCAGATGTTTGTGACCTGGTTGAATGTCCATTATTTTTTATATGGACTCTTGTAGCTCTTCTTCCATAATACATATGTCATGGCTTCCACTCACAATGCAAATTACCCGGGGAACCCAGGCTTAGGGAGTGTGGTCAAGGATTTGTCAGCTCCAATTCTGGACCACAAAACACACAGCAGCTCATATTCAGAAAACAGTGTGCACATCAGCAGTTTTCTTTCTTCTTTGGCCCGTTAACAAATGCTATGGATGAGATCTTCTAAAATTGGGATCTAGTTATGGCACTTGGAATAAAAGGTGAAAAATGAGATAATTGCCTAAACCTTACCGATCCATTTTTCCCCTGGTTGTTTTCAAGGCGAGTGTGATTGCATTCTGGTATGAATGGTGACATACTATAGTCAGCAAAGGAGCAGGTGAAGGCCCACTTTGCCATTACTATAGTGTTATTCAGTGTGGAAAGAAGAGAAGGACATTTTCCTCCTTTAAGTTATTCTCAACAGTTGGAAAAATGATATTTTTTTTTTTTTTTTTTTTTGAGAAGGAGTCTTGCCCTGTCACCCAGGCTACAGTGCAGTGGTACGCTCTCTGCTCACTGCAACTTCCGCCTCCCGGGTTCAAGTGATTCTTCTGAGAGAGAGTCTCGCTCTGTCGCCCAGGCTGGAGTGCAGTGGCGTGATCTCGGCTCACTGCAAGCTCCACCTCCCGGGTTCACGCCATTCTCCTGCCTCAGCCTCCCGAGTAGCTGGGACTACAGGCACCCGTGACCACGCTGGGCTAATTGTTTTGTATTTTTTTTAGTAGAGATGGGTTTTCACTGTGTTAGCCAGGATGGTCTCGATCTTCTGACCTCATGATCCATCCACCTTGGCCTCCCCAGTTTCTTTACTTACTAACCAGTTATTTTTCTTTCTGGAGGCTGTCAAGAATTTATCTTTATTTGTGATATCTAAAAAATTTTAAATTATTTTCTTTAATTTTGCTTAAAAATGGTGAAACTTTATGTGAATATTTGCGTATTTTAAGAGAAATTTCCTCTTTTTTTCCTGCTGCTCCATTTTCTCAGGCAGCTCTACTTTCTTTTTCTGTCTCTGAACTTCTGTAATGTACTTCTGCCTTTGAAATCTATCCTCTAAGCAGTTTGTCTTTTCTCCACAATTGCCATGTCTTTTACCTTTATGTTATAAATTACCTCCTTCAGTCTCACATGATTGTTTTTTTTCCCTTTCTACCTAAAGTGCTAATACCTGAACCTCCCACTTACTCAGCAACTTTAGCTTTCTCTTCTGGTCTGCCAGGTTTGGTTTCCATCAGACAGGCAGAAGGAAGACTTGCACCCTCTCAAAGCATCCCTGACATTAGAAGGCAGCAGAGATTGTAGTGTACTGTGACAGCAATCATAAATTATTAAAGGACAAAGAGAAAGATCAAGTAAATTTCAAGTGAAAACATCAAGTAGATACAAATTCCAAGAATGATATTAGAAAAATAAATGGGGGTGAAAAATGAATGATGGACCAAAGTAAAGGCAGAAAAACTGGAAGAAAGAGAAAGTGGGGGAGATGACACAAAACACAAAAGACTAGAAAAGAAGAAAAGAAAATTGAAATTGTCTATTGATATAAAAAGGAGAAGTGGGAAAGAAAAGAGAGTTGAGAAAGAAGGGGCAGTGGCAGTGTATGGCACTAGCATGTCTTCAGAAATTAGCTTTGTTAAAACAATTTTTTAATTATATGAAAATTGATAGAGTTAAGATTTAGTAAAATTAAGTAGTTGGTATGAGATCATGGCAGTAATTGTAACTGTTCTAAATTCAGATTATGAAATTTGATAAAAAGATAGGGATTTCTCCTATGAAAAAGCCCACAAAATTCCTCAGTAAAAACGAAGAAATATAAAAAACTTACAGGAAAATAACTAAAGACATATTAATACTATTTTACTGGATAAATACTTGTCTAGAAATAATACAGTTTGTTAAATTGCAATAATTATTTTAGACACTAGGGTACACTTAATATACTGAAAAAGTAAAACACAAATGGTATTAGAGCCATAAAAAGTCCATTTTGTTTCAGAACATGTCTGACTTCTACCAATATGTTTATGTACTTAAAGAACCTGGGCTATTAGCTTTTATTATCACATAATCAGATTAAACTAAATAAAATGAAGAAGATGGACTAGGTCTATAGAAAGGTAAAAACATTATCATATTTCAATGAAACATCAAAATCTGTTGCTTTACAACAAATCATTTAGCAGATCACCTTGCACTGGTATTAAGAAGTTATAGTGAAACATTAATGTGAAATCTTTAAAAATTAAAATGTTATGCAAAGCCAAAAGTTACTATGGCCATGGAATAAATTTCAAAGACGAATGAGCAAAGTTTGTTACACAAAATAACTGAGCTGAACAAAATAGAAAAGGAAGTGGCCACATAGTCATTGCATGAAAACATTGATGATGATTATGATGATGATTATTATTTTTGAGACAGAGTTTCACTCTTGTGGCCCAGGTTGGAGTGCAATGGTGTGATCTTGGCTCACTGTAACCTCCGCCTCCCGGGTTCAAGCAATTCTCCTGCCTCAGCTTCCTGAGTAGCTGGGATTATTACAGGTGCCCGCCACCACGTCCAGCTAATTTTTTGTATTTTTAGTAGAGATGGGGTTTCACCATGTTGGCCAGGCTGGTAGAGAACTCCTGATCTCAGGCGATCCATCTACCTTGGCCTCCCAAAGTACTGGGATTGCAGGCGTGAACCACCGTGCTCGGCCAAAAACATTGATAATTAATAGTGGCCTTTTGGAACTCTAACATAAATTTTCACTGCATTGCTCATTAGTTTCATTATAGCAAAGAGAAATGCTTTGAAATAATTCAAGTTTAGCTGTAAAAATTAAGACTGTGAAGACTATCTGAAACATCTACCATATTTGATAGCTGCAGAATATTTTGAAGCATTCTTATCTATTATCTAATATATGTGTTACACTATTAAAATACCACAGAAATAGTATTTAACTTGAAACACTGTCCTATCCCCATGAATTATGATTTATAATATCATAGGTAGAGTTAACAAGAAAATCATGCAGAATCTGTACATAAATGGCAGTGAATCAGTTAAAGAACTGTTATTTCTGAGTCAGTACCAAGTGACCCATACATTTAAGGAGGCCTGTCCCAGCTGAAAAACCAGTGTCCTAGCAAAAACAAGAACGTGTAACTGTTAGAAACAGAAGCGTCATGCGACATGAGTTGAGATAATTCAGTGACAAAACAAATAAAGCTTTTTGTTGTGAAATAATGTAAAACTGGCTCATTTCTAAAGATAGAAAATAAAAGCAAGGAAAATCGAAGAATAGAATCTGGCATACTGACTTGTGTGGTAGATTGCATTATTGTTCTGAACTGGTCATTCTTCCTTACTTTTAGTTTCTAAATAATTTGGAGGATTATATAAGCCCATCTGCAGACAAGTGATTTACAGTGTCCTGTGAAGGATAAGCATATGCATCCAGGCTCTGTTGACACCAGGTATGGGTGGGTGACTTGCCTTGGTGTAGGACTATACTTACTTGTGTTAACATATGCCAGGTGGAACAGAAGCTTTAAGATCCATTGTGTTTCCATCAGCTCCCTTGATTTTTCCCAAATAAATCCAAATTTGTGATGCTTGGCACATCTCAAATACGAGGTTCTCCTTTAACCTGGGTCCTGGAATGAGAAAAGCTACGAAACAGAGCAGCGGAGAAGCCGAACTGCAATGGTGACATCTAACATGAGAGAAAACTGAGTATTTTGGAACTCACTGCCTTACAAAACGTTAAGCACGGGCTATTAAAACTCACTGCTAATATTTTCAGGTTGTGTCTTGTCACCCTCACCAGCCACTTTTTCTTTCTTTCTTTTTTTTTTTTTTTTTTGAGATGAAGTCTTGCTCTGTCGCCCAGGCTGGAGTGCAGTGGCGCGATCTCGGCTCACTGCAAGCTCCGCCTCCCGGGTTCCCGCCATTCTCCTGCCTCAGCCTCCCGAGTAGCTGGGACTACAGGCGCCCGCCACCACTCCCGGCTAATTTTTGTATTTTTAGTACAGACGGGGTTTCACCATGTTAGCCAGGATGGTCTCGATCTCCTGACCTTGTGATCCGCCCGCCTCGGCCTCCCAAAGTGCTGGGATTACAGGCGTGAGCCACCGCACCTGCCCACGAGCCACTTTTTCAAACCATGCATATGACAATTATCCTGAAATGAAAGTCTGCTTTTTATGTAACTCAAACTTCTGCTTTTGAGATTTTAATGTATACACATAGGTTTCAGTCAGAGATATGAGTCATGAACACTCAGATCCAAATATATATAGCTCAAAAATAGACTGGCTACAACTTGTAAGGAGATTAAAATCTCCCTTTCTCTTGCACTAACTGTCAACAGCTATTTCTTGGACAGCCTTCAGGGCTGCACACTCGTACTTCTAAAGAAAACCGTCTGTTGCAGTCACTGTCATGCATCTACCCACCCCTCTCAGTCTGCTGTTAAAAATGTCACAGACCTGCCTCTGATTCTCCCACAACTTCTGACCCCAGGTGGTGGAGAGCTACTCCTTGACTTTGTGTCACTTAGTTACCCAGGCCCAGAAACAGTTCTCCTTGAGTCTAAAGGCTCATAAAGTTTCTATTGAAGAGTTTAATCAGCTTTGGCTTTGAGAAACTTTTTACACTGAAACGGAAAAGTTCCCTTGTCCTCCTGGCATGGCCTGTGATAGGGTGTGGCTGGCTTCTTCAGTGCCGGGTCTCTCAAACCTCTAGGAGAGCACACAGCTGGGCAGGCTGTGGGGGCTCCCACCCCGAGGCACTGTCTAGGGGTGAATGTTTACAGCTCCTGAAGCCCCAGGGGGCATGCTACAGGGTGCTCTTCTAGTTTAGTCGCCTGTAGGCAGCTTGTGTTGGTCAGCTCAAGGAGATCCCCGCCTCATCGCAAGGACAAAGGTATTCCTGTATCCCAGGTTCGTGCCTTGGTGTACCAGAATCAGATCACACGTGGGCTTGGAGAATGGGCCTAAGGTTTTATTGAGTAGAAGTAGCTCTCAGCAGATGGGGGAGCCAGAAGGAAGATGATTTTCCTCTGGAGTTGGGCCACTCCGCATCCTGGGTTCTCCTCTGGCTGCCCCAACCAAACTCTGCATGGTTCTGCTTCTGTCCATCAGCAGCCTGCAGGCGTCATTCTGCTTCTGCCCATTGGTGGTCGGTGGCCTGCTGGCGTGCCAGTACCTGTCTCTCCACATCCCCTGTTCCTCTTCTGGTGTGCCTCTCCTGCTGTCCAGCCGCCTAGGTGTCTGCCTGCTAGGGTCTCACGAAGTTTTAGGCACAGGACGGGGGTGTGGCAGGCCAGGGTGGTCTCATCTGTCCTCATCTAGGTCCGTGGGGGTGGAGCCCTAGCCAGGGACCACACCCTTCTCTACCAAGCACTTCCCTTCTCCCTTCAGTATCATTTAAAGGGACCACGTTCTTCCCTTCCCACACTTCCATAATCCCTTCCCAGCACTTCCGTATCGACACTACATGTTTAAATGAGAAAAAAAAAAAAAAAAATCAAGGGGTAACATTAATTTTTCTAATAAAGTAAAACATTAAAGGTTTTTTAAAAAAATTAATTACCTACATACCTTGCTTTAATATTAACTTTCCTTTGGAGGAACCAATGAAAAGTGGCCCATACTAGCAAGTGTAATTTGACAAAAAGAAAAGATGTTGGCACTTCTTTTTTTTTTTTTTTTTTTTTTTGAGATGGAGTCTCGCTCTGTCGCCCAGGCTGGAGTGCAGTGGCCGGATCTCAGCTCACTGCAAGCTCCGCCTCCCGGGTTCACGCCATTCTCCTGCCTCAGCCTCCCGAGTAGCTGGGACTACAGGCGCCCGCCACCTCGCCCGGCTAGTTTTTTTGTATTTTTTAGTAGAGACGGGGTTTCACTGTGTTAGCCAGGATGGTCTCGATCTCCTGACCTCGTGATCCGCCCGTCTCGGCCTCCCAAAGTGCTGGGATTACAGGCTTGAGCCACCGCGCCCGGCCGATGTTGGCACTTCTAAGAAAAAAAATGATAACTTACTAAATTCTAAGTATTGAGTTCTATATTTTGCATACCTTAGCTCATTTATTTCTTAACACATTCCTATCATTTCCATCTTAATTTTTACCCTCATGTTTCAGACTGGGAAAAAGAAGTATAAATAATTTACAGTCCAGGTGTGGTGGCTCACGCCTGTAATCCCAGCACTTTGGGAGGCTGTCTGAGGCAGGCGGATCACCTGAGGTCGAGAGTTGGAGACCAGCCTGACCAACACTGAGAAACCCCGTCTATACTAAAAATACAAAATTAATTGGGCATGGTGGTGCATGACTGTTATTCCCAGCTACTTGGGAGACTGAGGCAGGAGAATCACTTGAACCCGGGAGGCAGAGGCTGTGGTAAGCGGAGCCATTGTACTCCAGCCTGGGCAACAAGAACGAAAACTGTCTCAAAAAAAAAAAAAAAAAAAAAAAAGAATTTACACAGCTTACCCAAGGTCATAAGATCATACAATGACTAAACAGAAAGAGATCAGAGCCCACAGTTTCTAGACCCAGAAGGCCCCTTAACCTTATACTATGTGGTCTTTACATAATCAGAAAGTTATTAATATTCAGAATCGTTGCCATTTAGAGCTATAGTAATTTCAGGTGCAGTGAGCCCACATGTTGTACAGTTAAGAAACACAGGACCATTCAGACCTTCAGCAGTTCTTGTAACACATTCCTGACTACTAAAAAAGCTGAGAAGAAAAAAATAGAGAAAGGAAAATTTTAAACACCAATTAAAAATAAATAAATATTAGGGATTTTTTTTTTAAAACAAGTATTTCAGTCACTGATGAGAAGCCTTAGGCCCACAGAGGTAGCTGTTACCATAGAAAAGATTGTTAGATCTAAGAATAGAATTTGGATTAACCAGGACCTCTAGCATAAAGTTCAATGTTCTTTCATCACAGCATGGTGTTCAACTGAATTTTAAAGTCACAAATTTAAAGTTATAGTTTAACACATCACCTGAACCAATTTACATACAAATGGAGGCAGAAGAAGAACCCTTGGCTTGCAGACAGTCTTATACAATATAGTGCTGAAGGGGGAAAAAAGAAAAGGAACCTTGAACATCATCAAAGAAATAAACAGATAAGAAAGGGGATGGATTTTATGGAAATGACCCGAGAGCTCTTACTTAGTTTTAACTACAGAAGAAAAAAGTGCACAGGTAAAAGCAGAATTGATGGCTTCCTCATCCTCTCTTTTCTGACTTCTGCATCTCACTGGAGCATGAGAGAAAAACAAAAGCTAGTATTTTCATGTATATGCATTTTTCACAGCTTTATTAAAATATAATTCACATGCCACACAAAATTCACCCATTTAAGGTACAGAATGAAAAAGGCTTTACTATATTCACAGTTATGCAGCAGTCACCAAAATCTCAACTTAGAACATTTTTATCAGCCCTTAAATATCCATTTTTCATATTATGTCTATGAATTATACTATCTGATCTTTTGTCATTGGCTCCTTTCACCTAGTATAATGTTTCCAAAGTTCATCCATATTGTATTATGTGTCGGTAATTTATTCCTTTTATGGCTGAATAATATTCCATTGTATGGATATATCACGTTTGTTTATTCCTTCATCAGCTGATGTACATTTGGATTGGCTCCCCATTTTTACTGTTATGAATACTGCTACCGTGCACATTTATATACAAGTTTTTGCGTGGATATGTTTTTATTTTTCTTGAATAAATAGAAGAAAATTTCTGGCTCATCTGATAAGGCCATGTTTAGTGTTTTGAAGCACTCCCAAATTGTTTTCCAAAATGGTTGCAACATTTTACATTCCCTCCAGCAATACAGGAGTGTTCCAGTTTCTTCACACCCTCACAAATTTGTGATTGTCTTTTTTACTATAGCATTTCTAGAGGCTGTGAAGTGGTATCTTATTGTGGTTTTGATTTGTGTTTTCTAAATGGCTAATGCTTTTGAGTATCCTTTCCTACGCTTACTGGCCATTTGTATATCTTTTTTGGAGAAATGTTCATTTATTATTGAGCTCCTTATCAGATATAGAATTTGCAAATCTTTTGTACCATTTTCATGTTTTCTTTGAGTTTCTTGATGGTATAATTTGCTGCAGAAACATTTTTAATTTTGATGAGGCCTTCTACTACTGATTTTTCATCTGTTACTACTGATTTTGATGTGTGTAACAAGTTTTTGCCAGGCCCAAGTTCATAAAAATGTATGTTCTTTTCTGAAAGTTTTTAGTTTTAGCTCTTACATTGAGGCATATAATACATTTTTAGTTAAATTTTGTGTGTGGTAGGAAGAAGGAGCCCAACTTTATTCCTTTGTGTGTGAATATTCGGTTGTTTTATAAACATGTGTTGATGAAACAATTCTTTTCCTATTGAATGCTCAATTAACTGCAAATGTGAGAGTTTATTTCTGAACTCAGTTCTGTTCCATTGATGTATATGTCGTTCGCTAGTACCATATAGGTTTGTAGTAAGTTTCTAAATCAGAAATCATGAGGCCTCAACATTGTTCTTCTTTTTCCATATTACTTTCTCTGTTTTGGTCCTCTTGCATTCCTACATGACTTTTGATACTAGCTTGTCAATTTTTTTTTTGAAGCTAATGAACTTTATTTTTTATTGACATACAATAATTATACATATGTATGGGGTACAGTGTGATGCTTCCATACATGTATACATTACATAAGCAAATCACGTTCATTAGCATATTCATCACCTTAAATATTTATCATCGCTTTGTCATGAGAATATTCACGACAAAATCTTCTCTTTTAGATATGTGAAATATACAATGCATTATTGTTAGCTATAGTCACTCTACTGTGCAAAAGAGCAGTAGTACTTATTTCTCCTAACTGTAACATTCCACCTACTGACCACCTTCTCCCCTTCTCCCTGTTCTCATTATTCTCCTCAGTCTCTGGTAACCACTGTTCTACTCTCAACTCATATCAGTCAGTTTTTTTAGATTCCACATATAGGTGATATCTTGTAGTATATATGTCTTTCTGTGCTTGGCTTATTTCACTTAATTAAATGGCCTCCAGGCTCATCCATATTGTCACAAATGAGAGGGTTTCATCCTTTTCTGTGAGTGAACACTATTTCATTGCATATAATATTCTCTTTATCCATTCATCTGATGATGAGCATTTGGCTTGATTCCATAATTTGGCTATTGTGAATACTAATGCAACAAACATGACAGTGCAGATGTCCCTCTTCGACATACTGATCTCATTTCTTTTAGACATAAACCCAGTAGTGGGATTGCTAGATCATATGTGTATTAGTCCATTCTCATGCTGCTAATAAAGATGTACCAGAGACTGGGTAATCTATAAAGAAAAGAGGTTTAATTGACTCACCGTTCAGCATGGCTGGTGAGGCCTCAGTAAACTTACAATCATGGTGGAAGAAGCAGCAAACACGTCCTTCACATGGCAGCAGCAAGGCCAAGTGCCAAGCAAAGGGGGGAAAGCCTTTATAAAACCATCAGATCTAGTGAGGACTCACTATCACAAGAACAGCAGCATGGGCGTCACCGCCTCCAAGATTCAATTACCTCCCATTGGGTCCCTCCTGAGACACGTGGAGATTATGGGAACAATTCAAGATGAGATTTGGGTGGGCACACAACCAAACTATGTCAATATAATTTGCCTTTCTCGGATGTGTAGTTAGGTTGAGCATTTTTTCATATGCTTCTTGGTCGTACGTTGATTCTTCTGTCTATATGATCGGTCTTTTGCTGAATTAGGGTGTTGAAGTACCCTACTATTATTGTATTGCTCTCTATCACTCCCTTTAGATCCACTAATATTTGCTTCTTTGGGGAAAAAAGCAGTCTTTCACCATTCAGTGTGATGTTAGCTGTAGGTTTTTTATAAATGCCCTTTATCGGGTTGAGGAAACTCCTTTCTATTTCTAGTTTGTTGGACATTTTTATTAGAAAAGGATGTTTCATTTTGACAAATGATTTTTCTGTATCTATTAAGATGATAATTTGTTTTTTGTCTTAAACTTTTTTATTTGTTATTTTTTAAGGTTAGTCAAGTAAAGCAGTGGGAGTGGAGAAGGAACAAATCTGTAACTGGTTGTGATCGATTATTTGTGTCACCACTGCACTTGAACCAGCCAGTCATGGTGTATAATGCCTTTTATATGCTCCTAGATTATGTTGGCTAGTAATTTTTATTTGTAATATTTGTAGTATTTTTATTTCTATATTTGCAAGAGATATTGACCTGTAGTTTTATTTTATTGTGAGGATTTTGTGTGGTTTGATTTCAGGGTAATACTCACCTCCCAGAATAAATTGTTAAGTGTTCCTCCTCTTATATCTTTTGTAAGAGTTTGTAAAAAATTTATATTGATTCTCCCTTAAATGCTTGGTATAATTCACCAGTGAATCTATATGGGCGTGGACCATTCTAGGAAGTTTCTATGAGGAACCAAAACTGATCAGCAAGAAAAAAATAATCCCATGTAAAAGTGGGAAAATGACATGAATAGACATTTCTCAAAAGAAAAATGTACAAATGGCCAAAAACATGAAAAAATGCTCAACATCACTAATCATCAGGGAATTGCAAATTACAACCACCATGAAATACCACCTTACCACAGCCAGTGTAGACATCACTAAAACATCAAAAAGCAACAGATGTTGGTGTGGATGTGGTGAAAAGGGAACGCTTATACACTGCTGATGGGAATGTAAATTATTACAACCTCTTTGGAAAACAGTATGGTGATTTCTCAAAGAACTAAAAGTAGATCTACCATTCAATCCAGCAGTCCCACTACTAGGTATCTACCCCAAAGGAAAAGAAGTCACCATATCAAAGAGACACTTGCACGCATCTGATTATTGCAGCACAGTTCACAATTGCAAAGATATGGAACTAACATAATTACCCATCAACTAATGAGTGGATAAAGAAAATGTGGCATATATACATCATGGAATACTACTCATCCATAAAAAAGAACAAAATAACGTCTTTTGCCGGAACTTGGATGGAGCTGGAGGTCCTTGTTTTAAGTGAAATTACTCAGGAATGAAAAAGCAAATACTGTATGTTCTCACTCATAAGTGGGAGCTAAGCTATGGGTGCGCCAAGGCAGACAGAGTGGTAGAACGGACATTGGAGACTCAGAAGCCAGAAAAGGGGTGAAGGATAAAAAACTACATATTGTGTACAATGTATATGGCTTGGTGATGGGTGCACTAAAACCTCAGACTCCACCACTCCACAATTCATCCACATAACTATTGAAATTTAAAAATTACATCATCAGAATTTTTAAAAATAAAGTTCATTATAGCTAAAAATAAATTTCAAAATAAAATAAGAAGTTTTATCAGGTAGAGCTGTATCACCGGGGAGAGGATCTGCAGAGATCTGCATGTCTCCATTCCAGTGCTTTCCTTTGATTTTTTTTTTTTTCACCCGAGATGGAGTCCCCTTCCATTGCCCAAGCTGGAGTGCAGTTGCACAATCTTGGCTCACTGCAATCTCCACCTCCTGGGTTCAAGCGATTCTCCTGCCTCAGCCTCCTTGCTTTTTTTATTTATACGTACTTTCATATATCCTTCTAAAATTTATATTTCTCTCTGTTTTACAATGAAAACAATATATTGGTATTCACATAAAATATACAATAAGTTCATAAATGCATATAACTTATAAATAAACATACATGTATTGAGTTGCTCAAAATTCTTTTTACTGGTAAGATGTTCAGTCCAGTCTGGAGACCGTGTCTCTTGTCCACACCCCTGGTTGTTTTCATACACCACTTTGGATATGTTTAGCTTCCATCACAGGACTGGTAAGTTCTCTAGATCCACACTGCGATCATAATCCCCAGCACAAACTGTTGCCAATAATTTATTTCTAAGCCAACAAAGGAGAAGTTCTGGCTGTGAGATCATGTTAGTTTTGGCACTTAAAACACATTAATAACTTCTGGATTCTTTGGCAGAAATATTAAATTGCAACCTTTACTGATTAGTATGGACATTTTTAGAGTAACAATTCACAATATCTGTCATTTGCTGCCTGTGATATATGTAGGAAATTATTAATATACCCTTAATAATATATCTGTATATCCATCTTGTTTATCCTTTGCTCCTTGGGGGAAATATTTTTAGAAAATTATTATCACTGTTTATCATCTATAAGAGAGCAATAATTAGAGAAATATTGTACTGGACACTTCTGGAAAACTGGCTTTTCTCGTTTCATTTTCTACCTTTGCAAAAGTTTGCTTTTAAAAAGTGTAATCTAGAAGTTATACATATTTCTGCCTTGCAGTTATCCGTTCTGTTTCACTGAAAACATTTTAAAACGGTCCAACATCTTTATGTTTCTACTTGGTTCCAAATATGGTACCAGATTTTTACTGTAAAAAATCATGAAATACACTGGCATGATCCTTTGGGAATATATTTGAAAGTTTACCTCCTTAGCACACTCACCAAACATCTTCGGGTACCCATACCATTCACACAAAACTGCTAAACCAAGATGCTCCCCTGTGATGCATGTGCAGGCGAGAATGTCAATGAATAAATAAGTGACTGAAATACACAAGCATTAATTAGAAAACTGTATTGAGAGATGAGGCCAGCTGGACTTCCCTGACGGAGTGGAAACTCGGGGAACTTTCTTCTGTTACAAGAAGATTGTAAAACACACCAATCAGTGCTCTGCAAAACGCACGAATCAGCACTCTGTAAAACACACCAATCAGAGCCCTGTAAAACGCACCAATCAGAGCCCTGTAAAACACACCAATCAGAGCCCTGTAAAACGCACCAATCAGAGCCCTGTAAAACGCACCAATCACTGCTCTGTAAAACGCACCAATCAGAGCCCTGTAAAACGCACCAATCACTGCTCTGTAAAACACACCAATCAGAGCCCTGTAAAACGCACCAATCACTGCTCTGTAAAACACACCGATCAGAGCCCTGTAAAACACACCAATCAGCAGGATTCTAAAAGTAGCCAATCACGGGGAGGATTGAAAAAAGGGCACTCTGACAGGACAGAAAGGGAAGATGGGCAGGGGACAATAAAGGAAAAAAAGCTGCTCCCACCCCCACCCCCATCCCCCACCCCCACCCCCACCCCCATCCCCCACCCCCACCCCCCCACCAGCAGAGATCCCGCTGGAGTCCCCTTTCATAGCATGAAAGGTTCGTTCTTTAGTTCTTCACAGTAAACCTTGCTACCACCAACTTTTCGGTCTGTACCATCTAAAAGAGCTGTAACACTCACTGCAAAGGTCCGGGGCTCCATTCCTGAGACCACGAACCCACCGGCAGGAGCCAACTCAGGACACGGTATGTGTTCCAGAGAACTTCTTCAGGCCTTGGAAACAGAACATAGTAAAGAGGTTTCTTTGTCATGGATCAGCAGTCACTATTTCCCAGCTCGCCTCCGAGAGCTCCCTGAAGTGCAGCCTACACTGCGTGCAGCGTTGTTTTCACCACAGCCGAGTTCCTGCAAACCCTCGGGAGTGCCTCCTAGCGGCGGAGCGAGAAGTAGTCTTGGGCGAGCTTCTGGGAGTAAACTGCTCAACCCAAGGGGTTTGCGAGGGACAGGCTGGGTGGCAAGACTTTTAAAGCCTCGCAAATGGAACCATTCCCCCTAGAGGGACTCCCTAAGTCGCCCCAGGTGCTGACTCTTTCTGACAGTAAAGGAGCAGGACCGGAAGTGTAAAGACTGTGGCCAGGTGCTCCAAGCCCAAGCAAGATCCCTTCAGCAGGAGCAGCTGGGTTAGAAAGATGAAGGCGCCCAGCGTCTGCAGCGGAGTCGGGGGGAAGCGAAAAATGTCCCTGCCCAGCGCCCCGCGCGCTGGATCGCCGGGGCGAGCCTGAGGGTGGAGAGGCCGCGGGGTGGAGGTGCAACGAGGAGGCGCGCAGGGGTGCGTGGGTGGGTGCGGGAGGAGTGCAGGATCTGGAGGGAGCGGAATCTTGCGGTGGCGCGAAGGAGGAGCGCTGGGAAGGGCGCGGCGTTTTGACACAGAGGGCTCGGAGTGAGAGTGCCGGCGTGCGGGGACGGAGTGGAGGGACGAGGGAGTGGAGTGGAGCGGTGGGGACGTGCTGGAGGGGCGCGCCTGGATAGAATTGGAGAGACAGGACAAGTGGAGGGGCGGAGCAGTCGCTGGAGCGTCGTGGGGAACATCTGAAAGGTGCTGTGTAGGAACTGAAGGGGAGGGGATGCTGGAGAGGCGCACGGTGACCGACATGGAGGGACACGAGGGGTGTGGAGTGGAGGGGCGGGGCAGTCACTGGAGGAACTTCTGGTGGGACGCGGGAAACAGCTGAAGGGGTGCTGTGTTGGATCTCGGAGGGGAGGGGGATGCTGGAGAGGCACGCGGTGATGGACGTGGAGGGACACGGGAGGTGTGGAGTGGCGGGCCCGGCCCGTCGCGGGAAGGACACAGAGGGGCATCAGCTGCCCTGGAGAGGCGCTTTCGGACATCCGGAGGGGCGCACGGTACTGGGACTTGGCGGCGTCTGGGGCGCAGTGGGAGGTGACTGGCGTCCAGCCGGCGGCGCCCAGGGCTGGGCTAGGCGCGGGACGGCCCTGGCAGCGGTGCAGCAGCCCAGGCTAGTTCCTGGGGGATCCCTGGCTGGCCCCCACCTCCCCGCGCGCCCTGGCCGGTATTGCCCGGAGTCCGGGGGGGAAGTGGGCGCCCGCGGCTCGGGAAGCTGCTCCCCCGCCCTGGAGCAGAGTCGTCGCTGCGGTCGCTGAGGAAGGACGCAGCGGAGGCCCGCGCTGTCCGGGGAGAAGACTGTGGTGTCATCCCGTCTGGAATGAAGGGAAATGCAGTGGCTGTTTGCGTTCCGGGACTCCAAGAAGTACAGCAGGTAAAGAGAATAGCCACTGCCCGCCACTTCGCCTTCAGTTCCCCAGATTCCTGAGTCCCTTCCTTCTCCTCCAACCTCCTAAACTAACCCTTCTGTTAGACGTCGCTATGCCAGTTCCAGCCTTCCCCCTAGGACTCCATAACCACCCGTGCCCTCTTTCTTCTCCCCTTCTCTGCCCTAGACAGCAGTATCCTTCCCCTGCCCCGTTGTGGGGGCTCAGAGACAAGAGTAAAATGTAATTTAGACAGTTGGCTTTCTTCGCCCAAAGACTTCACTAACTGATCCTCATTCTGCAATGAGGCTTAATAACTTGTTGCGTGCTTGTGTCTGGTGTGAGAGAATGAGAGTGAATTGGTTTTCTGCACATGATTTTGCCAAAAACATTGCCCTGGGTTGCTTGCTGGGGAGTCTGGAACACAGTAAGCCGAGTGTCTGCACCAAGTGCAAAGTTGCATAGGGTTTGCTTGGGGGTTTTAGAGGGGAACTGAAGTGCAGCGGGGCTCTGCCATCTTCAGTGGGATTACATAATTTCTTGATGATCCTCACCGCCCTTATACTCATTACCTACATTAAGTACCACTAATTAGTATTTACGTATATGCATGCTGTCACTTGGTTACGTCAAAGTCAGCAAGCTGCTTGCTCTTACATCATTACTGAGTATTCTGATGTTTCTGAATGTTAGCACAGTGCCAGACAGTTGATCTGTGAAACATCCACTCATCCAGTGATGACATTGTACAGGCGGATTTTATAATGCTGGCACTCCATGTGTATCCATAGTATTCATGTACTAATACTCCTGGCTGTTCCTTAACGCAGGTAAATTGGTGCTAGTAAAGCAATGGAATAGTATTTACATTTTTCAATGCAAATCTTTTGAATACGGGTCTTCCTATGCTTTTCTTCCTTTGACATGAACAGGCTATAAAGAAACTGTAAAGAAAAGATTACACAATTCTATTCCAAAATTACACATAAGCTGAAACCTTCGTTTTTGTTGATGGATTCTTTTGCTAACCAGTTCAGTGTCTCTGGTATTAAAATTTCTCTTCATGACAGTATGCTTCCAAATTGATTAGCAAACAGGCATCCATCCACATGTGTTTAAATATCTTACAGTAAACTTTTAAAGTTATACGGCAGTTATATTTTCAAATATTGTACTTAAGTCCTCTATTCTTTTCACCTTTAATGCGTTTTGCTAAATATGACAGACAATACTTAGTGTATGTTACATGTAAATAATTAACATGTATGGTACACTTATACCGTGGCCTCACATGTGCAGAGAAGGTGTCCTGCGTCATGACTATAATCTGTCAGAGAGCCTTTCTTAAATCTCGGAAAAAAGGTAGTGATAAATAGCTCATTTAATAAATTCAAATGATCAGAACTACATAGCCTAGCTAGTCTACATAACAGACTATAAAATCAATAAGCAAACTTTCACATTGTACAAATAATTTATTTACATTTTAAAACTACTAAAACACCTTTCAGAGATAACCAGGGTAATAATAACCCCATTTTAAAAGTAGCATTTTATAAATTGTGGGTTGGTAATATTTAAAATCATTTTTATATAAATATATATATATACACACTATTACATTTTAATCAGCAACATTTTGTTATCTTAGGAATGATTTTTTTCTTATTTGTCAGACTCTCACTTGATGTCTACTACTTAAGACTGTGTCCTGGGCGGGCGCGGTGGCTCATGCCTGTAATCCCAGCACTTTGGGAGGCTGAGGCGGGCCTATCACGAGGTCAGGAGATCGAGACCATCCTGGCTCCTGACTAACACGGTGAAACTCCGTCTCTACTAAAAATATTTTTAAAAAATTAGCTGGACATGGTGGCGGACGCCTGTAGTCCCAGCTACTCCAGAGGTTGAGGCAGGAGAATGGCGTGAATCCAGGAGGCAGAGCTTGCAGTGAGCCGAGATCAGGCCACTGCACTCCAGCCTGGGCAACAGAGCTTGACTCTGTCTGTTACAAAAAAAAAAAAAAAAGGGCTGTGTCCTCTTGTAATCCCAGCACTTTGGGATGCCGAGGCTGGCAGATCACCTGAGGTCAGGAGTTCAAAACCAGCCTGGGCAACATGGTGAAACCTGATCTCTACTAAAAATGCAAAAATTATGTGGGTGCCGTGGCACACGCCAGTAGTCCCAGCTTCTCAGGAGGCTGAGGCAGGAGAATCACTTGAACCTGGGTGGCGGAGGTTGCAGTGAGCCGAGGTAGCACCAGTGCACTCCAGCCTGGGCGATAGAGCAAGACTCAGTCTCAAATATAAATAAATAAATAAATAAATAAATTAGAAAAATAAGACTGTGTCCTACAGGACACCTTATTGTACTGTGGGTAAAATACATAAGTATCTAGGGACATGGTTATAGTTAACTAAAAAAGATAAATAAAATTTTATTTCTTATTCTAAAATTATAAGAAAATGATTTATATGGACATAATAGTGGTACAATAATTCATACTTAAGTGATGGTGCCTTGTAGTTTTTGAATGCCGATTTTGTTAGGTTTTCTGTAGTTAAACATGTGAAGTAAAAAAATGAGTTGTGTGCTGACAGTGGTAACAATACAATGTTTTCTATACAGGAATCCCCAGTTAAAGTAAATTAGCATATACATTTCTGAACATGACATCTTCAAAATTAGGAAATAAAATAACTACCTTAGCAACATGCATTTTCACGTTTCATTTTGTTACATATGAGGGAAATATTTCTGCTGGAATAGGAAACAGCAGGAAAAGTAAGAAGAGGGTAAAATGATGCTTTTCAAGGTAATTTAATCTGATAGTAGTTACAGATCTGCTGTCTAGAAAAATGTCTGGACCTAATACCTAATTCAGACTCAATTTCAATTAGGTTAATGCCTCATTCAGACTTGGTTTGAAGAGGGAATGCAGTTCTGGACCCCTGAGTGAGATCACGTAAATTAAATCCCGGCATGGATGTGGGCTTGGTTGCTTTAGGTACAAAACCCTGAGTCATTCCATTATATCAAAGTATAGCTACATAAGTAATTAAATAATGAAAGCTGAACTGGAAAAGTAACATGAACCAGATACTAATGTGTAAAAATACACTATTTTTGTCTAGTAGGCTTTATTCAATATTTGTTGCTAAACTCTTTTTCAAAACTAAGATATAGTAAGTTACCTGAATAAGAAAAGGGAACATTTTTAAATATGAAAAATTTAACTAAAATCGTATTGAATTGAAGACAAAGGCCTAACTAGCAACCAGATATAAAAAGGCTAAAGCTAAATAATAAAGTTATACTTTTATAAAGAATGTTTTTGAAAATCATTGAATTATTTGCATGAAATACCGTGGATTGTGTTACACTTGGGGTTGCCTTGCATTTTAAAGGCATGGTGACGTACAGACACTGCAGTGGCAAATGCCCCCCATATACCAAGGACTGGTTGCATTCTCTTTCTCTTCTCTCCTGGTAGGCCCTGCTGTCCGGACCAGTCGCCTCAACTGGTAGCCAGGTTTTTGTTTTCCTGTCTTTTTTCTTTAAGATTGTTGACTCAGTTTGTTTATAACTCCCCTTAATCCAAAATGACTTGCCAGAAATACTCAATAAATTATTCTCCAGATAATTTACTTATCACAGGTACACTTAATACCACTGTACCATTACTTCTGTCTTCCAGCACTCGCTCTGAAAAGAAAGATGCTCTGTTTATTGTGTTGATGGAACTCCTACTTTAAGAGTCACTGTAGGTGTTTCATTTCATGTCACTTTCACACACACTCTGTGATTGGGACCCCATTTAACATGGAAGAAGACTGGGCCCAGAGAGGCTGTAATTCGCTAAGGTAGGTAAATGGCAGAGGAATAAAGGAATATCTGAGGCCAGGTCATTTATAAAGAAAAGAGGTTTCCTTTGGCTCATGGTTCTGCAGGCTGTACAGGAAGCATGGCGCCAGCATCTGCTTCTGGTGAGGGCTCAGGAAGCTTCCATTATGGCAGAAGGGAAATAGGAACTAGCCTGTGCAGACATCATTTGGCAAGAAAGGATGCAAGAGAGAGGAGAGGTGCCAGTCTGCCATCCCATTACTTAAGCTTGACATGGTCCTCTCCCATTCCCTGTAGAAGCCCTGTCATAACTCCACGGCTCTCCTCTGCCTCCTGCCAGCCCTGCTCCCTGCGACTCACAGCAGATGACCTCCCTGCTACTCTGGTGGCACTCAGGCGGGCGCTGCTTTGCTCCTGCCCTCTGCAGTCGGGGCCATCTGGGCCAGCACGTACCCTTCCCTCTTCAAGGCGGCCTGCTCTGCACCCTTCCCCTTCCCATTTTCTCCTTCGCCTACTCAGCCCTCTCCCTCTCCCGTGGCTCTCCTCTCCCACTGCACCTTCTCCTGTACTTTCCCTTGACATAAGCTCAAGATTATAAACTTATTTGAGGGTTATGTAAAGAAGGACTTTCTGAGAGAGATGGCAGCTACCCTTATGACTAGTTTATTAAAGACAAAATAGAAAAATTATTCTCAGCCCAGCAATGAACGATTTAATCTTGTTTGGGGCCTATTTTGATTTCATATTTGTAGAAAATGTTAATAAAATTATTTCATCATGTTAAAACATTTGGGTAAAGAATGTTTTCAGGCCATTTTTGAACAATGAAAGAGCATAAGCAAAATGAATATTGCAGCATTATCCTCAAGTCCATAATTATGTTATATATGAGATAAAGCAAATAATATATGCCTGAGATTTCCTGGACTAAGTTTTGAACTACAAATGTTGGGATGAATAAAAAAGAACAAAACCATGGGGAGGGGATGAACAGTGAATTTTTTAATGCAAAGATTAAGTGACTCCCCATTCTAATATATTCATTTCAGTAGGAGGCAAACTTTTTTTTTTTTTGAGACAGAGTCTCACTCTGTCACCCAGGCTGGAGTGTAGTGGCGCTGTGCCTGTTCACTGCAACCTCCACCTCCCGGGTTCAAGCGATTCGGCTGCCTCAGCCTCCCAAGTAAGTGGGATTAAACTATTAGCATATATTCTCTAATAGTTCCATATAAAACTTAGAGCTGTCGTCTTAAATTTTCCCACTCGTTCTCTCTTGCAAAACCTAGTAATCTTTCTCTACCCTCATCTTTGACCCCCTTCCCACCCAGAGCACAGGAGAACAGTGAACAGCCCTCCTCATTCATGTGAGCCAACACTGATGATGTGGATTTCCACAACCTCTAAGTTCTGTTTGCTTGACTAATGGCAGGGAGTCATTCAAATTTGTGTCCATCTTCTGTCCTCATTTTTAAATATTCCTTTCTACTTGTGGTTGCATTCCCCCCTCATTCTTCCATTTGTCAGGATCTAACACCACCATCACCCTGCGGGAAAAAAAAAAGGCAGTCAGCACAGTGGCTCATACCCATAATCCCAGCACTTTGGGAGGCTGAGGTGAGTGGATCACGAGGTCAAGAGATCGAGACCGTCTTGGCCAACATGGTGAAACCCCGTCTCTACTAAGAATACAAAAATTAGCTGGGCATGGTGGTATATGCCTGTAGTTCCAGCTACTCAGGAGGCTGAGGCAGGAGAATCGCTTGAACCAGGGAGGCGGAGATTGCAGCAAGCCAAGATCTCACCACTGCACTCCAGTCCAGCAACAGAGTGAGACTCAGTCGCGCGCTCTCTCTCTCTCTCTCTCTCACACACACACACACACACACACACACACACACAAGCAACTTCTTTAGATTATTGCATTGGTTTGCCTCAAACTTGTATTAGATTCTTCATGTTGCAAATGATCAAACATCAACTCTACGGTTTTGAACAAAGGCAATTTATTGACTGGCGTAACTGAGAAGCACAAGATGGGGGCTGGCTTGGGCATGCCTTGATCCATGGCCTAAGCATGGCCATCAGTTTTTCTCTGTCCCTCATCTCTGTTCTCTGCTGCGTTGGCTGGCTTGTGTGGCTGCGAGAAATCCAGGCTTCAGGCACTATCCAATTCAGGGCAAGCGGAGAAGAAAATGTGTCTTTCTGGTGGCAGAAATAAAAGTTGTGGAATTTGCTCTCATTAAGCCTAATTGGTTTGGATTGAATCCTTCTAAAATAATCTCTGTGAACAAGAGAATGTCTGATTGGCCTGTCCTGTCCTAAGTCACATGAAATCCCACAGAATCTAATGCTTGATATCAAACTGCTTGCTTTCTTTCATGTTAAGGAACTAGGCTGGGTGATATATTTAATGTACTTAGGGCCAAACCCTTCATTTCTTCCTTTAATTGGAATCCTCCTTTCCTGTGAAAACAAATGGACTTTGTGATCATTAACTTATTGAGGGTAGTATACACACATTAATTGAAATGATTTGAATTAAATGATGTAAGATGTCTGCTGGAGCCAAGTGGCACATATGGCAGAGAATCAATGCAAAGAAAGTTTGAGTAGAAGGAAGGATGATAAAGACATGAGCTTGTCTATGTGTCCATGAAATGTCCCTGCCTTTGAGTCTTCAAACACGAGGAGCTAAAGCCACCTGAATTGCTGCTTCTCCTCTTCCTGTTGTCACCTTCTTCTGCTGGTGTCTTTCCCCCCAGCCACAGCGTAATTGTCTTGCCACCACCCTTGTGACCTCATGACACAGCATGTCTGTTGTCATGGGGCCTCTGGTATCCAGGCACACATTTTCAGTGGACAAAGATTTCTTGAGGGAACAGGATGGTAAAGACTTCTTAGTAGCTGGCATGAGGATGAGAGGTGAGGAGCTCAGGGACCCTCAGAAGTAACCTGAGAGAGGTAGTGTCAGGAGCAAGACAAGTGCAGCTGCATGGGTGTCCAGCTTCTCTGCCTTTCAGCCTATGACTGTGCGCCTGTGTGTGGTCAAGCCTAATGACCTGTATGCATCATAACAGAGGAACTTGTTGACCCATGATGTTGATTTGAAAGCTAAACTATAAAGAAAATAATATAATTTGGCTTGATTGTATAAAAGTGTTATGCTATGGTCTGCCTATGAGAGTTAATTACTAATTGAGCACATAAATGATAACATATAACATTAAGTCAAAATGTCTTTAGCATGTCAGGCATATCAGTAGGTAAACCAAGATACTTTTATTGTAAAGGCCACATGTATCATAATCTGTAAGTCATGTATCTTGTTTATTTTTGATAAATTCACTCTCAGCATTAAGAAATAATTATAATAGCTAACCATTTAACATGCATTTTACTACATGTCAAACAGCTTTTGTACATTATCTCATTTAATTGTGTCGTTAACCTTAAATGGGAGATAGTATTATTCCCAACATTAATAGGAGAACGTTGACCATTGAAGAAGATAACTGACTGACTTAACATGATACTGCTGTTAAGTGAAGAAAGTAAAGTTAAAGCTCAACTGACTTCAAAGCCTGAGATTTTTGTTATCTCTAAGGAAAGATAGAGAACAGAAGATTTTGAAGCTAACGCCATGTAATGTTAATCAGAATCAGAGTACAGGGTATCAGCCAAGCTGTCAAACCAAGGAGGCTATAAGGAATCTGCATCTGACTTTTTGGGATCTAAGGCAGCAGTCCCCAACCTTTTTGGCACCAGAGACCGATTTCGTGGAAGACAGTTGTTCCATAGATGGAGGGCATAGGGGACGGTTTCAGGATGTAACTGTTCCAGAGAAGATCATCAGGCATAAGATGCATGCCGCCTAGATCCCTCTCATGAGTAGTTCACAACAGGGTTCGCACTCCTGTGAGAATCTCGTGCCTCCACTTATCTGACAGGAAGCAGAGCTCGGCATTAATTTAATGTTCACTCACCAGCCACTCATCTCCTGCTGTGCAGCCCGGTTCCTAACAGGCCATGGACCAGTACCGGTTCATGCCCTGGGCTTGGGAACCCCTGATCTAAGAGGCTGGGCCAAAGTCATCAACACTGAGGATACGATTCAAAATTAGGGAGACCAGGGTTGAGGCCCATACCATATAATTGAAAGGAATCAGATTTCCTGTACAGGGAAGATTGCCTTTGGACTTGAGTATCTGATCACAAGTCATCTCCACTACCTCTTACTCATGGATTAACCTCTCCTTATCCGTACTTTTATTCCCTGAGGCATTTGCAATGTTGCAATTGCAATATTGCGTGATTTCGTGTCTGTATTCCAGGGAAACTTTGAGGGAGATGTCCAATAAGCTCTAAGAATTTGTGGTTTTCTCTTTTCTCTTTTTCTCTCTCCTTTTCAAAGAAGAAAGTTGGTTTAAGATTTAGGTTGGTGATCTCCAAGTTTGTTTGTGAATTAATAAAAAACATAACATTTAGGAAAGTGACTGACATATCTCAGTATGTGTTGACTTCTATACATTTATAAATTATATTCATATAGTACTACATTATGCCTATTTAAAATATATAAAAATATTAGAAAATTTAAAAGAATTAGTAATAATGATCTGTGCTGTTGGAGAATCAACAGGTCTCTTCCAAATACATTAAAGTTTTCCTTTATTTGCTTCCACAGCCCTTAGTTCATGTCTAAATTGTAATGCTAACCATACTATTGAGTATGTAGCTGTCTGCCTCCTCAGTGGGAAAGAAAGCTACTTAAGCCCAGAAAGTTTATGGTTTCAAGTTAATGGTTTACTGACCTATTCATTAATTTAGCAAATAATTAATGAGTATCTAGAGACTAAGGAAATGTAGGTATCAAGACTGAGTCTCTGCCCTCAAACTTAATATCAAGTGATGGATGAACAGGTTATAGACAAGCAACAGTCACAGATTAGCCTATGCTGAAGGCCAGGAGTAGGATGAAAGTGCTTAGGGGGACACCAGTCCTACAAGAAAGAAGGAAGTGGGAGAGAAGGGTTAAAGAAGGACACATGTTGATACAGAATAGCCCTTACTTGTAGTAGATTCTCTACAAATATATGTGGTGGTTAAATGCTGATGTTAATATTTTTTGAGTTTGAGAAGATTGAGAAAAATCATATCTCTATTTACCGCCCGCTTTCTGAACCAACTGAAAAACAGACGAAAGAATGAGGTCAGTGAAGCTCTGTCAGTTTTGTTTGACAAATGGAGCTGTTAGAGAATATATGCTAGATGTGCAGCAGTGGTGGACTCCTGTTGTTACATTCTGGACAAGGGTCTACCCACTCACCCACCAGGCAGCGCTGGGAAATCATGGGTTTCCAAAGGGAAGATTGCATCTTAAACTCTCAGCATGAAGGACCCATGCAAAAATTGTCCTCTCTGCAGACATGAAGCCAGGTCCCTAAAGAGGGAGGAGGGATCACACATGCAGGCCTGCTTTCTGGCTCCAGCTCACAGGTGAGGTGCAGAAATCCACTTTTCCTGGGAAGAAATGAGTAAAAATTGAAGAGAGAGCCCAGGAATGTTACTATAATGGAAGAAACCATCTCAGAGAAGGAGTGTTTCTTATATAAATGAAGATTTCCACAAATTTTCAATGGCCAACATACTTTCAAGTTTCCTGGGCACAGATCGCTCTATTCCTCTATATCCAGACTTCTGCTCTTTTCTGTTCAATTCTGTTATTTTCCTCCAAATTTACTTTATGTCATCTATTATTCTTTTCATAATTCCTACCATCATCCACTTTCTAACCCTTCATCAGAAATTTCTGATCAAGGTAAAGAAATTTAAGAACATTCATGGAATATAACTTTAGTATTCTTGATAATAACTAGTTTGCAATAAGAATGAATACACTTAAATTTCCTAACTGCATGCTGTCTTCTCTTTGATCACATCAGATGTATAAAATGTCTGATGAATGTAAAAGGAAATAAATTGGGAAGAATATTAATTTGACCAAAAGATAGGCACAGATGCCTTTAAACAGTAATATATCTTACTCAATGTAAACTAGAAATGAAAATTAGGACAGAATTACATGTCTCTGCAGGAACTCTTAATGATAGATGTCAGTGCAGCAAGGACTTCAAAGTTCAGTAGGAACTATTTCAATCCAGAATTCTATGCTAAATGAAATGAATTATTAACCAATTTGAGAGCAGAATAGATAAATTTTCAGACACCAAAAGTCTCAGACAATCTGCTTCCCAACCCTCCTTTCTGAATAATTATTGAGGGTGCACTCCATCAAAGCAAGGGAGTAAATGAAAGAACATGAGTGAAGGTTCAGAGAACAATTAGCCCAGCTCAAGAGAGCACTGACACCTACTCAAGGCCACAGCTGTGGAAGCCTCAACCAGCAGATGGGGACAGGAAGAGGGAGCGCCCGCATCACACCAATACCACAGAAAAAGGAGATTGTGTATGATGGTCACGATTACTACAAGTTTGGCAGAAGCTTGAGGATGTGATAGAGGTAGACAATACAAGAAATGAAAAGTAATATAGTTACAAAACAAGGGAGGTGGAGGTTAGTCACACAAGAAAGTCATGATCCAATCGTGACAGAAACTGTTTATATTAAAAAATGAAGGCAAGTACATTTCAAGGAGAAAAAAATGGAATCGACTCCATATAGTAGATTAAAAATTAATAAAAGTCAGGAGACAACTAAGATAGAATGTCAGAGACATATTTCACACAATTTCTTCTTGCAACAAAGAGATAAAAAAGGAATTCAGAAATTCCAGCAATAAAAACTGTGTGGGAAAGCCATAATGTCAATATGAAGTAATTAAAATATTTGGAGGGATATTTTTCAAAGTAGATTCCATTTGGAACTGGCAATAGAAACACTGAGTGGCACAGGGGTTATAAAATCAGTATTTGTCTATGAAAGGAAACATAGCTATAAAAATGTGAACACTTTCTGTTGCCTTTTTTTTTTTTTTTTAATCAAGCTGGTCAAATCACAGGAGATGCCATTATGGTTTTCAAATGGAATGGAATGGAATCAGCTTTGATCATGTAAAAGTGCAGGTAAACTGAAAGAGGGCTGGAGACAGGAGTGGTGTGCACCATGGTCACAGGTGGAGGATGGAGCGGCCACAGCACCGTGTACTCAGTAAAAGAGCATGAGGGTCAAGTATACTCTCCATGATTTTGAAACAGGAGATAAATATTTAAGTAGACTGTGTGAAAGTGCCAAGTTGACCATAGAAGGAACTGAAAGGGGTGACAGAACTACATAGGAGAAAGGAGGAGAGTGCTGCAGGATGAAAACCTGCATGAAAAAACTGGATAGATCATGTCTAGAGTTAATACACTGAGACATAGCAATAGGAGGCCAATTAAAGGTAAGAGCTAAGTATGAAAAGGAAGATCTAAGTAGTGACCTCAGACACGTGGAGGTAGTGGTGTGGTGAGGAAAAGGAGACAGCAGGAGATTTTATTCTAAGCCTTTCTGATTGACTTCCTTTTTACCATGCATAGCTTCTATTTTGATAATTATTCTTAATGTATTTCCTGTGATTCTGATATCACATGTCACACTTACATTCTCTGCCCAAATAATCACTGCCCAAGAAGTCTATACTTGATGGAGTTGCAATATCTGTTTCTTACAAATTATTCAAAGTCATGTGTTCATGGGAAAATACTTTTAGAATATCATAACCCAATTCAGTAATTGCCAGTGTATAACATAACACTGAAATTTTAGGTAGTACTCTATTTTCTCTTCTGAAGAGAAGAGTTTTCTTTTTCTTTTAGCCTTTCTTATACCTAATTTCTCCTGCATCTCAATGATTTCTTATTTATTACTTGTGAATTTTTTCCCCTCTATCTTCTCTTAGAACACTGAGTTCAATTTTTGTAAGTATTGACTTCCAGTTCCCCAAAGGTACCATGAAAACAATACATTTAGTAGTCTAATATACAAATATTTAATTGATATAACAATTTTACAGGGAATATTAATTACATTTGTTAAAATGTGTTCACTGGGTAATTCATATTGATAAATAATCAGAGAATCCGAGTGAGAATCATCCAAGTAATTACAATCCAGATGAAAACTCTTAGTTTTCAGTTGAGTATAAAATCATTTGATTACTCATTTTGTTTATGTCAAAGGTCTATGGCCATCTATTTTGAGGATTGTAACTTTAATTAAAGAGGAAAATAATTGACATAGTATTTTTGAAAGCTTTTAAAGTTTATTACTTGCAAAATAATTTAATTTGCATTCACATTTAATTTGCTCCCAAAACCATACTTTTATTACTGTTATACTGACCTCTTCTGGACACTTCCTATAATGTCATCCAGATACTGTGATAGCTCAGGTTTTTTAAGGTTACTGTATGGAATGAATATCACTTTTTAAAAAAAACAAATAAGGCTGGTATAACTATTCAGTTTAGTTCATTGAAGACTCACTATATGTATACATTGAACAAAGAGTTTATGGTCTAGTAGAGAGAACAGCATAAACAAGTAATGACAACAAAAATACAAGTAACTACAGTTAAGTTTAAAAGTACATATAGATCTAATATTTGCTTTATATATTTGTGTGCTTTACTGTTGGTTGCATATATATTTATAATTGCTATATTTTCTTGTAAAAATGTTCATTTATCATTATATAATGACCATCTTTGTCTTTTTTTATAGTTTCTGACTTAAAGTTTATTTTTTCTGATACAAGTATAACTACCCTCCTTACTTATGGTTTCCATTTGCAGGGAATATCTTTTTCCATCTCTTTGCTTGTAGTCTATGTGTGTCCTTATAGGTGCAATAAGTCTCTTGTGGGCAGCATACAGTTGGGTCTTTTAATCACTTCAGCCACACTATACCTTTTAGTTGGGGAGTTTAACCTATTTACATGGAAGGTTATTGTTGATAGGTAAGGACTTATTCCTGCTATTTTATTAATTGCTTGCTGGCTGTTTTTAGACTCTTTGTTCCTTCCTTCCTCTCTTATTGTTTACCTTTGTGGTTTAGAGGTTTTCTGTGCTGCCACTACTGGGTATATATCCAAAGGAAATGAAATCTGTATGTCAAAGAAACATCTGCATGTTTATTTTAGAACTATTGACAGTAGCCAAGATATAGAATCAACCTATGTGTCTAACAGTAGATGAATACATAAAGAAAATGCTGTATATATGCATGGTGTAATACTGTTCAGCCTCTAAAAAGAAGGAAATCCTGCCATTTTGAGAACATGGATGAACCTGGAGGACATCGTGTTAAGTAAAATAAGCCAAGCATGAAAAGACAAATACTGCATGTTCTCACTCATGTGCAAAACCTTAGAAGTTGATCTCCTGGAAGTTAAGAGTAGAACAATGATTACCAGAGAATGGGGAGGGGAAGGGTAAGAAAGGGATGAGCTTGGTCAGTGGGTAAAAAGTTAGAATTAGAGAAGTTTGGTGTCCTGTTGCACAGTAGGGTGACTATAGTCAACAAAAAGGTATTGTATATCTCAAAATAGCTAGAAGAGGGGATTTTGTGTGTTCCCACCATAAAGAAATTACAAATGTTTGAGGTGATGGATATGCTAATCAGGATAAAAAGTTATCCTGATTAGATCATTACCTAATGTATACATGTATTGAAATATCACTTTGTACCCAGTAAATATATACAATTAATATGTGTCCCTTTTTTTTAAGTATAGAAAACTGATAGTGGCATGTAAGCAGATTTTTTTTTTTTTTTTTTTTTTTTTTTTTTTTTTTTTGAGACGGAGTCTTGCTCTGTCACCCAGGCTGGAGTGCAGTGGCACGATCTTGGCTCACTGCAACCTCCACCTCCCGGGTTCAATCTATTCTTCTGCCTCAGCCTCCCAAGTAGCTGGGATTACAGGCATCTGCCACCATGTCTGGCTATTTTTTTTTCTGTATTTTTAGTAGAGATGGGGTTTCACCATGTTGGCCAGGCTGGTTTTGAACTACTGACCTGAAGTGATTCGCTCGCTTTGACCTCCCAAAGTGCTAGGATTACAGGTGTGAGCCACCGTGCCCGGCCTGTGAGCAGACTTTTAAAGGTTAAATTATAGTTCACCAGTAGAAAAAGATGGGAGGTAACCCTCTTCAAAGATAGCCAGGCACCCAAGGACATTGTCACTTTTGTGATTCTGAACTCCCCAGTACAAAGCACAGAAGAGATGAACAGGGCCCATCCCTGAAGGCATGTGTCAAGAACTTGGTCCTGCATCCTGGAGGCTCGCTGAAGGGCTTTAGGCCAAGGAGTAATATGGACAGAATCACCTGTTCTCATCATTCCTGTGGCAGTCCCCAGGTATATAGGATGGGGGCTGGCAGTTCCTGGAAGCATAGGAAGTAGGTACTTGGCTATGGCAACAGGCGATGCCAGAGACAGTGAGGCCCTAAGTCAGGCAGGGACAAGGAGGGAGGGCAGGCAGAGCAGGAGGTCCTTCAGAGGGAATCCACTGAAGTTAGTGACTGGCAGACTGGTGAGTGAGGGAGAGCCCTAAGTCTGTCTTCTGTGACTTTCTGGGGGATGGCATCGTTAACTGAGGAAGGAAAGATGGACGAAAGAGCAATGGGTGTTGTATTGGAGGAACTGTGGAGAGACAAGGTGTGTTGTATTGGAGGAAAGGCTGAGCAGTTTTGAGGGATTTAGTCACAGTAATCCATGACTGCAGTTAGCTTATAAAGTCATGAGAACTGTTAAAATGAGACTGCTATCCATATATTTATCAACTTCACTTAGGCCTTGGACATGGCCTAATATGTTTCACTAGTCAGTTGACAACCCAAATCATTAAAATGCTCTGTTATTTTCAAATGTTGAACTTTCTCATTCCCTTATTTCCACATTCTCCCTCTACAGATAACCTCATCTCTTATTTCATCTCAAAATAGAAATGATTTCTCCAAAACTGACCACATCACTACTGAAATTCCCTATTTTCACTGATTCTGAAAGTGATCCCCCCCAACCCAACCGCTTAAGCTAGCAACAGGGTTATCCATGCCCAAACCAAAGGAAGAGCTTGATGAGAGGACGTCAGGAAGAAAGGTCAGCACTAACTGATGACCGTAGTAGTCAAGAATGGAAGCAGAGGGAGAATGAAGGGGAAGCCAGGAAAGGTCCCCATAGGCTCGTAGGACCATGGTTGGAAGCACGTTTGTCATGGAGCCCCCAAGTACCAAATAGGTACATTAGGCCTGAGGACTTTTGAAGTCACTTGCACCTATAGGGTTACCAGCTTTGTAATCTGGAACCAATTATTTTACACCTAAATGAGTGTTAGACTAGATTTCTTTAAGGTCTCTTGGAGCTTTAAAATGTTATGATTCCGTTGAGAACATTTCAAAATGTGTGTGTGTGTGTCTGTGTGTGTGTTACAATCTGAAGCTGCCTACGTTACAAACTGAAGGTCTTACTTTAATAATTTCAACTAAATGATAAAATCAAAGGTTTCTTTATGTCGTTCTTCTGCCCTACTAAACATAGGTGTGGATAGTATTAAATGAATCTGTAAATATGAGTGGGGATCAAACACATTGCCTGGCTAATATTTGTACAAAGCAGTTCCCAAAACATTGAAAAGTTCGTTGCAACAAAACCAATTTACGATTGATGAAAAGGTCTCTCAATTGTAACCTTTAAATGCATGACATTTCAATCAGAATATCAGAATATCGAGTTAGCAGTTTCAGACTTTGACTTTTCAGACATACACTGATACAAAAATACATTTCATATCATTATTGTTTAATATATTATTTTTGTTTGAAATTGATAGTTGTCCTATAATTTTATGTCTAGCTGAATTCCCAAAGTAGAAGTACTAATGTGCAGAGAATTCATGAAAGGTTTTCAAATGTCTTACAAATGTAAGATTATTTGAAGCTTGTAATTTAAGGCCTGCAGCTGTTGGTATGATAGAAGCATCAGATTTCAAAAGAAGTTGTGGGAGAGTATGAATAAGCAGGATGAAGAGAAAAGTCTCCTGAGAAGAAAATAAAATGAACATGTAGCATATGCATTGTTACAGCATTGCTCCTTTTTTTCTTCATTTTTAAATTTCAGGTTCAAGGGGTACATGTGCAGGTTTGTTACATAGATGAATTGCATATCACCAGGATTTGATGTACAAATAATTTCATCACCCAGGTAGTAAGCCTAGTACCCAAGAGTTTTCCGACCCCCACCTTTCTCCCTCCCTCCTTCCTCAAGTAGGCCCCAGTATCTGTTGTCCCCAACTCTGTGTGCATGTATACTAAGGTACTGTTTCTTACATTCAAAGTTTAGTACTAAAATGTAAATATGAAGTATATAATTTAGTAAGTTTTAATTCATGCTGCAAACCAGGCCACATAAAAATAAGGCAAAATAAAATATTAAAATTATTCAGAAGTTAGATATTTATTCTATTGTCTTTACACCTTATAAAACAGAATGAATGACCTGATTACTCTTAAATGAAGATAAAGACAATTTAAGATCACGTTGTAACATTCACATCATTTGTTAAACATAATAGAAGTGTGAGTTTCCTAGAAAAGAACGGTCATAATTTTAACATGCAGAGTTTGTTTACCTTCTATTATGGTGATCTTTGTGTAGGATTTTCTCCTCAGATATTAACGTTTTTCACTTAAAGAGGCTCAGGGAAAGCGATTTTTAAAGAGTCACTGTTACATGGTAATATGCCATTCATTTGGATGAGACTAGTATATGTGTAATAGTCACAAGTTCTAACTTGCATATTAATTTGAAGAGATTTTTCATAAAATTTTATCAACATTAGTTTCTAATGGAAATTAGTCTTAGTTTTTTGCTCTTTGTTTGAGGTAAAGTTTTTTTTAGGAAGTTGTAATTATGTTAGACTATCATGCTTTAGGGTTTAAATGTTGAAATGTTGGTTTTGTAACAAGAAGAGTTTGGTTTCTTGTTTATGTGTTTTGGTTTGTTTTTGGCACGTAAAGAGCTGTGTCCTGGAATTGGTGCCCAAACAATTTTAAGTGTGGTATGAACTGTTTAGGTCATTGAGTAAAATTAGACAGGCCTGTTGCTAATGTGAGAGGAGGAAACATGAGACAGGGCTACACTCGTGAGAGCCCTTTCTCCAGGGACAGTTGCTGAAGCTTCATGCTTTGCTCTCTTTCTGTAAGTCATGGAAAAGTTTGAAACCTTCTGTCTTTGGTAGAGCTCAGGCTGGTAGTAGTTCATTCGCCATTGTGCTTTTCTTAATATCTAAGGTAAGTGCTCAGTTTTAACTTGGATTTTATATCAATACAAAGTACAACCTAAAAACCAAACACTTACGAGGTTTCTTAATATTCTTTCTTCTTTGGTGGCATAATAGTTAATAAATTTAAAACAATGTTGAATAAATTTGTGTATCACAACATAATGATATATCAAATATCAATAACATTCTCATTTCAACTAAGTTATTCTGACTACTAATATGCTCTGTAGTTTTAGCATAATCCTGTAGTTCTAATATTTTTAATTTGTAGAATGCCAAAGGTAGCATTTCTATATTATTGGGTGTTGAATTGTATCCTGTAGTTAATCTAGACAAAGTATCATCTTTAAGATCACCTGCTTGTAATTCTGCTCTTAAACTTTAGTGGTAGAATTACATTTGCTCTAGATTTTCTTGACAGTTTTGTTGTAGACACTAAGAAATAAACTAAAATGAGTGACAACGAAAGTCCAGTGGTTTTGTAAGTTGGAAATAAACAAAACAAGAACAAAATAGCAATCTGACTCCTTCACTGTTTTTGGAATGAAAAAGGGAAGAATGTTTCTTTCCCCAAATCTGGAAAATATAAAATGTTGCTCAAAATATGTATGAAAAAATAAACATAAGTAGGGTAAAAGTACACATGTGCTAATGTTTCAGCTTACTGAAGTTATGAGTTCTTTCTCTGAGTTTTCTAAATTAATACATGACAACTAGCAAACACAACTTTTTTAAAGGGAGGCTTAGAAAAAAATAATAAGGGAAAATATAAATCAGCTGACTGAAAGATTTGCCAGCAGGATGGAGTAACTACCAGGACAAAAGGAACCACAGAATACACTGTTTATTTTTGGCTTATTTTCTTGCAAACGTATTGTAGGTACAAAGAGGCACCTTCGCGGAATTTAAAAAGTAGTGCTACAAGTTGGGGTTCGTTTTATAGGTTCTAGGATTCATTTCAGATTGTCTTTCAAAGACAAATGAAAAGTAGCATTTCAATGTAATTAGATATAGCATTCCAAGGACTAACAAATTCAAGTGTCCAAAAGATATCAGCTAAGCTTGCAGTTAAAATGCTGAAAATGAAATTGTTCCATATTGTCCTTTAAAAAATGTACTTGCTAGTCACTAAACTAAGTCGTTATTAAATTGCATTCAAAATTAAATAATAATTATAAATTATAGTGGGTGCCCAATGTGTTCAGTTTTGCATAATTTATAGAACCTGAGGATCTCCCTCCACTCCCTCATCACAGCCCTTGCGTCTTCTCAGCTGAGGCACCAGGGCTGTGGTTTCCTAGTGGGAAGGGAGAAACTACAGCATCCTGAGGATGACTCTGCTACCGTCCTGTTCCTTCAGAACCCGCCTTGACCCCATGATACCTTCCTTTCTCTCCCTCCCTCCCTCTTCTTCTCTCAGCCTCTGTAGCATCTGTCTGGCTTTATTCTTCTCCAGACCTACTGCAGGCCCAGATAGCTCTACGACGTTCTCATGAGGATTGCAGGATCCATCACTTGCTGCTTTGGCCATTTCGGATTCCAGCTTCATTTTTAATTGTTTATGTTATGCTGTAGATAGTTTTACGGGAACATTGGTACAGGAGTATTTAGTAATGTGTGGATTGGTAAAGGTCTCAAGACTTTTCTCAGAATCTGTGAAAATCTCAGTGCCTCCTCAACTTCAGTATGACTGGTGTGTAGGACCACTGAGGAATGGGGACGAAGGAGGGCTCGCTGTGCTCAAAGGCGTTTGTGCTTCATCGTAAGCACCGGTGTGACCTTTGAACCTCTATAAAAGGCGAGCAGCGCAGTCACGTGGGTGCTTTGATAGGATCACTGCAGTTGACATGGAGAATGGATTAGGGACAGTGGCGGCGGCAGTGAAGGGCACCTTAAAACCCAGCTTCACCTTCGTGACTTGTTTAACTCTGTTTTTAAAATGCTCAATTAATTTTACTTGAGAAACATCTCTGGAAAGTCTAACATCAATGAAGAGGCTATGATTAAAAGTTTAGGCTATGGAGCCAGACTGCCATTTGACCTTGTATGAATTACTTAATTTCTGTATGTCTCAGTTCCTTCATTTATAAGGTGAGAGGAGTTGCACTGTAGCAGCTACCATTTTAACAAGTATCAAATCTAGTTTATATAAGACAATTAGAAAGTTTCTGACTTCTTGGTAAATAGCTCCCATCGTCATCACAAGGTTTCTGACTTCGTAGCAGATAGTAGCTTCCATCGTCATCAGAAAGTTTCTGACTTCTTAGTAAATGTAGCTTCCATGGTCATCACCATTCAATGCACCCTTTTATCCTGACCCCACACAGCAGGGAAGTCAGGAAGACGGGAAATTGATGGTAACTGGTCAGGAGCTTGAACCTGCTTCTCACAGTCCCCTAAGAAGGCACACCAGAAAGGAGCCCTAAGCAGGCAGGAGACTCCAGGCTGAGGCTGTTTCTGCTGTTTCTGTGGAGAAAGTTCTCTACACTCAGCCGTGGCTGCTCAGAAGGCGCGTGTGCATTCAGGATGCAAATAGCCTTCCTGGGGTTCCTAGTGACTGCCTGCCTATCCCTAATGGTAAGGTCTATGAAGGAAAGACAGACAAGTGACTGTTTACCTTTCCCATGAAAATCTTCCTTTCGTTCAACAGTTTAGATCGTAATGAAAACTTTATATAAAATATTCTCTCTTTATTTTTATTTATTTTTGGGGAGACAGAGTCTGGCTCTTTCGCCCAGGCTGGAGTGCAGCGGCATGATCTTGGCTCACTGCAACCTCACCTCCCGGGTTCAAGCGATTCTCCTGCCTCAGCCTCCTAAGTAGCTGGGATTACAGGCGCCTGTCACCGCGCCCGGTTAATTTTTGTATTTTTAGTACAGACGGGGTTTCACCGTGTTGGCCAGGATGGTCTCGAACTCCTGACCTCAAGTGATCCACCCACCTCGGCCTCCCAAACCCATGGGATTACAGGCATGAGCCACCGTGCCCAGCTGATACAAAATACTCTAAAATGTTAATCTTGGTGAAACAATACAAGTGTGTTGTCTCCATACTGGAATGCATTTGAATCTGTGTATTTCGGCAACATTTGAAAGTCACTTTAAATCCTCCCATTCATATCCCAAAGCAAAGGTGCTAATAAGGGTGGAAGTGAATAATGGCCCTGAGGCCATCTGAAACTTTTTAAATGAACTGTCAGGCCATAGGAAAAATACATATATACCACGTTTGATAAGAAACTTAATTAAATGTACCTCAAGAATTTCTTTTTGCATTTAGTCTTGTAACTAAAAAGAAGCACAGCATAATTGATACATTGGAATAACTTCCTTTTCTTAAAATTTTCATTTAATATTGTGTGCATGTTTTTCAGTTAGAATTTAGTTATATGCAATTTTTAGGGACTAGGCAAATTGAAGGGTTTTTTTTTTTCTTGAGGGGGGCAGTGATAGTTGATTTGCTTAAAAATGTTAGGCTTAGTATAAAAATCAAAATATTTATAAAAGAGATTACAGGCTACTTTATTTGCTGTTTGGTTAAACACAGCCTTCGTATGTAATTTTAATTTAAGAATATTCTAAACTCCGTTCTCCTTTGTAAATAACATCAAATTTAAGAGTCATGTCTACACAGGATAAATGGTACTGCAGTGTAGTCTGGTCCCCCTCACAGGGCTAGTACGTAATGAACTGGTTTCTGGATGACCAGTGAGGGGGTCTTTTTAATTCTCTCTCTCTCTGTGTCTCTGACTTCTCTAAGAAGTGACCTTGGCCTCAGCCCACACCTTGCCCAGCTTCCTCTCCTAACCTAGCCGGCTTCCCTCATTGCCTGGTGCCTTCCTCTGCTGCTGGGTGGGGAATGGTTTTCAAGAAGGGAAAGAATGAAAGTGGATTTTTCAGCAGTGTAGTTGAGAGCATTCAGAGTAACCTGAACTAATGCGGTAGCAATGGAAATGTAGAGAGGTAGACAGATTTTGGATATATATGAAAGGTAGAATTGATAGGACTTGCTGATGTGGGGCTTGAGGGAAGAGAGAACCATCAGGGATACATCTGGTACTTTGGCTTGAGCCACTGGCTCTGATCTAAGGAAGACTGGAGGAGTTCAAAGAAATGAGTCGATGAATAATGCCCTTATGAAATCATTAAACATTTAGGGGTTGAATAATGCTGGCTGTCAGTCCTGGATATTTGAAAATACTATGTGATGAATGGCCTAATTTTAGATAATCATAATATGTGAAAATGCCTGTCGTTAAATTGGAAGGAGATTTAAAGATTTGTTTTAGACCATAACTTATTTTTAACAAGGACAACTCCAAATCACCCCTAAAAATAAATGTGTGACTTTTGCACAAAAGAAATCCCAGAGAAGAGTATTTATATTCTGATTCATCTTTTTACTACATTTACAATCAGGAAAGTCTTCATAATCTCCAATTTTAACTTCATAGCTAAAAAGTACTTCTGTTCTTTGTATAAAGGGAAAAATGAATACTTTTTTTAATTTTCTTTTTTTTTTCTTTTTCTTTTTTCTTTTTTTGAGATGGAGTCTCGCTCTGTCATCCAGGCTGGAGTGCAATGGCATGATCTCAGCTCACTGCAACCTCCACCTCCTGGGTTCAAGCGATTCTCCTGCCTCAGCCTCCCGAGTAGCTGGGACTATAGGCGCCTGTCACCACGCCCGGCTAATTTTTTGTATTTTTAGTAGAGACGGGGTTTCACCGTGTTAGCCAGGATGGTCTCGATCTCCTGACCTCATGAGATACCTACCTCAGCCTCCCAAAGTGCTGGAATTACAGACGTGCGCCACCGCCCTGGCCACGGATTCCTTTTTAAAGATACCAGCTTGATTTTCCTCCCAATTAACCTTTGTAGAACTTGGTAACTTGATTATTTTTGGTTAATGCTTCAATTCCAAGTTTAACCCTGAAGAACTTTGATACAGAGAATTTATTAACATCTGAAGTTATTAACATCTGAAAATATGGTCACTAGATTTCAAATGTTTATCATACATAAAATATTCTAAATGACAGATTAAATATCTCCCTGTGATTGAAACACTGACATGTTTCAGAATAATATTTAATTATCTTTTTAAAAAATCATTAATTTTGTAAATGTATGACTGGGATGAAAAATATGTTTTCAGGCTCATAGTAAATCAGTATTAACAAACAAGTTGACTCCCTCATTCCCTCTCTGTCTCTTTCTCTCTCCTCTCATGAACACACCCGTGGCAGATGGTGCGTGAGCAGTACACTACAGCCACAGAAGGCACCCACATAGAGAGGCCAGAGAATCCGTATGTCTACAAAATTGGCATTTATGGCTGGAGAAAGCGCTGTCTCTACTTGTTTGTTCTTCTTTTACTCATCATCCTCGTTGTGAATTTAGCACTTACAATTTGGATTCTTAAAGTGATGTGGTTTTCTCCAGTAAGTATCATTGTTTTCTGGTAAGCATGTTCTTGTTTTGTTCACTGTATCACTTCGTCTATATTATATTGATAGGAGTTTCCTTTTATGTGATTAACATTCATTTCTTTGCTATCTGGATCAGAATTTCAGGAGCAAAATATGTATGTAGCGTTTACATTTTTCCCTTTTCCTTAAACCTCATTGTGAACTATTGTGTATTGGTTTTGTGTATTTTTACTGTAATTTTTTTCATTAGTCATCTCTATATAGTGGGAATATTATAATAGTCTTTAGTTTGTGGTTGATTGAGTCAAGATTATTTACTGATTATTTAATTCATCTGTTTGTAAAACTGTATAAATCATTTTCTTAATTTTCATTAATTCATAAATATTTACTTTAAATGGCACTCTGCTTTAAAATTTTTTTTATTTACAGGTAATCAAGTTACACTTTCATTTTTTGAAAACCCTTTACTAATAGACAGTAAATTCATGTACATACTTCAGCATTCAGCAACAGATTTAGTAACTAAAACGTCAATCCTAAGGAATTCATATCCTATTTTAAACATTCTTATGTTTTAAAGATAACTATATAATTTTATATTCTTTGATAATATTTTGTGTACTTTTGAAAAAATGCTTAATGTAGAAGGTCTTAATTTTACAAGATAGCCACAGTGAGACAAAAATATTGCAGAGAACATTGCAGGCAGGTCAGTCTGTTGCTTACATGCATCCGAAGGTGTGATATATGCACAGGCCCCTCCCTCCCTCCTCCCTCCCTGCCCCCTCCCTCCCTCCCCCCTCCCTCCCTCCCTCCCTCCCTCCTCCCTCCCTGCCTCCCTCCCTCCCTCCCTCCCTCCCTCCCTGCCTCCCTCCCTCCCTCCCTCCCTGCCTCCCTCCCTCCCCTGCCTCCCTCCCTGACTCCCTCCCTCCCTGCCTCCCTCCCTCCCTCCCTCCCTCCCTGCCTCCCTCCCTCCCTCCCTCCCTGCCTCCCTCCCTCCTCCCTCCCTCCCTCCCTGCCTCCCTCCCTCCCTCCCTCCCTGCCTCCCTCCCTCCCTTCCTTCCTTCCTTCCTTCTTTTTGATGGAGTCTTGCTCTGTTGCCCAGGCTGGAGTGCAGTGGTGCAATCTTGTCTCACTGCAACCTTCACCTCTGCACAGGCTCTTTCTGAGAACAATGCTTGAAGTCATTCATTCCGAAACACCTTCTATTATTCTTCTTCTTCACTTTCTATGCAAGTATTTCTATCCCACTATAGTTCTAGCCAGTAGATACATTATTTATTTTATTGACATAATAAATATTTATGTTTTTATATATGCAGAGGTAAAATTCCAATCAAATCAAAATATAGTTTGAAACTGTGTTAGTATATTTGATGTATTAATATGAATGCAATCAATATAAATATATAATATAAGCTGTTATAAATTATAAATATTATAAATATATATGAACAAGTATGTAAATATATTCAAATTAATCCAATTTGAGTTGTGATTTCTTAGTTAAAATTTATAAAATCACTGTTTCTACAGCATCACAATAGTCCTTAGTCCCATTGGACAATGTTACTTCATGAAAGTGGCACAAGGGGGTGCAGAGAAGGGCAGAGTGTATCTCTCAGGAAAGATCCCTTCTACATCTCCCGCTTAAGTGATCTCATGTTGGTTTTTCAGGCTGCCAGAGTGAGGATCTAAGTCAGAAACTGGGGAGGGGGACAGAAAAGTGGAGAGGAAAGCTTGACCCCGCTTTCACCGTAGAGACCAAATGATTAATCATTATTCCCACTTACCTGCGCATCACCTCTGGCTATTTCAAAGTTCTGCCTGTGAGAATCAGGGACAGGAAATGCCTTCACTGTATTTATCTGATTTTACCTTATTATTGAAAATCCATGAGTGGATCCATTCCTGTTGCACTGAAAAACAAACACACCAGCCTCTGACCGCAGGCTGGGCACAGTTACCTCTGCCGTCTGGCTCTAAACTGCTCTCCTGTTGCTCATTGGCTTCCAATTCTGCAGACACTACTCTCTTGCTTCAGTGTTTTAGTATATGCTCTTCTCTCTATCTAGAGCATCCGCTCCAACCCAGACACACACACACAGTCACATCATTATGGTTTGGATCTGTGTCCCCACCCAGTCTCATGTTGAACTGTAATACCCAGTGTTGAGGTGCAGCTTGGTGGGAGGTGATTGGATCATGGGGGCGAGTCCTTCATGAATGGTTTAGCACCACCCCCTTGGTGCTGTTGTCCTGACAGTTATCATGAGATCTGGTTGTTGAAAAGAGTGTAGCATCTCCCCTCTCTCTCTATTGCTCCTGCTCCTGTCCCTGCCATGTAAGATGTGATTGGTAGGGCTTTGCCTTCCACCGTAATTATAAGTTTCCTAAGGCCTCCCCAGAAGCCAAGCAGAAACCACTATGCTTCCTGTACAGCCTGTAGAACCATGAGCCAGTTTTTCTTTATAATTTACCCAGTCTTTGGTATTTCATTGTAGCAATGCGAGAATGGACTAATGCAGGGTCTCAGCTCAAAATGATACTTTCTTGATGAGGTTATCTTGATCACCTCCGGTCAAAGACAGGATCCTCCTATTATTCTCTTCTGTAGGACTGGGACTTATTTTTCCATAGCATAGCACACCACAATTTTTGTTCATATAAAAAAAAACAAAAAACTTTTTTTCTGGTTGTTAAATGTCTGCTAACCCTGTAGGATCATGTCAGTTGAGCCTGGTAGACTCAGGATCTAGCAAAAAACTGATGCTCTGTAAGTATTTCTTGAGTTGATAAATAAGAGATTGAATGACTAAGGGATGTGTTCTTTTTATTTAATATAGTTGTTTTATGATTTTAGCAAATGAGTATAGAAAGAGGCAAAGTAACCTAGAAAAAGCACAGATGCTTAAAAATTAGTAGAAGAATAACTGAATCTCTCAAAGGCAAATTAGAGAGGATGTGCAAGCATGGGCATGATATGAGGGAGCGAGAAGAGAGGCTCCAGTTACTTGGGAAGGCTCTTAGAAATGGATACTGCTAAGCTGCTTCCCAAGAGAGGCTGGTAGATTGGGTCTGAGGAGGGGCCCCAGCTAAGTCCCGTGTTGCAGAGCAGGTTTGGTTTGCAGACACTGCAAACTTTAGGGTCATCTAAAGTTTAAATTTCACTCAGGGAATACAGCCTCAGTAGCAGGAGTCCTTGACTCGGATATCACATTCTTTCCCATATTATCTCCTTCATAATGTTTTACACTGACAGTGCTGATATGATACAGACAGAGGCATTCCATTTCTTAACTGGTGAAAGGGAAGTAAAAGAAGGAGTCTGCCTGAATGAAATCATGCAAACAACACAAGGAAACTTTCTATAAGGAGCTGTCAGTTTTATTACCCGTATCTCTGCAATGGTCTCACTGGCAAAGTACCCATATCTCTGCAGTGGTTTCATTGGCAAATAATTAGGGTTGCAATTTATAGGATTAATTAATTTAAGAAAAGACAACTGGTGGGGCGTGGTGACTCATGCCTGTAATACCAGCTCTTTGGGAGGACAAGGCAGGCAGATCACTGGAGGCCAGGAATTCAGACCAGCCTGGCCTACATGGTGAAACCCCGTCTCTACTAAAAATATAAAAATTAGCTGGGCATGGTGGCACGTGCCTGTAATCTCAGCTACTTGGGTGACTGAGGCAGGAGAATCACTTGAACCCAGGAAGTGGGGGTTGCAGTGAGCCCAAATGGCGCCACAGCACTCCAACGTGGGTGACAGAGTGAGACTCCGTTTCAAAAATAAGTAAGAAAAGATGACAATGCAAACTACTAAAATTATATTGTATCTGTCCTTGATCATTTACTGAACTTAAAGAGATCAAATTTATCCAAAACTAAAATGACTTATACTAAAATGCTTTCTGGGAGCATGTTCAGTATTTTACAAATATGAACACACTTTGCAAATATATTTTATAAATAAAATTTTATCAGATTGGACAGAGATTTTATTTTTTAAAAAAGACTTACTGTGATAGTTATATGAACAAACAGAATGTCTACCATATTTTTAGTGGTTAGTGCTATAGTGTATCTTAAGATATCTTTGTTCATCATCACACTTTGCTTGCCTTCATCATTGAGAGGCTGGCAGGTGCCCCTAAGGCAGCTGCATGCAGTCACCTGCAGTTGACCGTGGCTTAGCCTGGGGGTGGTTTTGCTCTGCTCCCTGGGGCTGGCTCCTGTGTGCTGCCTAAGGAAGGGCAGTATGACCTCAGCTACAGGGAGGCCTCTAACAAACTTGGCCATGAAAGGAACTCTCTGAAACTGACCCAGTTGTTCCACAGACAGTTTTTTGGATAAACAAAAATTGACCCTCTTGGTCTTAAAGCTTGAAACTTGCATTTGTTTTATCTGAGTTCCTTTCTCAGGAAAGGGCCTTCAGACCTCTCAAAAAAAGTATCAAAGAACTGAAATTTACCACGTCACCACATCCAGACAATAAAATGCCTGACTCCACATTCATCATGGTTGCTTCCTTGTCCTACCCTAGTTCCTGTTTTCCTACACATTGTTACATTTCTTCCCTGCTGTAAAAACCCCTAGTTGTAGTTGATCAGAGATTAATTTGAGACTGAGCTCCCATCTCCTGGGCTGCAGCACCCAATTAAAGCCTTCTCCCTTGCCACTTCAGTCACTGGCTTTCTGTGCAGCAAACAGGAGGACCTAGACCCAACCCCTGCTGTTTCAGTTGTAGCAGGATGAGCCGCAGACAAAACTCAGACACCAGATTAAAGAAGGAAGAGGTTTTTTATTCGGCCAGGAGCGTTGGCAGACTGGCGTCTTAAGAGTCGAGCTCCCCAAAAAAGAAATTCTTGGCCTTTTTAAAGGCTTACAGCTTTAAGGGGTCCATGTGAAAAGGTGATAAACTGAGCAAACGTGGGAAACGTGACTGGAGGCTACATGCATCAGCTAACAGAACAAAAAGTCTTACAATGCTTTTTTCATACAGTGTCTGGAATTTACAGATAACACAAGTAGTTTAGGTCAGGGGTTGATGTTATTATTATTGCTTTTTTTAACTCCGAGGGCTGAGTGGTGGTGCCAAGGTTGTCTGGCTATTTATCTTACTTTTGTTTTTTCCAACTTTTTGCTTTCTCTCTCTCTCCTTGTCTTGTGAACTAGGCAAGGTTGGGGGAGGAGGGCAGCAGGAGTAGTAGTGGTCTCCCTCACAGTAACATCTCCCCAGGGGAAGCAACGTGTAGGAAGGAAGAGCAGTGGAGTATTATCTGGCACACAAACCAAGGAAGAGACGTCAACTTCTTTGCTGTGCCTATCTGACATTCTTGGTGGCTCCATTTAGAAACATTTTACCACTGGTCTTCCAACTGCCTTTCTCTACACTGTGCTGGTGGCAGAGAGGTATCTGGTGCCCAGACCAACCCTATCCCCTGCTGTTCTCCTCCATCCCTGCCTTAATGATGCCCAGCTCACACTGTCATTTGATTTGCAGCAGTGTGATATTGATGCCTTAAACCACCTGCATCTCCATCCCATTTGTTTTTCAAATGAATGGAACTGTGATTAAAAGAAAAATATGACACTGTAGCATTTTTAACCAGTACCTGGCATTTTCTCAAATTATTTATGTCTTTCTAAAAGGTATTATATTATATTAGTGCTTTCCAGTCCCAAAACCAAATTGAAATGTTTGATTTATATGCTACTTGTAATAGAGTAGGGTTGAAGCAGAGGTCACAGACAGTAGGAACATGTACTAACTTAATGGAATTTTCTTTCTTAGAAGACAAAATATTATCAAGACTGAGTTTGGAGGAGGAAGATAAACCTAGAGCTATTCCAAGTACAGAGGAATTTCATTATCGTGGATATCAGTGATACAAATCCCATTACTACCAGTGTCTAAAGATACAAATAGCACTATAGTTTTAATTTTTATCACAGCGATATGCCTTCAATTTTCTCTTTTATTATAATTTTTATGAGTGATTTAACCATATTACAGCAATTGGGAAAAAAAGAAGGCAACAGCACACCTGGTCTCCTAAGCTATAGGCTCTTGCTGCAAGGAGGGACGTTCATCAGCCCCAACTGGAACTAGGGCTCACTTTCCTGTCGCAGGGAATATTATTATAGCAAAACTAATGGGCTCCAGATGCAGATCTCTTCACTTTCTTCCCATTTCTACCAATAATAGGAAACTGTTAATGTCTGCTGGTAACATAGTTTTTTCTCACAAATGATAACAAAGATAGTATCTTGAAATTATAAACCAACTAATCTTATGTACTTGATTAGGTTTTATTTAGAAAAGCCTACTTTGAGACACTGTAAAAACAGTGAAAACAATATTAGCTTAGGATGCAGACTGGGTAAGAGTCTTGGTTTTAATTGGGATTATGTTCAATCTGTGATTCTTCGATAGCACACACACACTCAGGGAACAAGGACCATTAGTGATTACTTATGTTAATTAAATGCTCAGTTTAAACCTGGCACAAAATTATGAAATCCTTTGACGAAAGTTATTCTTTATTTTATTCTATTTTTAGTATAACATGAAAAAGTACCTGCTATCCTGTTAAACTTCTCATTATAAAAATAATGTGAAAAGTTGCACTCAGACAGAAACCACCACCCCACTGGTACAATATGGAAATAACGGATTCCAGCGTGGATGATTTAGTAGGTGTTAATAGAGTAAGCTGAGAGTTAAAAAAAAAAAAAAAAAAAGACCTAAACAAAGACATATTTTGTGGAGAGTTGCCATCATCTTATAGCAATAAGATGTAGGCTATACATAACGGCCAAATGTGGAAGTCAGACCAATTTCAGATGTTCAGTAACTTACAAGACTATGTACAAAATGTGAAATAACAGTTTCAAAGAAGACAGTACCCAAAAAATGAGATATGTAAAAGAGGATAAGTATCTACCTTTTCTTAGCAATGAAGCATATTAGAATCTTGAACATGTTACTCCAGAGTAATCTGTCCATGACAGAATTATCATGGACATTCTACTAAATATCTAAAACTCTTTCAAGATGCACCCTTCCAGCTTGACCCAGTGCAAATCTCACGTCTTCTGAGAGGTATTCCCCAAATTCTCCAGTACTCTTTGTTCAAGTCCCATTCAGAACCCCTGAATTTGTCTATCGTAGGGGTGTATCTATTTGTGTCAGAGAAATTCAGGGGCCAGTAGAACACTACACTTTTTTGAATCCTCAGCCATATCACAGTGCCATACATATAATTTGGTACCCAATAAATATTTTATGATTCAAAAAATGTGTAAATATGAAAGATAACTTTCACAGGTGTTTGTGTATATGAAGTTAGCAATGACCAAGAAGGAATGACACAAATGTATTACTAGATTTATAACAAAAAATTACCAAAGAGTTTGCAGACAGGTTGATGGATCCAACATTACTATAAAAATTTACTAGTCTATTATTTTGTTAACAAAATATGATATTTAATGGACCTCGATATTCCCTCACAAATTTTTCCATCTCTTTGCAAATGCACTTGAGTAAATTGTTGTATAAAATAAGGATGGTCTTAAAGTTGTTGCTTTCCAAAATTTGCTGAGAGGTACATATACATTGTTGTCTAACACTGACTTTTCTTTGTATGTGAAACGTCCAGGTTAGTAGCAAAAGCATCAATACAGTTGATGATACAACTGTAATATAGGTCTCAGTTGTTAATTGCATAAAATGATGTGGACTAATTGATTCAATGTAGACTTATGCCGGTTGTCCTGATACTCTTAATTTAATCTCAAAGTATATTCTGTTTGATGATCTAGTCTGGGTTCCACCACACTGTTGGTAATATATTGAGAAGCACATTCAGCTATGTGGAAATCTGTTTTTAATTCCTGAGTAGTCATAAATGATGAGAGTTATAATAGTGAGCATGATGATGATGATGATGATAACCTTTGTGTGGTGTGTTAGAATGTGGAAAGCACCATCACTCCGGGTATATAAATGCTCTTTACAATGCCTCCTTTTCCAAATTAAGAGACTACTGTTCCAAATATTTTATATGAGGAGAGGTTCTAATTTGATTTTTATCCTCAAATAGTTTCCTGAACACCATTTATTGAATAATTGTATGTTTCCCAATAGTTATGCATTTGTTGTCATACTATAAGCTCTTATGAATAGAGACTATTTCAGAGCTACATGTTGTATCTACCTTTCTGTTGCCTCTTTCGCTAGTGTTTTAGAACCCAACATTTTCAATTATAATAAATTTATCATTATATATATATATGCCAGTCCCCCTGATTATTTTTTGCCTTTACAGTCTATTATGAAAATTTTCAAATGCATATTTTAAAAATATGAATTCTTCATGAAGTTGTGTGTCATCCTTGTAAGGCGCCATGTCAGTCTTTTCTGATTTTCCAGTTGTATCATCTGTACTGCTAAAATGAACAGACCATCTGAGAATTCCTGAATCCTTTCTGTCCCGTGATTCTTCTCTTCTTGTGTCTGGAGTTGTTCTATGGTAGCTCCTCTCCTACCTCTTCTCCTGCATCTTTTAATCAGCTCTACTTTACAAGATATGAAAGTAGGCTTGTCTATTTTTATTATTTTTACTAGCATCTAGTATACTGCTGCCACATAATAGGCACTCAACAAATACAGATACACTTCAACTGAACTGTCAGAAATTAAATATTTTTACTGAGATCACACAACCAGAACATGAGAGTTAGGATTTATATCCATTCCATTTTCCATTCCATTTGATTCAAAAATCAACCCTACTCAATGGCCCTACATGAGAAGTCATAAATGGTGGTAGTGAGAATAAGTAGCTGATGAATATATTTCCCTAACATGATAAAAAGTATTTACAACAAACCAGCAGCCAAGAACATATGACCAAAAGCCCAGAGACAGTCCCACTGAAGCCAAGAACGAGAAAAGTATGTCTGATATCACTACTGTAATTTGGCATTTTTCTGAAAGTTTGACAAATGCAGCAACAGAGTTAGTTAAATAAGGAATAGAAATAGATTAATAGAAGATGATTTGAGAAAAAAAACTTGCAAGTAATTTTAGTGTTACCTTATGAAACCCGGAGAATTAAAGAAAAACTATTGAAACAAATAAAAAGTTTATAATATATGTATTTAGTAAGAAAACATGTTAGTGTTCATTATACATCTATATTTTGGTCTCAATTAGCTAGAAAATGGGGTAGAAGAAAAATCACAAATCATATTATAAAATATATGTAAGTTATTTATAAAACTACAATAATTCAAACCTTATGGCATATAAACACCAAATATACCACTGGAACATAAAGAGATTTCAGAAACAGTTGGTGGGAATATAACCTGGTACGTTCAGTAGAGTTACAATTGGTTCACTTTTCTGAAGATGTTATGCTTCACTAAAATAAATGTAAAATAAACTATAACACTAAAATTATTTAACTTGTCTGTTAAGACAGTAATGATAAATATTAAATTCATAAACTTAAAAAATGAAATTTGTTGGGAAAGGGTAGTAAACTCAACATATTGTCAATTTAAAAATCAATATCAGAGAGTGACCAATATTTCTGCACTCACTCAAATTTGACTGCTGATTGAACAGAGATTGGACATGCTATACTTACTTCTGTTCATTTCCTCCCATGACAGGTATTGTGCTGCTTTTATTGTATTAATACAAATAGATCAAGGCATCTGAATGATGGTTAACAGGGACAGCCTTACTTTGTAGAAATGAATATATCCATTTGAGTCTAGGAAAAACACAGGAAATTACTGTGTTTTTTGATATTGAGAATTCTATGGTGGGAAAATTATGAGCCTTGATATTGAGAATTCTGTGGCGGGAAAATTATGAGCCAAAATAACTGGTGCCTGTAGTCCCAGCTACTCGGGAGGCTGAGGCAGGAGAATGGCATGAACCCGGGAGGTGGAGCTTGCAGTGAGCCGAGATCGCGCCACTGCACTCCAGCCTGGGCGACAGAGAGACTCCATCTCAAAAAAAAAGAAGTACAAATAGAGGCCCATATTTTATGCCACTACAGTCTCCACCCATAGATGAAAAAGTTTAAATCTAAAGCATTCAGACTAATAATGGCTGATAAATTAGGTTGATATTTGAAAAAGTAATTTTACATTACTACTTTTGTTACCTGCCAATGACCTGAAATTATCACAAATGCATTAAGTTAAAAAGAAAAAAATTTTAAAGACTAGTTCAACAGTGAAAATGTATATATTAAATTCTATTATTTTTAAGAAATTACTTGTTAATAGAGAAATAGTCCAATTTCAGATAATAGGAAAACCAGAAATTTCAATTTTTGGTCTTCAGAGCATTGACATAGCTTATGGTTTTGCCTCACATATTTTGTTGCCACTTAAAGATAGGAGGGGAACGGTGTGGTGGCTCACACCTGTAATCCCAGCACTTTGGGAGGCCGAGGCGGGTGGATCATGAGGTCAGGAGTTCAAGACCAATCTGACCAACATGGTGAAACCTTGTCTCTACTAAAAATACAAAAATTAGCCAGGCGTGGTGGTGCACACCTGTAGTCCCAGCTACTCAGGAGGCTGAGGCAGGAGAATCACTTGAACCCAGGAGGTGGAGGTTACAGTGAGCTGAGATCATGCCATTGCACTCCAGTCTGAGCAACAAAGCAAGACTCCATCTGATAAAAAGAAAAAAGATAAGAAGGAGATTCATTCAAAGGTGTTGTGTATCTAACTTTTGTTTAGGTCAGGCATGTAGGCGTCATGCTGGTATCTAATAGGACGTTTTAGTGGTTTCCATTTTCTACGTATTTGACTGGAACAGTAGGAAGCCTGCAAGATAATAACAGATCCTGCTGTTTCTGAGTCAGTCTATACAGACTGAAGTAGCTTCAATCAGGTAATTTTCAATTGTATTTGATTTTGTTGTAATTACAAAACCCGAAAATTCCAATATTTTCTGAGGTTTTACTCCTACGTATGTGTTAGTTGAAGAGTCACTCTAATAAGGTGCAACTACAGGCTCCTCCCATTCCACGCTGTTCTCTGCATTATATTATATACATCTACTATAGTTCTTATTATTCTTTCTTTCTTCTGCTGAAGTATGAATGCCTCCAGATGGGGATTTAGTCTAATACAGTAGAATTCAACAAGCATTTATAATGTGCCAGGCACAGTGCTAGACACGCATCATACAGAGAGGAGGGGGCAAGTGCTGGTGAAATGGGCTCCCAGCACAGAGCACAATATGTGAAATGTTTGGAAAAATTAAATCTCATTGGTCTTTCCTTCTAGTCCAGAGTGAGCCTATACTACACAGGCAAATGCACCAGAATGGAAATCTCCTACCAACCCCAAATTCCAACCCCAAACAGGAAACACACACACACACACACACCCCACACACCAATGCAAGCACTGCTAACTACTGAGTACATTTGTTCCTACTAAGCCATACACAGGCCATAGAAAATTCTCACACAACACTCAAGGTTTCTAACCCTAGCTACACAATAGAATTACCTGGAAGCTTCATAAATTCCCAATGCCCAGATCATGCAATAGAGTAATTTCATCTCAACCTCTGAGAGTAGGAACCAGGTGTCTGTGCTTCTTACGGCTCTCCAGGTGCTCCCAATGTGCAGTCAAGCTTCTTACGGCTCTCTAGGTGCTCCCAATGTGCAGTCAAGCTTCTTACGGCTCTCCAGGTGCTCCCAATGTGCAGTCAAGCTTCTTACGGCTCTCCAGGTGCTCCCAATGTGCAGTCAAGCTTCTTACGGCTCTCCAGGTGCTCCCAATGTGCAGTCAAGCCTCTTAAGGCTCTCCAGGTGCTCCCAATGTGCAGTCAAGCTTCTTGCGGCTCTCCAGGTGCTCCCAATGTGCAGTCAAGCTTCTTACGGCTCTCCAGGTGCTCCCAATGTGCAGTCCAGGTTCTGAACCATTGCTATGCTCTTGCCAGTGAGCACAGTCCCTGGAGCAGCAGCAGCAACCACTGCGAGCTCATGAGAAATGTACAATCTCAGTTTCCACCCCAGTTCCACCGAATCAGTGTCTGCACTTCAACTAGATCCCAGCTGGTGTAAATACTCATGGAAGTTGGACAAGAACCTCAGCAGCTTCCACCACCTCAGCCTCAGTGAGTAAGTGTCGGTGGGTTGAATGGTGATTCTCCAAAGATGTCCACATCCTAACACCCAAATGTTACCTTCCATGGCCAAAGGGACTTTGCAGATGTGATAACATTAAGGGTTCTGAAATTGAAACATTATTTTGTATCATTTATCACTTTCACCAGTTAATTAAAGGGCCAGGCTTGACTGTAAAATTATGAGTTTCCCATTTACAATTAGAATTATTTTGTGAGGAGGTGGTTTGAAACTACTTAAGTATCTAGTTCTTCATGCACCTTTCAATGTATTCATTAATTTATGCACATCCCCATGGACTCATCGTTTCCAATTTTATCCAGTGGGCTCTCAGTCTTTTACTGACATTTCTTTTGATGCTGAAACTTCCTCCGATTTGGCTTGTGGGAGCCCTTCTGAGCAGGCTTTTCTGTCATTTCACTGTCCATAACACTCTTTGAGCCCTTCCTTTCTGACACAACATCTTCCATGCTCACCTTGTCCTTTCCTTATTCCAGCCCTGGAATTAGCTGTTTCTCCAAGGAGCCCTTGCTCCTTTTAGTGGGGAATGAGTCCAGAGCCAGACGTTCTTGCTGGTCTTGTGCTCCCAGGCCCTCTGAGAGGACATGTCATACACACAGACACACACACGCCCCACATACATCAACATCTATTTCTGTGCCTATCTATTTCTGTGCCTATCTATATATGCACTAAAAATGGTGAGTTCAGACACGTTTCATTTTCTGTTCAATATCACAGGGTTTAACCTGCTTTTCTCTCTTTCTATGTTTGTACCTCCTTTCCCTACCATGAGGAGCTTGGCTCCCATTGTTCATTTACTTATGCAGTCCGTCCCACTCATGCTTCCATTCTCCTACCTCTGCCACACCCTCTCCTTCAGGTGGATGCCCTTCCTGTGCCACTTGTGCTCCAACACTCTGCACTGGGGGATTTCAGTGCTGGGCAGTGGGGGTTCTACTCACCCAGTGATTACAGTGACTATAAACATCAAACTATTACAACACATTATCAAATTGCATTTTAAAAAACCATCTATTATGCTGCTTACAAGAGACAATTAAAACAACTGCAACAGTTTGCAAATAAAAGAAAAAGCATATACGAAATCAATACTGACTTCATGAAAGCTGATAGGAAATAAAATTAAAATCACTTATAATGTCACCAAGAGACATAAAGTAATTATGCAAAACCCAAGAAAAATACATCTGTATGTATTATAACTGTGTAATATCTGTAGGCTGAGACCAAAAAAAAAAACACTGATGAAAGACATTTTAAATTAAATAAATGGAAAAATAGAGAGTGTTTATGCACTGGAATACGTGATATTAAGATGTGAGTTCTTCCCCAGCTGACACTTGTATTCAACACAATGCCAACTGAAATCCTAGCACAAATGTTTGTAGAATCAACAAGCTTATTTAAAAACTTACATTTAAAGGCAAAGAAACTAGAATAAGGTGAAATAAGTGGAAAAGGACAAATATTTCAGATTCCACTTATATGCCGTACCTGGAGTAGTCAAATTCGTAGAGACAAAGTAGAATGGTGGTTACCAGGGGCTGGGGGTAGAAGGAAATGCAAAGTGTTTAGTGGGTACAGAGTTTCAGTTTGGGAAGATGAAAAGAGTTCTAGAAAGGGTGATGGTTGTACAGCAAAAAAGAAAACAGAGCTGTCAACAAAAAGGAAAACAGGGAAGATTCAGCAAGTCAATTTGAGAGGTTTTTTTTCCTTTTATATGTGGGAAGCTGCCCCGGAATGAGGGAGCTGGCAAATTTTAGGACAATGAATCTTTTCAGTTTTTCTTTTTATCTTCACAGTGCATTGTTTTTCTACCTGCTTGTCTTATTTTTAGAATAATTTAGAAAAAGAAAATGAAGGCTCTTTTTCCTAATTTTGGCATGAATCCCCCTTATTTCAAATGAAGATGGCATCATGAGGCAGCTCAAAGAGGAGAGCTTATGGCTGCCTCTCCACGTCCGTCATGCACTGATGTGGTAGACGAGCAATCTTTTTGTTAAAAACACATTTGTGACCATAATCATTTGGATGAATTCTTTTAAAGAAATTAAAATCCCAGAAAGAAAAAAAATTCATTATACACCTATTAAGAATGGAAAAAAAAAACCTGGCAGTACCAAGTGCTGACAAGAATGCGGAACAACTATAACTGTCCTATATTGTTTATGGGAATGCAAAATGGTGCAGCCTCTTTGGAAAACAACATTTTGACAGTTTCTTGTTCTTGTTCTTAAAAAGTTAACCTTAGACCTGCCATACAAACTGTACGTAAAAGTTTGTAACAGCTTTTTCTCATAATTGTCAACAAACAACTCAAATGTCCTTGAATGGGCAAGCTGGCACACAACCAATGGAATACAGCTCATCCATAGAAAGAAACAAGCTACTGACATCCACATGGATGGACATCAGATGTAAAATTTTAGTGAAAGAAGTTTATCTGGAAAGTCTACATACTACATGACCATCTATGTTATGTTCTGGAACAGGCAAAACTTCAGGGACAGAAATGAGATCAGTAGCTACCAAGGAAGGGGTGTGGTGAACAAGGAAGGAGCCTGCAGAGGGGCACGAAACATTATTATTGTTATTTATTATCATTTGAGACAGGTTCTCACTCCAGTGCCCAGGCTAAGGTGCAGTGGCTCAATCACAGCTCACTTCAGCCTCCACCTCCTGGGCTCAAGGGATCCTCCCAGCTCAGCCTCCAGAGTACCTGGGACTACAGGCACCCACCAACACACCCAACTAATTTTTGTGTTATTTGTAGAGATGGGGTTTTGCCATGTTGCCCAGGCTGGTCTTTAACTCCTGGGCTCAAGTGATCTGCCCAGCTAGGCCTCCCAAAATGAGCCACAGCACCCAGCCACAGGGCATTATTTTATGGTAGTAGAGCTGTCTTGTATCTTGATGAGTTGTACGACTGTATGAGCTTGTGAAAATTCACAGAAATGTTTAGTTCTTAGTGACATTTAGTGAACTTTATTTCATGAAATTGTATTTAGGGTAAATCTTTTTGTTTGTAAATTACACCTGAATTTGTCTGACTTGTAAAAAACTAAAACACCTAGGCATCTTCTTTTCATTTCAAGCATTTGTTTGGTGATGTGTTGTTTGCAGAAGTTTATAGATTTATTTTTTATTAAAATAAGAGGATCTTGCAAGTGAAAGGAAAGAGGTCATCTTATGTCAATTCCTACTTTTTTTCTTTTTAAAAAATATTTTAACTTTTATTTTAGGTTCAGGAACACATGTGTAGGTTTGTTATATAGGGAAACTCGTGACTTGGGCATTTGGTTTACAGATTATTTCATCACCCAGGTACTACGCAGTACCTGATAGTTTTTTGTCTGCTTGTTTGTTTTCTGAACCTCTCCCTCCTCCCATCCTCCACCCTCAATTAGGTCCCAGGGTCTGTTTTTCCCCTCTATGTGTGTCCATGTGTTCTCATTATTTAGCTCCCACTTATAAGTGAGAGAACATGCAGTATTTGATCTTCTGTTCCTGTGTCAGTATGCTAAAGATAATGGCCTCCAGTTATGTCCATGTTCCTGCAAAGGACGTGATCTCATTCCTTCTTATGGCTGCATAGTATTCCATAGTGTATATGTACCACATTTTCTTTATCCAGTCTACTGTTTGTTTGTTTGTTTGAGACAGGGTCTTGCTCTGTCGCCCAGGCTGGAGTGCAGTGGCACGATCTTGGCTCACTGTAACCTCCACCTCCCGGGTTCAAGCGATTCTCCAGCCTCAGCCTCCAAGTAGCTGGGACTACAGGCATGCGCCACCACACCCAACTAATTTTTGTATTTTTAGTAGTGATGGGGTTTCATCGTGTTGGCCAGACTGGTCTTCAACTCCTAACCTCAGATGATCCACCTGCGTTGGTCTCCCAAAGTGCTGGGATTACAGGAACTGTAATCTCAGTGTGAGCCACTGTGCCCAGCCTATCTAGTCTACTGTCGATGGACATTTAAGTTGATTCCATGTCTTTGCTATTGTGAGTAGTGCTGCAGTGAACACAATGCATGCATGTGTGTTTATAGTAGAACAATTTTTATTCTTTGGGTATATACCCAGTAATGGGAGGATTGCTGGGCTGAATGGTAGTTCTGTTTTTAGTTCCTTGCTAAGTTGCCACACTGCTTTCCACGATGCTCGAACTATTTTACACTCTCACCAGCAGCATATAAGTGTTTGCTATTTCTCTGCAACCTCACCAGCATTTATTATTTTTGACTTTTTAATAATACTCATTCTGACTGGTGTGAGATTGTATCTCATTGTGGTTTTGATTTCCTTTTCTCTAATGATTAGTGATGCTGAACATTTTTTCATGTGCTTGTTGGCCACATGTATGTTTTCTTTTGAAAAGTGTTTGTTCATGTCTTTTGCCCACTTTTTAATGAGGCTGTTTGTTTTTCATTTGTATGTTTAAGTTCCTTGTAGATTCTGGAGATTAGACCTTTGTCAGATGTAAAGTTTTCAAGTATTTTCTCCCATTCAGTCGGCTGCCTGTTTACTCTGTTGATAGTTTCTTTTGCTGCTCAAAAGCTCTTTAGTTTAATTAGGTCTCATTTGTCAATTCTGGCTTTTGTTGCAGTTGCTTTTGCTGTTTTCATCATGAAATTTTTGCCAGTTCCTATATCCTAAATGGTATTTCCTAGCCTATCCTCCAGGGTTTTTATAGTTTTAGGTTTTACTTTTGGTTCTTTAATCCATCTTGCATTGATTTTTTTATATGATGTAAGGAAGGGGTCCAGTTTCAATCTTAGGCATGTGGCTAGCCAGCTCTCTCAGCACCATTGATTGAATAGGCAGTCATTTCCCCTTTGCTTGTTCTTGTCAGCTTTGTCAAAGATCAGATGGCTGTAGGTGTGTGGCCTTATTTCTGGGCTATTTTGTTCTATTGGTCTGTGTCTGTTTTAGTACCAGTACCGTGCTCTTTTGGTTACTGTAGCCTTGTAGTCCAGTTCGAAGTTGGGCAATGTGATTCCTCCAGCCTTGCTCCTTCTGCTTAGGATTGTCTTGGCTAATTTGGGCTCTTTTCTTTTTGTTCCATATGAACCTTAGAATAGTTTTCCTAACTCTGTGAAGAATGTCATTGGTAGTTGGATAGGAATAACATTGAATCTGTACATTTCTTTGGGTAGTATGGCCATTTTAATGATACTGATTCTTCCTTTCCATGAGCATGGAATATTTTCCATTCGTGTCATCTCTGATGTCTTTGAGCGTTTCATAATTCTCATTGTAGGGATCTTTCACCCCTTGGTTAGCTGTATTCCTAGGTGTTTTATTCTTTTCGTGGCAATTGCGAATGGGACTGCACTTTTGATTTGGCTCTCAGCTTAGGGGTGCTGTTCATGTATAGGGATGCTACTGATTTTTGTACACTGGTTTTGTATCCCAAAACTTAGCTGGAATTGCTTATCATCTCAAGGAGCTTTTGGGCAGAGACTATGGGGTTTTCTCAATATAGAATCATGTCATCTGCATACAGGATTAGTTTGACTTTCTCTCCTCCTATTTGGATACCTTTTATTTCTTTCTCTTGCCTGCTCTGACCAGGACCTCCAATACTATGTTGAATAGGAGTAGTAAGAGAGGGCCTCCTTCCTCGTCTTGTGCCGGTTTTCATGGGGAATGCTTCCAGCTTGTAACCATTCAGTATGATATTGGCTGTGGGTTTGTCATAGATGTCTCCTTATTTTAAAGTATGTTCCTTCAGTACCTAGTTTATTGAGAGTTTCAACAGAAAAGGGTATTGAATTTTATTGAAAGCTTTTTCTACATCTATTGAGATAATCATGTGCTTTTTGTCTTTAGTTCTGTTTGCATAATGAATCATATTTTTTTATGTGCATATGTTAAAGCAACCTTGAATTGCAGGGATAAAACCTACTTGATCATGGTGGATTCGCTTTTTGATGGTCTGCTGGAGTCGGTTCGCTAGTATTTTGTTGAAGATTTTTGCATCTGTGTTCATCAAGGATATAGAACCGAAGTTTTCTTTTTTGTTGTGTCTCTGCCAGGTTTAGGTATCAGGATAATGCTTCCTCTTAGGATGAGCTGGGAATGAGTCCCTCGTTCTATTTTTTTTTTTTTTTTTTTTTGAGTAGCTTCATTATTTTCCTGTATGTTTTTCTTTTTTCTTTTTTTGTTTGTTTGTTTGTTTGTTTGAGGCGGAGTCTTGCTCTGTGGCCCAGGCTGGAGTGCAGTGGCCGGATCTCAGCTCACTGCAAGCTCCGCCTCCCGGGTTCCCGCCATTCTCCTGCCTCAGCCTCCCGAGTAGCTGGGATTACAGGCACCGCCACCTCACCCGGCTAGTTTTTTGTATTTTTTAGTAGAGACGGGGTTTCACCGTGTTAGCCAGGATGGTCTCGATCTCCTGACCTCGTGATCTGCCCGTCTCGGCCTCCCAAAGTGCTGGGATTACAGGCTTGAGCCACCGCGCCCGGCCTCCTGTATGTTTTTCAAATAAAGAAAGTAACAGCCAGAGAAAGAAATGACAATGAACAGCCAGCTTTGGCAATCTGACTATGTAAATTAGCGACCACAGAGGCTAGGATTCACATTAGGGTTTTTTTGGTGATATAACAAGTAGAGTCCAGAAAACTGCCACCATATGTATACTTGAACCCAAAAATTCAACAGCAAATTTTCAGAACAGAATTTGTAATCTTGAAATTCTGCTTTGTTTAACTCTAGGCCATAAAATCTTTAATGGAAATGTTTGCTTTAAAAATTGGCTGATTATGCATACATGATCGATTTTTATAATTTTCTGATGTTGGTTTAAGTTTATAAACTATACTGTAAATGCTTGGCTGAATCCCATGAGAAAATCCCGAACAGTAGTTGTCAACCTCTTTAGACTCTAGCCCTTTCTTCAGACAAAACCTCCCAGTGCATCACACGTATAAAAAAGCTCAGAAGGCCAGGCACGGTGGCTCACACCTGTAACCCAGCACTTTGGGAGGCTGAGGTGGGCAGATCACCTGAGGTCAGGAGTTCAAGACCAGCCTGGCCAACATGACGAAATCCCATCTTTACTCAAAATACAAAAATTAGCCGGGCATGGTGGCACACACCTGTAATCCCAGCTACTCTGGAGGCTGAGGTGGGAGAATCACTTGAGCCCTGGAGGTGGAGGTTGCAGTGAGCCAGGATTGCACTACTGCACTCCAGCCTGGGAGACAGAGTGAGATTCTATAAAGAAACAAAAACAAGCTCAGAAGTGCTCATCTACCCAGTGTGGGAGGTAGCTGCACCCAGCAGTGTGTGGGGCTTCCACATGCTCACTGCTAATGCCACCACTCCCAAATGTCAGTTCGAATTGTAGTTTATGGATTGAACCACATGGCATAACCACACATTTAATTTGGTTCTTGTTAATGGAGCTTTCAACTGATGATGTCTTTGAAAGTAGAAGTCTATTGCCTAGCAGGTAAGATTCAGGCCAGGGTAACATATCTCTATCCTAGAAAGTCACCTGTCACAACGTAAAATGTCCCTTATTGCTTCGTTTCATCCTTTGGACTGTCCTGCTTTCCTTTTTTAAATAATGCTTTCTATTTGGGGAAGAGAGGAAAGATCAAAGCTCAACTGGTTGAATTCAGATGCTTTTAAGACAGTCAGAAGGGGAGGAGAGGTAGGCAATCAGATATATGGGTATGAAGCTCAGAACAGACTATTTACAGATAAAAATGGATTCTTCCATGGGGATGGCTACTCTCAAACAGAAAATACCAAGTGTTAGGGAGGATGTGGAGAAATTGGAATTATTGTGCACTGTTAGAATATAAAATTGAATAGCTACCATGGGAAACAGTATGGCAGTTCTCAAAAAATTAATAGTAGAATTCCCATATGATCGATCAATTCTGCTTTTGGATATATACTGAAAGAATTGAAAACAGGGAATCAAAGAGATGTTTGCACACCCATGTTCATAGCAGCATTATTTACAATGGCTAAAATATGGAAGCCACCCAAGTATCCATCAATGGATGAGTGGATGAACAAAATATGGCTTGTACACACAGTAGAATATTATTCAGCCTTGAAAAGACAGAAATGTCATAATATGCTATAACATGAATGATCCTAGAGGACATTATGCTAAGTGAAATAAGCCAGCCACAAAAAGATAATACGATGTGATTCCACTTACGTGAGGTACTTAAAATAATCAAATTCATAGAGACAGAAATGCTATTAGATTTGACCTTATCGCCGTATACATATATTTCAGATTGTCCCCCAAAATGTGTACAAGTACAATGCCTCAATTACATATTAAAACTTGAAAACAAGAAGGTAGAATGGTGGTTGCCAGGGGGTTGGGTGGAGGGGAGAAGAGGGAGTTAATTGTTTAATGGGTACAGTGTTTAATTGTGCAAGATGAAAGCAGTTCTAGAGATGCTTGGTGGTGATGGTCACACAACATCATGAATATGCTTAATAGCATGGATCTGTACTCTTAAAAGTGGTTAAGACGGTAAAATGTATATGACATTTTACTACAATTTTTAAAATTTGGAAAAAAACGGATAAGCCTCCACAATGAAATAGTAAATGAAAGCCAGTTCATAGCATGAATGCAGGAAAGGGCCTAAGACCGAACTTGAGGGAGCCTGTAGTCAAGGGCTGGGTAGGGAGGACAAGCCTGTTAGGAGACGGAGAATGTGGTTCTGGAGGTGGGAGGAACCCAGACAAGCACAGCATCATGGAAACCAAAGGAGGACAGTGTTTCAAGGAGGAAAGGGTCCAGTGCCAAATGCCCCTGAGAATGCAAAGGGCATGAAATGCCCACAAGTTTTAACAGCACAGCGGTCACTGGTGACCTCCAGAATCATGTCTGCCACCCAATCTGGTAACCCTTCATGACTGTAAACTCCTTGAGAGCAGGCACCTTGACCAGACCTCTAAATCCTCCTGTTTTGCTTTTCACTTAAAAAGTGCTCAATAAACATTTACTACATAGTGAATTCAGATGATGGTATTTATGGTATTTTGGGGCAGGTGATGGAACGGTGCTATATTCTGATTGTGTTGATGATTACACAAATCTATATATGTGTTAAAACTCATAGACCTGTACACCTCAAAACATTTAATTTTATTGTAACTTAATTTAATTTTTTTTAAAAAAATAGTAAGATTCTTTTTCTTACATAGTGATGGGCTCTTGAGTGTTTATTGTAAAATGACTCTTGAAATTTTATGTGTTTTCTAAACAGCTCTTTGTATTTATACAAGATTTAATAATATTGAATATTGAATTAAAAGATGTGAAGTTTTAAATTTATTTATTTAGGAGAAATACAGAAAAGGTGGTAGGCAATATATGGAAATACATGTGTGATTTAAGTCAATAGTAAGAGGAATGAAAAAGCAAGCAATAAAAAAAAATGCATGGTCTCTTTTTTTTTAACAGGCAGGAATGGGCCACTTGCGTGTAACAAAAGATGGACTGCGCTTGGAAGGGGAATCAGAATTTTTATTCCCATTGTATGCCAAAGAAATACACTCCAGAGTGGTAAGGAAATGTTGAAAGACAAATAATTTGTGCTTTATGAAAAATAAATCATGGTTAAGCATAAAAATTCAATATAGTTTAAAGAAGATTTTAAAAGCACATACACGTGCATATATTCATGATATGCTCTTTATAAAAAGCTTGGCCAATAGGTTGTAGAATTTATCTCTGATATTACCTTCTAAAAATATTTCATTTTCATGTGCTTCAGATCTGAATTTGGTGGCCTCAGTAGTTTAGACCATAATAAACTAAAGGTTTTAGAAATGAAAATGTTTTACCAAGAACAATTTAAACTTCTTTATGTTAGATCAACTAACTTAAATATATTTATCTTAGGGTATACAAAATTAAGAAGCTTAGAAAGAAATTTGTTTCGGCCAGGTGTGGTAGCTCATGCCTGTAATCCCAGCACTTTGGGAGGCCGAGGTGGGCGGATCACCTGAGGTCGTGCCAGTTTGACCAACGTGGAGAAACCCTGTCTCTACTAAAAATACAAAATTAGCCAGGCGTGGTGGCGGGCACCTGTAATCCCAGCTACTCGGGAGGCTGAGGTAGGAGAATCGCTTGAACCCGAGAAGCGGAGGTTGTGGTGAGCCCAGCTAGCACCATTGCATTCCAGCCTGGGCAACAAGAGCGAAACTCTGTCTCAAAAAAAAAAAAAAAAAAAATTCGTTTCATTGTATTATGTTCTGGATTTATTATACTAATTACAGATTATGATCCTGTAAGATTCTAAACAAGCAGATTCAGCATTGTCTTTAAATAATTATGCCACTTTAAAAGTAAATCAAGGTTTTCTTCATTTACCTCCATGGAGCTTATAAGAAGGACAGCCAAGAATAAAGTGCAAATACGTTCAAACAATGTTTGCAGTATGTTCTATTTCTACTTAAGTAATGCTGTGAGCATTATAGTAGGCATGAACATTTTGCCAGATTATTGATAAATGGCATTACCTCCCTGACCCACAAAAAGTGAAAACTTCACTCAGCTATAACTTTCTGGTTATTTGAAAAGTAGAGCCTTCATTTTCCTTTCATATTTCTGAATATGAAAGGGTAGTTCAGTATCTCCTAACTGCGGAGGCTGTACCAGCTACTATAGGAGAATTAGAAAGGAAACAAAAGACTTACTAGGAAACATGAGGTCTTGTTAGAGAGACAAAACACACTCCTGAACCAGACATTTGCCAGGCTTTATTACCAGTTGCAAAATGGCATGGCATGTGACTAACACATAAATATCACAAAGACAGATCCCAGTGAGTGAAAAGTACATAAGTAGTTTTCGGTGCTGTTATGTTACTTCTGGGGCTCTCTTACTGGCAGTGGGAGCCAGATGATGACCTGCAGTATAATAGGCAGGTAAGAGCCTGATCCTGTGAGGCTTGCCCTTACCTTATGTCATACACTTAACTTAATTGTGATGGCATTTCAGTGCGTGAAACAATCCTGTCCTACAGGATTTCCCTTTTGTAAAAAGGCAAGTCAGACACGCATGAAGCGTTCAAGTGTTAGAACTTGGCCTTCTTTTCTCCCCGGAGTTGTGTTGGCTGATCTTCTGCCATATTTTGGGAAGAATCAGACCGGTAGAACAGTCCGGTGACTGAAATCGGGTGACTAGATCATAGCAAATTTAATATTCTGGAATTAATAATAACTCTCAGTTATATTTTATCAGGCCATTTCATCTCCAGTATGCTTTTAAAAACAGAAAGCAAAATTATAGAGAATATCTCAGATAATCACATATTAAAGTCTTAGAATGTGGGATTAATGAGTATGTCAATCAATGCATAAAATTCAGTAGCAATTTGAATAATATTATGTGATAACAGAGCTGTACAGTGTTTCATAACTAATACAGCTTTCCAATAAGAGCCATCCCAGAACAAAACTATGCTTCCCAACTTCTGTATGGATTGATATATTAATTATAAATTTCTTTTTCAAAGGTGAGTCTAGGAAGCAGTTTTCCATAAAATTAAAGAAAAGAAATTACTTTATGAATCTGCAAAATTTGACACATAACTCATTTATGTGTACTGATGGGCTGAGATAATTTCTTCATTATAAATATAATTCAACATGCTACTCTGGCCTCTAACATCTGATTACCCAGTAGTCCCTCAAAAGTAATACATGAGGGCCTGTATTGAATTCATACTTTGAATTCATGGCTTAAACCCATCCACCACGCCCATTAGTTCAAACACATAACAATTATTTCCTTTAAACAGGTTTTTAAAAAATACAGAGCCATGATCAAAAACTAAATGAAACAAATACGTGGTAATAAAGCTTTACTGGAAATGATCATCTGTGAAGTTCCCAGCCCTGAAAAGAAGCTTTCGCTTACAGCCAGAGCCCACAGTGGGACAGGAACCAAATGGTCACCTCGTTGGGACTCCAGGCAAGCCCATTGCGTAAGACGGTGCTGAAGACAGAAAACAACTACAACTATTTGAATAAAACAGCATATTAAAAAATAGCTACAACTATTTGAATAAAGCAGCATATTAAAAAATAGCTACAGCTATTTGAATAAAGCAGCATATCTGAGGGGAGGAGGCTACAAAGATGCGCATCCAGAACTTGAATGTCACTGAAGACAGAAGCCCTAAGTCACCATTGAAAGACTGGGAGGCCCTGTGGACCAAGTGAAAACAACAGGACAGACTTTAGACAGGCTGGTAAGAGTCGAAAGGTAGACGCATCCACACAGTGGAACATAAAAATTGAAATTTCATATGATGAAATCTTCATCTAAAAGAAAAAAGCCCAAAAAACTTTACATAAAGGAAGATCAATATCCAACTAAATAAAAATAGTCAATCTGAAAATGACTAGAAAAACATACCCAAGATTCTCAAAGAGATAAAGCTATTTTTAAAGGAGTTTTCCTTAAAATAACAAGAAATTATAAAATCAGAAGAGAAATTACAGGGCAGAAATCACTAAAAAATGAAAAACATACATGAAACAGTGGTTATCAAATATTGGACAATGGACAGCTCAGGAGACAGTTATCCCTGCAAGAAGAAAAACAAAAGAGTGACTCCTCGAATTGCCTTAACTCACTGCATGAAGAGAGTTTCCAGGCTGCAGTGAGGGAGGGGAGCCAATGCAGACGCAGGTGGTCTCCCTGAGTTGAAGAGACAGGGTTGGAAGGCCAAGGAGACCAAAGCAGCTGCAGTTTGCAAGGCAGAGTACTGCAGAGGAGGGGCTTGCTGCACATGGATGGCACTCCAGGACGGCAGAGACTCCACCCCATCCCACCCCCACCAAGTCCAAGTCCGTGGGTAAATATTTACCAGTGCACGTGTGTGAGGAAGCTACCTTGAGGCTAGAGAAATACCCACGCAAAGGGAGGAGAAGGAACCATGCCTGCAGGTCACGCCGAGTGGGGAGCAGTTCATATGCTCACCAGTCAGAGTGGAAAACTTCAGAAATTATGGGCATCAGGTAGAATACAGAAGGGTGTGGCTCAGAAGTGGTACAAGATCAACACTAGGAAAAAATCCTGCACTAGTCCATTCTAACAAAGCTTACAAGAATCCTTGAAAGTATCATGCATTTTAACTAAACTAAACATGACTTAACTAAAGCTGAAAACAAGTTACTTCAGCAGATATGTACCACAAGAAATATTAGAGGAAGCCTTTCTGGCAAAGAGAATATGATGCTAGAAGAAAAATCCAGATGTTCACCAGAAAAATTTTTAAATACCAGAAATCGTAAATATGTGGGTATACAAAAATTAATTTTAAAAAATGTTAGAAGACACTTTGCTCAAAGCCAAAAGAATAACAATGTATTTGGGATGTTGTAACAGGATAGAAATAAAGTGTATGAGTATAATGAAGCAAATTCCATAACAGGAAAAGATAGAAGTATTGCTATAATGTTCTCACATCACACATGAAGTGGCAAAAAATTATTGAGGATGGACCATAATAAGTTAAAGATGCTTAGTATATCTAAAGTAAACTCATAAAAAGTATAGCTAATACATTAAGGAGATAAAGATGAAATGATAAATACTCAGTTAATTGAAAAGGAGGTAAAGGAAACAAAGAGAAAATTAGTTGAATATGAAAACAAATAGCAATTTGGTATATTTGAACCAACTCATATAAATAATCACATTAAAATAATCACATTAAATATAAATGGTCAAAACATCCCAACTGAAAGACAGACTGTGAAATTGAACGCAGAAGCAAGATCCAACTATATGCCACCTACAAAAAACCTACCTTAATTATAAAAACACAAATATATTAAAAGTAAAAGGTTATACTATACTGTACTATACTATGCTATACTATACTAACACTAATGAAAAGAAAATTGGAGTGACTATATTAAAACAGACAAAGTAGATTTCAGAACAAAGAGATAAATATTTTAGAGATACAGAGGGTCATTTAAGACGACATAGGAGTGAATTCTTCAATATTTGTTACTGAACACATGAATCCACTATTAGTGCATCAATATACATGAAGCAAAAATTGATAGAATGTAAGAAAAAAGACAGAAATATTCACATTTAGACTCAGGGAGTTCAGCACTCCTCTCTCAATAACTGATAGGAGAAATGGATATAGAAACAGTAAGCATATAGACTTCAGCAATGCTATCAACCAACTTGATAATAATTAAATTTTCAGAGCATGCTGCTCAATAATAGCAGACAAAGAGTTCTTTTCAAGTGCACAGGGAAAACATTTATCAAAATCGATCACATTTTGAACCATAAAACATTTTCTTTTTTTCTTTTTTTTTTTTTGAGACGGAGTCTCACTCTGTCGCCCAAGCTGGAGTGCAGTGGCCAGATCTCAGCTCACTGCAAGCTCCGCCTTCCGGGTTCACGCCATTCTCCTGCCTCAGCCTCCCGAGTAGCTGGGACTACAGGTGCCCGCCACCTCGCCCGGCTAGTTTTTTTTGTTTGTTTGTTTGTTTTTTTGTATTTTTTAGTAGAGACGGGGTTTCACCGTGTTAGCCAGGATGGTCTCGATCTCCTGACCTTGTGATCCACCCACCTCGGCCTCCCAAAGTGCTGGGATTACAGACTTGAGCCACCACGCCCGGCCAAAACATTTTCAATAAATCTAAAAGCATTCAAGTCTTCCAACATGTTATCTGACCACAGTGGATTTAATAAGATAACCATAACACAAATATGTCTGAAAACTTTTTGAATAAGTGGAAATTATGTAAAAATTTGCAAATAAACCATGGGTCAAAGAAGAAATCCAAAGGGAAATTAAACAGTATTTTGAACTGAATGACAATTAAGAAAACAATAACATCAAATTTGGGAGGATATAGCTGAAGCAGTGCTTATAGGGAAATTTATGGCATTAAGTACATATATTAAAAAACAGAAAATTGGCCGGGTACAGTGACTCACGCCTGTAATCCCAGCACTTTGGGAGGCTGAGGTGGGCAGATCACGAGGTCAGGAGATAGAGACCGTCCTGGCTAACACGGTGAAACCCTCTCTCTACTAAAAATACAAAAAATTAACCAGGCATGGTGGCGGGTGCCTGTAGTCCCAGCTACTCGGGAGGCTGAGGCAGGAGAATGGCATGAACCCAGGAGTCAGAGCTTGCAGTGAGCCAAGATCACACCACTGCACTCAAGTCTGGGCGACAGAGCAAGACTCCATCTCAGAAAAGAAAAGAAGAAAACCAATAACCTCAGTTCCATCCTTAAGAAACTAGAAAAAGAATACATTAGACCAAAAATCAAAGACAGAAGATCCAAACAAATAGAATCATAAATGAAAAAGGAGACATCACAATGGATACCACAGAAATAAAAAACGTCATTAGAGGCTACCATGAACAAGTATATGTCAATAAATTTGAAAGCCTAGGGAAAATGGATAAATATCTGGATACATACAACCTTCCAATATTGAAACAAGAAGAAACATGAAATCTAAACAGACCAATATTGGGTAACAATATTGAATTAGTAATAAAAAGTCTCCCAACAAAGGAAAGTCCAGGACCAGAGGGCTTCACTGCTGAATTCTACCAAACCTTTAAAGAAGAATTAATACCAGTCCTTCTCAAACTTTTTCAAAAACTTGAAGCAGAGGAGATTCTTTGTGACTCATTACACGAGGCCAGCATAGCCATGATACCAAAACCAAACAAGAACACAACAAAAAAGAAAACTACAGACCAATATTTCTGATGAACATAAATGTAAAAATCCTCAACAAAATGTTAGCAAACCAAATACAACACATTTATCCCAAGAATGCCATCTACAAGAAACCTACCTTAATTATAAAAACACAAACATATTAAAAGCAAAAGGTTATACTATACTGTACTATACTATGCTATACTATACTAACACTAATGAAAAGAAAATTGGAGTGACTATATTAAAACAGCAAAGTAGATTTCAGAACGAAGAGATAACTATTTTAGAGATACAGAGGGTCATTTAAGATGACGTAGGAGTAAATTCTTCAATATTTATGTTGCTAAACACATGAATCCACTATCATGAGCATCAATGTACATGAAGCAAAAACTGATAGAATGTAAGAAAAAAACAGAAATATTCACATTTAGACTCAGGGATTTCAGCACCCCTCTCTCAATAACTGGTAGGAGAATATGCAAAACAATAAACACCATACATCACATCAGTAGAATGAAGAACAAAAACCATTTGGTCATCTCGATAGATGCAGAAAAAGCATTTGATAAAATTCAGCATCTCTCCATGATAAACCAAAAGTCAGAGAAGAAAAGAAAGATGAGAGAAGAAATCAACAAAACAGAAAACATAAAACAATAGAGGAAATTAATGAAACCCAACACGGATTCTTTTAGAAGATCAATAAAAATTGATAAACCTTGAACCAGAGTGAATATTTTAAAAAGAGAGGGCACAAATGATCAATCTCAGCTGTGCTAGAAGGGGCACCACTATGAATCCCACAGACATTCAAAGAATGGGAAGGGAATATTAAGAATAACTTTATGCCCATAAATGTAATTTTCCCACATACTATTTGATAGAATTCTTAACATAGGATTGCTGCTTTAATGATTAAATTAGTTTCTGCCATTCCCATATTAGGTTCAAGTTTGAAGTAGTTAATTATGTATATAAATGAAGTGGTGAATTATACTTGCCCTGTAATCTACATTTTTAAAAAGTATCTTAAAACATCAACCTCAGAGGGTATTGATAACTCCTATAGCAGTTTTGATTTATCTTTGGGCCATACCAGTAACCCCTTATACTGTTAACGGTCTTTTTATACACCTCTTTCGTAGCTCCTTCTATGTGGCACGTACTGTTGAGAAAGGTAATAAAAAGTGCTATGTTCTATGACTCCTTCACTACTCCCTAAGGTGTAGTGTTGACACAACATCTGTATTCAAACAGGTACATTCAGAATTCAACTGATATGAATAGAAAAATAAAGTGTTCTCCTTATACCTTGCTGTGATTTTCTAAAAGGCATAAATTTTTCTAAAAGGCATCATTAGCTAATGATAAAAACTGAAAATCCCTTATGTAAAATTTTAGAAATGATAGTAGTGGTGGTTGTACAATACTGTGAATGTACCTAATGTCAATCTACGATGCACTTAAAAATGGTTAAAATGGTAAATTTTATGCTGTGTATAACTTATATGCATAGCATATATATTTTTAATACAATAAAAATTGTTTTAAAAAGTCAAAAAACAAAAAGAAAAACCTGAAAATTGCATTCACAATCTATAGACTTCAGTTTTCTTACCTAGAAAATAGAAATAAAGTCTCTGGACCTCACAGTAAACATCAGTTTTATTAAAAATGTACGTGTTGATTGTTTTAAGCGACTTCTTAAGAATGTAGATGAAAGAACAAGTACAATTCAATGTTAGAGATTGCGTTATTGTAGCAGTTATGAATACAGTTGTGTTGGTAATATAGACACAGAGCCACTTCTGCTCTGTCACTGCATCAATTAAAAGATCTTTACCCCATGAACACAGAATACCCAGCTAGCCATGGAATAAACTAATAGGAGCTTTTAGTCTCATATAACAGGAAGCTGGAGGGGGTAGCTGCAGCTTTGGTTCAGCCTAAACCATGTTCAGGCCAGAGTATCTGCCAGCCACCCGCCTGCCCCTCATAATCACTAGACAGTTGTGAGGTCACATCCAAGACACATAGCCAGGAAATGTGCAGTGCTGGTGCATGTGCCTCTTCCACAAGGAATGCCAAAGCTTGCCTAGAAACAAATATATTAAACGTAAAAGGTTATCCTATACTGTACTATACTACGCTATACTGGATATACAAAATTTGACTCAGGAAAATTGATCTTGGTAGAAATGTGGTCATCAAAGAAAACTCAGATTTTCAAAAGCCACTATGGACAGCATTCATATAGACAAAAATTAGTGAACCAAACGTTTTTAGTAAATTTTATTGTAGGAAAAAAATCTATTGAAAATATATCTTAATAGGAAAATATGGTAAAAAATAGAACAACTTTTTACCTGCGTGGAAAAGTTGTTCAAAGAATTAAAGTAGCTTGTAGTGGGGAAAAAAGTAAGAAGTAAAAATTTAAAACACACACACACACAAAGAGGGAGTAAAATAGCCCATGGTGCTACCCACCAAGAGACAATCGCTAACATTTGGAGTAGCTCTTTGGCAGTTTTCTCTATTTCCGTAGCTATTGGCCAATTCCAGCATTGTACTTAAGTCAGTTTTGCTAATTAATACTAGTCCCTTCATAGTTAGCATAGCTATACATTTTACTTCCTCTGAATTTATGATCTAAATACATTGTTTTCTCTATTTTTTGTTTAATTCTGTTTGTTTTAAATAACCAACTCAGACTGCGTGTGTTTTTTCAAAACTATTGTTTACTGATACATAAAACTATGCTTTGAAATTTATTTTTCTTTCTATTCTCTGATGTCTGTTTTATTGTGTATTTTCTAATATCTTAAGCTAAATGCTTAGTTTATTTTTAACTTGGAGAGCAAGAACAAAGCAGTCAATACCACAAATGTGTCTGTAATTATAACTCTGCTGTATACACAGATTTTTTATTTTGATAAAGTTTACTTTACACACTATAAAAATACAAATGTATTACAAAAATATGGAAATAGAGTGTAGCAGGAAAAAGTATATGTCATTTCTATTAGCTAGAACACCACTGTTGTTGGTGTCTTTCCTTGACATAGTTGTGACCATATAGCTCTGTTAAATTGCATATTTTTCTAAATAATCATATTTTTTCTGTCCCTATCTTGCATTTGGGGCTCATTTTATGATTGTTATTCTTTTATCTTTCAATAAGTACTCAAAATGTTAAAAATATATATATATGATTCAGGACTTTTTAATTGTCTTAGCCACAAATTTATAGAATTTCCAGGATCTGTAACAATGGGTAAATAATTTTACATAAATCCTAAATTGACATAGAATTATAAAGATGTAATCATTTTAAACAGCACATATTTTACACATTTTATAAATCCCTTTCTAGGACTCATCTCTGCTTCTACAATCAACCCAGAATGTGACTGTAAATGCACGCAACTCAGAAGGGGAGGTCACAGGCAGGTTGAAAGTCGGTGAGTCCAGCTTCATCGTGGTGTTTTGCATGCATGTGGTCCGTGAATAGTGCTAAATGGATGCACTGTTTTTTCTTCTAAAGAAATCAAAGCTATTTATGAACAAAGTATGAATTTTCTAAATATCGTGCTGTGTGGACCACAGAATAGCACCAGAGTGGGGTGGGGGATGAGGGGACAGCCTGGAGTGCTTTGATTAGAGCTATTTTTGTTTCAAGAAATAGAGGACAATTAAAGCTAGTACAAGAAACAAATGTTTATTGTAGGTTACCAAAGACGGTTGCAGCGACCAAAGGAAAGGAACCCAAGTAGCTGGCCTGCAAGAGCACAGAGACCCGTGGCTCAGAGCCAAGAATAGATTCAGTTCCTCCCTGTTCTTTCTTCTCTTCTCTCTCCTTCTCCCCATGTGTTCCATTCTCCTCCTTTCCAGTTGATCTTGGCCACCATTTTCACTTGGCTGTATCACTTCTCACTGTACACAACCTACAGGGCCTCCCTGATTCTTATCTGCTCGGCTGTAGTTATCAACATCACACAGTTCAGTCTTTGACTACGCAAATTCTAAATCCACGAAGTACTCTAATTAGCCCAGTTCATCTGTCCCGCCACAGTCCATTGGGTCAGTCAGCTAGATACACCCATCCAGTCAACTCAGACGGGAGAGTAAGGTCACATGGGAGCGAGGTCACATGGAATCCTATAAGCGGAGAAGATCAGCAAGAAGAAATATAGATGAAAGCAATATGGGAAGAGCAAACCAGCTGGTAAGAAGGAATGCAGGCCAGGCCTGGTGGCTCACGCCTGTAATCCCAGCACTTTGGGAGGCCGAGACAGGCGGATCACGAGGTCAGGAGATCGAGACCATCCTGGCTAACACGGTGAATCCCCGTCTCTACTAAAAAATACAAAAAATTAGCCAGGCATGGTGGCGGTGTCTGTAGTCCCAGCTATTCGGGAGGCTGAGGCAGGAGAATGGCGTGACCCTGGGAGGCAGAGCCTGCAGTGAGCCGAGATCGCTGCATTCTAGCCTGGGCGACAGAGCGAGACTGTCTCAAAAAAAAAAAAAAATTAATTGGCACAAATACACATTCCTCTGTTTATCTTGTTAGGTGTGGATTTTCGTATATTATACAAGGGAATTTAGATATAATATAAATCTGCCTCTCATTTCATAGATGAAAAAACTGAAGCACTAAAAAGCAAATTTGCTCAAGAGCATACAGCTAGTTAGTAGCGAAGGGAAAACAGGAAAGACTGAGGGCTTACTTCTCTCAGCCAGCTGTTCCCACTGGCCCTCCTCGCTAATCAGATTTCTTGAAATTATGGCATTCCAGTAACTGTTCTAGTTGCTGCAAATATTGTTTCAATTTCATTTTTGTCACCAAGAATTAACCAGGGGTTATAAAGTTTTTTTGTTTGTTTGTTTGTTTTTTGTTTTTTAAAAAAAGGCTGGGTGCAGTGCCTCACACCTGTAATCCCAGCCCTTTGGGAGGCTGCAGCAGGAAGATTGCTTAAGGCTAGGAGTTCAAGGCTTCAGTGAGGTATGATCAGGCCATTACACTACAGCTTGGGTGAGAAAGTGAGACCATCTCTAAAAATAAAAATAAAATAAGTCACACACCAAAATCTCTTTGGTTTGAACTGTTCGTCTCAATCTCAAGTTTTAACCTTGGTGTCTCATGCCTGAGAAAGTGATTAAATTAGTAATTTCTAGTAAATCTTTAGTTGGAAACTCTCTGTTATATTGAGAACCTTGAACTACGAGACAGCACCAAGCTCACCAAGCCCAACATTTTCTTCAGTACATGGCTTCCCACAGTTGCAACCCTTCCAGTCTCATGCTTCCTGGAAGAAGTTAACTTTTGCCAATTTGGTATTAAAATGTAATTTATGTGAACTAGCCATATTAATCTCATTTAATTAAGTGAATGAGTGTTTTCTACAAAACCATTGAAAACAATTTGCATTCAATACAGTCAAAACCAAAAATCCAAATGAAATTCTGACACGATTTAGATGCGTGTCCCCTCCAGATGTCATGGTGAAATGTGATTCCCATTGTGGAAGGTGGGGCCTAATGGATGGTACTGTATCATGGGGGTGTATCCCTCTCGAATGGCTTTAGCACCATACCCTTGGTGATGAGTGGGTTATCACTCAGTCAGTTCACATGACATCTGGTTGTTTAAAAGAGTCTGGGACCCCCCTCTTCTCTCTTGCTCCTGCTCTTACCATGTGATGCACCTGCTCCTTCTTTGCCTTCTGGAATGACAGGAAGCTTCCTGACGCCCTCTCCAGAAGCATATGCTGAAGCCATGTTTGTACAACCTGCAGAATTGTGAGCCAATTATACCTCTTTTCTTTATAAATTACCCATCCTCAGTTATTTCTTTATAGCAGTGTAAGAATCGAGTAACACAGAAAATTGGTACTGAGGAGTGAGCCATTGCTATAAAGATACCTGAAGATGTGGAAGCAGCTTTGGAACTGGGTAACAGGCAGAATTAGAAGAGTTTGGAGGGCTCAGAAGAAGACAGGAAGATAAGGGAAAGTTTGGGACTTATTAAGTGGCTGTGACCAAAATGCTGATAGAAATGTGGGCAGTGAAGGTCAGGCTGAGGAGGTCTCAGATGGAAATGAGGATGTTATTGGGGCCTGGAATAAGCATCACCTGTGTAATGCCCTAGCAAAGAGCTTGGCTGCATTTGTCCACAACCTAGGAACCTGTGGAAGTTTGAATTTAAGAGTGATGACTTGGTGTATACTGCAGAAGAAATCTAAGCAGCGAAGTATTCAAGAAGCAGTCTGGCTGCTTCTAATAACCTACAATCAGGTATAGGAGTAAAAAAAAAAAAAAAAATAACCTTAAAATTTGAATTTATATTTAAAAGGGAAGCAGAGTGTAAAAGTTTGGAAAATTTGCTGACTGGCACTGTGGTAGAGAAAGAATTCAGTCAGGCTACCAAGCAATCACTTACTAGAGAGCTTAGCATGGCTAAAGGGGAACCAAGTGCTAATATCCGAGACAATGGGGGAAAGGCCCGGAAGACGTTTCAGAGATCTTTGAGAAAGCCCATCCCATCATAGGCACAGAGGCCTAAGAGGAAACCATGGTTTCAGGGACACTGCTTCCCACATCACAGCGGCTCTAGCTCCAGCTGTGCCTCAAAGGGCCCCAGATACTACTCAGGCCATGGCTGTGGAGGGTGCAAGCCATCAGCCTTGGTAGCTTCCACAGGGTGCTAAGTTTCCAGGCCCGCAGAATGCAAGAGGAAGCTTGGCAGCTTGCACTGAGGTTTCAGAAGATGTGTGGAAATGCCTGGATGCCCAGTCGGAAGCGTGCTGCAGGGGCACAGGCTCCACTAAGTACTCAACTCAAACAGGGCTGAGAGGAAATGTGGGATTGAAAGCCCAAAGTCCCCATTGGGGCATTGTCTAGTGGAGCTATGGGAAGGAAACCACAGCCCTCCAGACCCCAGAATGGTCAAGCTACAAGAAACTTGCATTTTGAACCTGGAGAAGCCACAGGCACTCAACTCCAACCCATGAGAGAAACCACAGGGTCTGCACCCTGTAAAGCCACATGAGTGGTGCTGGTCACCTTGAGGTGCCATCTTTTATGTCAGTGCCCTGGATGTTGGGCATGGAGTCAAAGGAGAATATTTTGGAGCCTTAATACTTAATGACTGTCCTGCTGGGTTTCAAACTTGAATGGGGTCTAGTGCCCCTTCTTTTGGCTGATTTCTCCCTTTTGGAATGGCAACATTTACCCAGTGCTTCTACTACCATCGGATCTTGGAAGTAACTAACTTGCTTGTATTTTATAAACACAAGGTGGAAGGAGATGAATCTCAGATGAGACTTAGGACTTTGGACTTCATACTGGAATGAGTTAAGACTTTGGGGGACTCTTGGGAAGGGATGATTGTATTTTACAATGTGAGAAGAATGTGAGATTTGGAGGAGCAAGGGCAGAATGATATGGTTTGGATATTTGTCCCCTCCAAATTGCATGCTGAAATGCACCTCCACTGTGGGAGCTGGGGCCTGATGGGAGCTGTTTGCGTCATACAGGTAGATCCCTCATGATTGGTTTAGTGCCAGCCCCTTGCTGATGAGGAAGGTTTCACTCAGTTAGTTCACAAAAGACCTGGTTGTTCAAGAGTTGAGGTTTTGAGGGTTTTTCCCAACATGGAAGATTAGAGGCATTATTAGCATGCCTCTCCCACTTGGAAAGATATAACAGTTTGTAGATAATTATGCTGTGAACTGTATTCCAAGAAGCAACACAGGAACTTAATAAAAAAAGCTAAAAGAAAGCACACTTTGAAAGAAGCAGTGGGCAGCAGCTAACACTATGAACCAGATGGGAAGCTCTCCACAGGCGACAGTGAACCTGCTCACACACCCAGCGTGTCACTACTACAGCCAGCATCTGAGAAAGCCATCACACGGATTCTCTATAACCAAGGAACTCATACAGACTCTTCACCACTGAAAGTACCAGTAGCCAAAGCTAGGTGACAATAGGTTATACATATTAAAGTCATATCCTCCATGGGAAAAAAGAATTTAAAAACATCCCAGCAGAATCAAAAAATAAATGCAAAAGTAATTAGAAGAAATAGTCTACCCAAATAAGAAGGAACCAGAGAAATAATTCTGGCCATATGAAAAAACAAGGTTTTATAAAACTTTGAAAAGCTCACATTGAGTCTCCAGCGGTGGATCCAAACCAATGAAATCTTTGAAATACCAGATGAATGATTCAAAGTGTTTATTATTAAGTTACTCAAGGAAATACAAGAAAAAAGTGAAAACTAACATGAAAACTTTTTTTATTATTATTATGCTTCAAGTTCTAGGGTACATGTGCAAAACATGCAGGTTTGTTACATATGTATACATGTGCCATGTTGGTGTTCTGCACCGATTAGTCATTTACATTAGGTATCTCTACTAATGCTATCCCTCGCCCATCCCCCCACCCCACAACAGGCCCTGGTGTGTGATGTTCCCCTCCTGTGTCCAGTGTTCTCATTGTTCAATTCCCACCTGTGAGTGAGAACATGCAGTGTTTGATTTTCTGTCCTTGCAATGGTTTGCTCAGAATGATGGTTTCTAGCTTCATCCATGTCCCTACAAAGGACATGAACTCATCCTTCTTTATGGCTGCATAGTATTCCATGGTGTATATGTGCCACATTTTCTTAATCCAGTCATATCATTGATGGACATTTGGGTTGGTTCCAAGTCTTTGCTATTGTGAAGAGTGCTGCAATAAACATACGTGTGCATGTGTCTTTATAGTAGCATGACTTACAATCCTTTGGGTATATACCCAGTAATGGGATTGCTGGGTCAAATGGAATTTCTAGGTTCTAGATCCTTGAAGAATCGCCACATTGTCTTCCACAATGGTTCAACTAGTTTACACTCCTGCCAACAGTGTAAAAGTATTCCTGACCGGGCACAGTGGCTCACGCCTGTAATCCCAGCACTTTGGGAGGCCGAGACGGGCAGATCACGAGGTCAGGAGATCGAGACCATCCTGGCGAACACCGTGAAACCCCGTCTCTACTAAAAAATACAAAAAACTAGCCGGGCGAGGTGGCGGGCGCCTGTGGTCCCAGCTACTCGGGAGGCTGAGGCAGGAGAATGGCGGGAACCCGGGAGGCGGAGCTTGCAGTGAGCTGAGATCCGGCCACTGCACTCCAGCCTGGGTGACAGAGCGAGACTCCATCTCAAAAAAAAAAAAAAAAAAAAGTATTCCTATTTCTCCACATCCTCTCCAGCACCTGTTGTTTCCTGACATTTTAATGATCACCATTCTAACTGGTGTGAGATAGTATCTCTTTGTGTTTTGATTTGCATTTCTCTGATGACCAGTGATGATGAGCATTTTTTTCATGTGTCTGTTGACTGCATAAATGTCTTCTTTTGAGAAGTGTCTGTTCACATCCTTTGCCCATGTTTTGATGGGGTTGTTTGATTTTTTCTTAAAAATTTAAGTTCTTTGTAGATTCTGGATATTAGCCCTTTGTCAGATGGGTAGATTGCAAAAATTTTCTCCCATTCTGTAGGTTGCCTGTTCACTCTGATGGTAATTTCTTTTGCTGTAGAGAAGCTCTTTAGTTTAATTAGATCCCATTTGTCAATTTTGGCTTTGGTTGCCATTGCTGTTGGTGTTTTACTCATGAAGTCCTTGCCCATGCCTATGTCCTGAATGATATTGCCTAGGTTTTCTTCTAGGGTTTTTGTGGTTTAGGTCTAACATTTAAGTCTTTAATCCTTCTTGAATTAATTTTTGTATAAGGTGTAAGGAAGAGATCTAGTTTCAGCTTTCTACATATGGCTAGCCAGTTTTCCTAGCACCATTTTAAAAATAGGGAATCCTCTCCCCATTGCTTGTTTTTGTCAGCTTTGTCAAAGATCAGATGGCTGTAGATGTGTGGCATTATTTCTGAGGCCTCTGTTCTGTTCCATTGGTCTATGTATCTGTTTTGGTACCAGTACCATGCTGTTTTGGTTACTGTAACCTTGTAGTATAGTTTGAAGTCAGGTAGCGTGATGCCTCCAGCTTTGTTCTTTTGGCTTAGGATTGTGTTAGCAATGTGGGCTCTTTTTTGGTTCCGTATGAATTTTAAAGTAATTTTTTCCAATTCTGTGAAGAAAGTCATTGGTGGCTTGATGGGGATGGCACTGAATGTATAAATTACCTTGGGCAGTATGGCCATTTTCACAATATTGATTCTTCCTCTCCATAAGCATGGAATGTTCTTCTATTTGTTTCTGTCCTCTTTTATTTCATTGAGCAGTGGTTTGTGGTTCTCCCTGAAGAGGTCCTTCACATCCCTGTTGTATTCATCCCTGTTGTATCACATCCCTGTTGTAAGTTGTATTCCTAGGTATTTTATTCTCTTTGTAGCAATTGTGAATAGGAGTTCACTCATGATTTGGCTCTCTGTTTGTCTGTTATTGGTGTATAGGAATGCTTGTGATTTTTGCACATTGATTTTGTATCCTGAGACTTTGCTGAAGTTTCTTATCAGCTTAAGGAGATTTTGGGCTGAGACAATGGGGTTTTCTAAATATATATAATCATGTCATCTGCCAACAGGGACAATTTGACTTCCTCTTTTCCTAATTGAATACCCTTTATTTCCTTCTCTTGCCTGATTGCCCTGGCCAGAACTTCCAACACTATGTTGAATAGGAGTGGTGAGAGAGGGCATCCCTGTCTTGTGCCAGTTTTCAAAGGGAATGCTTCCAGTTTTTGCCCATTCAGTATGATATTGGCTGTGGGTTTGTCATAAATAGCTCTTATTATTTTGAGATGCGTCCCATCAATGCCTAGTTTATTGAGAGTTTTTAGCATGAATGGCTGTTGAATTTTCTCAGAGGCCTTTTCTGCATCTATTGAGATAATCATCTGGTTCTTGTCTTTGGTTCTGTTTATGTAATGGATTACATTTATTGATTTGCATATGTTGAACCAGCCTTGCATCCCAGGATAAAACCAACTAGATCATGGTGGATAAGCTTTTTGATGTGCTGCTGGATTCGGTTTGCCAGTATTTTATTGAGGATTTTCGCATTGGTGTTTATCAGGGATGTTGGTCTAAAATTCTCTTTTTTTGTTGTGTCTCTGCCAGGCTTTGGTATCAGGATGATGCTGGCCTCATAAAATGAGTTAGGGAGGATTCCCTCTTTTTCTGTTGATCGGAATAGTTTCAGAGGGAATGGTACCAGCTCCTCCTTGTACCTCTGGTAGGATTTGACTATGAATCCATCTGGTCCTGGACTTCTTTTGGTTGGCAGGCTATTAATTATTGCCTTAATTTCAGAGCCTGTTATTGGTCTATTCAACTTCTTCCTATTTTAGTCCTGGGAGGGTATATGTGGCCAGGAAATAGCCATTTCTTCTAGATTTTCTAGTTTATTTGCATAGAGGTGTTTATAGTATTATCTGATGGTAGTTTGTGTATCTGTGGGATCGGTGGTGATATCCCCTTTATCATTTTTTATTGTGTCTATTTGATTCTTCTCTCTTTTCTTCTTTATTAGTGTTGCTAGTGGACTATCAATTTTGTTGATCTTTTCAAAAAAACAGCTCCTAGATTCATTGATATTTTGAGGGATTTTTTGTGTCTCTATCTTCAGTTCTGCTCTGATTTAGTTATTTGTTGTTTTCTGCTACCTTTTGAATGTGTTTGCTCTTGCTTCTCTGGTTCTTTTAATTGTGATGTTAGGGTGTCAATTTTAGATCTTTCCTGCTTTCTCTTGTGGGCATTTAGTGCTATAAATTTCCCTCTACACACTGCTTTAAATGTGTCCCAGAGATTCTGGTACATTGTCTCTTTGTTCTCATTGGTTTCAAATAACTTATTTATTTCTGCTTTCATTTCATTATTTACCCAGTAGTCATTCAGGAGCAGGTTGTTCAGTTTCCATGTAGTTGTGCACTTTTGAGTGAGTTTCTTAGTCCTGAGTTCTAGTTTGATTGCACTGTGGTCTGAGAGACAGTTTATTGTGATTTCTATTCTTTTACATTTGCTGAGGAGTGTTTTACTTCCAACTATATAGTCAATTTTGGAATAAGTGTGAGGTGGTGCTGAGAAGAATGTATATTCTGTTGATTTGGGGTGGAGAGTTCTGTAGTTGTCTATTAGGTCAGCTTGCTGCAGAGCTGAGTTCAAGTCCTGGATATCTTTGTTAACCTTCTGTCTCGTTGATCTGTCCAATATTGACAGTGGGGTGTTGAAGTCTCCCATTATTACTGTGTGGGTGTCTAAGTCTCTTTGTATGTCTCTAAGGACTTGCTTTATGAATCTGGGTGCTCCTGTATTGGGTCCTCAAATCTTTTATTTTTGTTTCATGCGGGTTGTTTCTGTGATATTTGGGGGATAGATATTTGTAAATACTATGTTTTGTGGGTTGTAATTTTAGCATTAAATTTTTTTTGTCATATTTAACGCTTTTGACTTGAATTCCACTTTGTCTGATAGCAGGATTTTTATCCCAGCTCATTTAGTATTCATTTCCAGCATTACTTTTCTCCATTCCTTAAGTGGCTTCTCACTAAATCTCCTCATCCGTCCTTCCCATGGCCTTTGCTTACCATAACGCCTGTGATGGAGCAGGTGTGTGAGAAGTTGTAGTCCTGGCACTTGTTAATTTTTCTCCCTCAACTCACAGTTCTGCCTTTAAGTAATGCAAGGGTTTGGGGGGCGGTGTGTGTGTGTGTTTTGTTGGTTTTTTTTTTTTTTTTTTTTTTTTTTGAGACCTGGTCTCGCTCTGTCGCCCAGGCTGGAGTGAGTGGCGCGATCTGGGCTCACTGCAAGCTCCACCTCCCGGGTTCCCGCCATTCTCCTGCCTCAGCCTCCTGAGTAGCTGGGACTACAGGTGCCACCACCACGCCCGGCTAATTTTTTGTATTTTTAGTAGAGATGGGGTTTCACTGTGTTAACCAGGATGGTCTCAATCTCCTGACCTCGTGATCTGCCCGCCTCGGCCTCCAAAGTGCTGGGAGTACAGGCGTGAGCCACCGTGCCTGGTCTGTGTGGAATTTTTATAGCTGTGAAGCTATTCCTTAGAGTTTGGGGATGACCTTTTGGGAAACTGATTACTATATAGCCAGCGTGGTCATCAGCCACCCAGAAATCCATCCTTTTCCAATTTAATCTATGAAATTTTTAAAAATCATAGCATTATTTTAATGGCTATGTAATATTTCAAGGAATACATGTATAATAATTTGATTCACTAATTGGAATTAGATTTTTTCAATTCAGTTAATGCCACAATTCATAATTCAGGCTACCCTTTTACATTTAATAGGTTATACAATAAATATTTGTTAAATAAATGAAGAGAGGAAGGAATAAAAGATTGTGTAGGATGGGATGGGCTGAGAAACCAGTTGGCAGGTAGGATAGTGTTCTAATGGATGGATTTTATATATATATTTATACATATATAATTTATATATAATATATATTAGATATAATTATATAAATGTTATATATTATTTATATATATATAGTGAAATGAGGAGGTTGTTTAACCTTTACAATGATTGATTATTATAGTCAGGGTTTCCAGATGGCAGAAGATTGGTTAAAAGTGATCATCTGGACGGTCACAGTGGCTCATGCCTGTAATCCCAGCACTTCGGGAGGCGGAGGCGGGCAGGTAACTTGAGGCCAGGAGTTCAAGACTAGCTTGGGCAACATGGCAAAATCCCATTTCTACTAAAAATACAAAAGTCAGCCAGGTGCCTGTAATCCCAGCTATTCGAGAGGCTAAGGCAGGAGAATCGCTTGAACCCGGGAGGCAGAGGTTGCAGTGAGCTGAGATCGCACCACTGCACTCCAGCTTGGGCGACAGACTGAGACCCTGTCTTTAAAAAAAAAAAAAAAAAAAAAAAAAGAGCATCTTACAGCATTTTTGGAAGGCTGTGTCAGTTTTGCTTCTGATTATCAGGGACATTTACTAGAAATAACCGAAGTTTCACTAGCATAGCATAACTAGCTTTGTTTGCTCAGGGACTTCTCAAGCCTCGTCTCTTATTTTATTTCATTTTATTTTATTTAACACAAGTAAAGGTCATTAGTGCCAGGCGTATGAAGTGGAACTGTATAATACAAAATTATGCCACAAAAGTAGTAGCGCTAACAAGCACAGCTTTGTGCTTCCAGCCCAGTCCTTTCTCTGTGATACCATATTTGCACCAGCAGAATATGTTTCCTTTTTTTAAAGGACTTTGGGATATTTGTTTCTAAATTATTTTATTTTAAATTAAAGATATCCTGAGGAACAAAAGAAGGTTGCTGATGAGACACATTATATGCAAGGAAGAAGTTGATGGTATTTTCACCAGAAAAACCCTTAAGCTAATTTCCCAAACTTAATTAATCAGATCACAAAACCATTAACTTTTTCTCTTTGTACCAAAGCCTTTCATTACAAATGGGACTGTACAGATAGCTCTTTTCTTATCAACAAGGTAGAATTTAAATTTTATTTCTTAAAGACCTCTACTGCAAAAGACAATTACATCCTCAGCTCTAATCAATGTCCAACTAGGTTTAAAAAACTGCTAGAATATTAATAAAAGTTAGAAAATTAATTACAAACTCCATAACTATTGAAGAACAGTACACTTTCCTCTAAAGTGGAAAGCATATTTAAATTTAAACATGCAGTGTCTATTTTTAATAAAATGGAGATGGGATTTTATTCACCAGTATGCCTTTGCTCAAATAGTTTCCTTTACCTGGAGATCCCTGTTCTTCCTTCAACAGGGAAGCATGAACTCTTTCTTTTTTGTTTTTTGAGACAGTCTCACTCTGTCGCCCAGACTGGAGTGCAGTGGCCTGATCTCAGCTCATTGCAACCTCCACCTTCTGGGTTCAAGCAATTCTCCTGCCTCAGCCTCCCCAGTAGCTGGGACTACAGGCATACGCCGCCACGCCCAGCTAATTTTTATATTTTCAGTAGAAACAGGGTTTCACCGTGTTGCCCAGGTTGGTCGCGAACTCCTGAGCTCAGGCAATCTGCCCGCCTTGGCTTCCCCAAGTGCTGAGATTACAGGGGTGAGCCACAGCGCCCAGCAGGAAGCATGAACTCTTTCTTCCAAGTCAGTTCAGGCATCGCGTCTCTGGATGCTGCTCTTAGCCTGGATGGATGGACCATGAATTCCTAGTCAAGACTCTCTCATGCTTGCATCCTAATACTTAGCAAATTGTCCTGAAACCAGGCTTACATGCTTTTCTTTTTAGTGAACTGCAGAATCCTCTGCGCTGTGAGCTATATCTCACTCATTTGCACATTGTCAATGCTTAGCACAGAACCTTGTACATAAAAAGCATGCAATAGATTTGTACTGAATGGAACCATTCACTTTCCTGCATTTTATTTGATTACAGTAACAATTTATGTGTATTTGCTGCACAGACTTACTATGAAACTAAACTTATTTGTTGAATATTTTATCGATGTAATAACTACAGAAAAAAAATTGTCACTTAGTTTAACCCGTTATACTTAATAAGGCCTCCTAGAATTGTAAGATGAACCTCTAGTGAGCAAAACAATGAACTCTTACTGGATTAATTATTCCAATTATTTCTCAATTTTAAAGTCAGGTAACTTGGTAGTCACCATTAAATGCAAATCAGTGTTTATATAATAAAAACACAGGCATATCAGTGACCCAGAAGAGATAAACAGGAACTCTGAGTCTCAGATTAGGGAAAATAACATACAAATACCAAAAAATAAAGTGAAGCTTTTTTAAAAAAAAAGGAGATATAACGTAGAGAAAAAAGTCAACTTTATAACCGGCACTCTTGCCAAAAATATTTATTTATTTAAATAAAGACTCACTGGAGGATTTCAAATACAAATTAATAAAATTAAGAACACTTGGATGAGCATGTCCAAAACTGATCAATGCATTAATAGAAAGGCTTTACTTAATTTCTACCAGATATCCAAAATTTTTTTTGAGAACTGTTAGGGTCAGAGGGACACACACAAAAAAATTATAAGATATGACTTCTTTTCTCAACTTCCTTTTTTTTTTTTTTTTAGTCTCGCTCTGTCGCCCAGGCTGGACTGCAGTGGTACGATCTCGGCTTGCTTCAGCCTCCACCTTCCGGGTTCCAGCAATTCTTCTGCCTCAGCCTTCTAGGTAGCTGGGATTATAGGCACGCACCACCATGCCCATCTAATTTTTGTATTTTTAGTTGAGATGGGGTTTCTCCATGTTGGCCAGGCTGGTCTCAAACTCCTGACCTCAGGTGATCCGCTCGCCTTGGCCTGGCAAACTGCTAGGACTAATGGTGTGAGCCACCATGTCCAGCCTCAACTTACTTTTACAGATAAGAATATAGGCTGGGCGTGGTGGTTCACACCTCTAATCCTAGCACTTTGGGAGGCCGAGGTGGGCCGATCACCTGAGGTCAGGAGTTTGACACCAACCTTGCCAACATGGTAAAATCCCATTTCTACTAAAAATACAAAATTAGCCGGGTGTGGTGGCAAATGCCTATAATCCCAGCTACTCTGGAGGCTGAGGCAGGAGAATCACTTGAACTTGGGAAGCGGACGTTGCAGCCAGCAGAGATCGTGCCATTGTACTCCAGCCTGGGTGACACGAGCGAAACTCTGTCTCAAAAAAAAAAAGGAATATAAAGCTAACATAAACAAACTGGGGAACTCATAGTTTCTTAAGTAGATGATGAAGGCTGTACTCTAGGGAGATTCATCCATGAGGCCTGGGTTAGAAAGTCTGGAAGCATCAAAGAGGAATTGGGGAACACATATGATGAGTGCCGGGGGTTGGTGTGTAGCTGAGTGAGTGGGAGGGTGACCTCACCCTCATGTCTGGATGGCACAGGGTGAGTGAGCACCCACAGGACACCTGCTGAATAGATTGATGAAAGAGCTGGAAGGCAATGGGTCTAGAGCTCAGGTGAAGGGCGTAAGCTTGGATACAAAAGTGACACAGAAGGCATGGCAAAGTCAAAAATTGTTTAGGGGAAGGGCAAAAACAGGAAGGTGTTCTTCCACAGTGATGTTTGTTTTTCCTGTGGAGTAGAGGGTGAGCAGCTCTTCTGAGAATAATGGCAGAGAAAAAATTCAGGATATGACTCATCTTCTAGGCTAACTTTGACCATTAAAGTGAGACATTTGTAAGATGGTTTTTCACAAATCTCACATTTCGGAATGTAAGATTCTAAGGGTTCATAACCAAAAGAATACAAATTTAACCATGAATAGGAGAACCATATTATTTTGGGCAAGTATTTAAAAATCTTAAAGAAGAAACTCTTAAATAAAATGTATTTATACATATATTGATATAGGTTAACATATGTTTGCCATAAATTAATTTTAATAATGTAATAAATTTAGACTTAAAAGTTGCAAAGTTTAATTACAGAATCAATCAGTACCACTAATGCTAACAAATACCAAATCTTTAGGTACTTGGTCTTGTTGGGTTGACATGGCATGTGTAAAAATAGAGATTTTGATGCTGCTTGTAGTGAACAGTTTATAATAAACTGTTTTAATTAATTCTTCAGGTCCCAAAATGGTAGAAGTCCAGAGTCAACAGTTTCAGATCAACTCCAACGACGGCAAGCCACTGTTTACTGTAGATGAGAAGGAAGTTGTGGTTGGTCCAGATAAACTTCGAGTAACCGGTATGTACTAACTCGAGAAAAACACAACATTCCATGGAGTGCACATCTGCACAAAGACATTGTACTACTGACAAGCTTATGTGGAATCTTTCAAGCAGATAAGAGAGCTTGAATGTGTTGCATTTTCTCCATTGCAGCTCTCTTGATGCTCTCCTAGAAGAACAAAATCCTTCCTGCAGATCTCGGCCCACCGTTCTTCCACCACAGTTTTACCCTTCGTCTCTTTCTTTCTTTCTTTCATTCTTTCTTTCATTCTTCGTTTCTTTCTTTCTTTCTTTCGTTCTCTCTCTTTCTTTCTCTCTCTCTCTCTCTTTCTCTCTTTCTCTCCTTTCTTTTTCTTTTTTTTAGACAGAGTCTCGCTCTGTTGCCCAGGCTAGAATGCAGTAGCACAATCTTGGCTCACTGCAACCTCCTCCTCCTGGGTTCAAGCGATTTTCCTTCCTCAGCCTCCTGAGTAGCTGGGACTACAGGCACCCACCATCACGCCTGGCTAATTTTTGTATTTTTAGTAGAGGCAGGGTTTCTCCGTGTTGGCCAGGCTGGTCTCAAACTCCTGACCTCAAATGATTCACCCACCTTGGCCTCCCAAAGTGCTGGGATTACAGGTGTGAGCCACAGCGCCCTGCCACCCTTTGTCTTTTTCTGACTGGAGTAACCCACAGACTTATCAAATGTCACTGTTATCTGTGCAGTTCAAGTATCTGTTTCCCAAGTTTCTTTTATTCTCATCATATCATGTAGTTGAATTCCTCATATTTCTACAAAAAAAGTTCTCTTTTTGAACTAAAAGTTGAATACCGGTCTCATAGGACTCATTTTTAAGACTGAGACCATTTTATTTAAAAAATTTTTTGGAACACACTCTAAATTCACTTGCTAAAGACTAGAAGACATAAGCAGACACTTGTTAAATCTGTCCCAGTGTCTTTCTGTACTACTGTGAAAACCAGTAGCGATGTTAGTGTCTCACACAATCCTATCAATACTCCCAAATGAAAAACAAATAGTATTTCCTGGCCAAGGAAGTAGACGCCAGCCTATTACCAGCCCTAACAAACTACAACGATCATAACCTAATGTTGCAGACTCTAAGACAGTCATGTATCTGGTTTTGTTACTAAAATGAAAGCCACTAGGGCATTTAGTTAAAGGAAATTGGTCATTGTCCAACAAAGCACCTTGAGCATCAGAAATGCACTGTTGCGTACGATAAAGAATATGGGCTGGGTAGACCTGGATTCAGTTCCTACCTCTGCAATTACTAGCTGCATAATTTCAAGTAAGTTAACTTTTGTTTTCTGTTTCCTGACTTCTAAAAGTGAGTTGATAATGTCAACTGTACTGTCATTGCTGGGTTAAGTGGATTAAGTATGCAAAGGACAGCAGAGTTCTTGGTAGAGTACCATTGCACTGCAGGGCAGTAAAATCTGCAGGGAAAACAGTCTAACAGCTTAGATGGCTTCAAACCCAAGCCTTCCTACACAGAGAATCAGTAAAATGAACTTTTCCTTAGCCCAGGGCTCGTTCTGGGCCATGACATCAATTAGAGGAACAGGTGAGAAAAATTGATAAGCAACTGTATTATTTATTACCTGTATGCATGCATCAGAACCATCCAGAGGGCTTGTTTAAAATATACTGCTGGGGGCCAGGCACAATGGTTCACACCTGTAATCCCAGCACTTTGGGAGGCTGAGGTAGGTGGATCACTTGAGCCCATGAGTTTAAGACCAGCCTGAACAACATGGCGAAACCCCACCTCTACAAAAGAAAAAATACAAAAATTAGCCAGGCGCAGTGGTGCGTGCCTGTGGTCCCAGCTACTCGGGAGGCTGAGGTGGGAGAATCACCTGAGCCTGGGAGGCAGAGGTTGCAGTGAGCTGAGATTGAGCCACTGCACTCCAGCCTGGGTGACAGAGTGAAACCATGTCTCAATAATAATAATAATAATAATAAGAGTGCTGGCCCTCACCCCAGAGCTTCTGATTCAGCAGGTCTGGAATGTGACTTGAGAATCTGTGTTTCTAGGAAGTCCCCAGGTGCTGCTGCTGCCACAGCTCTGGGGACCACACTTTGAGAACCACTGCCCTGGACTAACGTGAATCAGCAGGAGAAACAACAGGTCAGCAACATGTCGACGCTCTCTGTAGAACAGCAGTCCCCAACCATTTTGGCACCAGGGACTGGTCTCATGGAAGAAAATGTTTTCACAGTGTGGGAGATGGTTTTGGGATGAAACGACTCCACCTCAGATCATCAGGTGTTAGATTCTCATCAGGAGCACGCAACCTAGATCCCTCACACGTACAGTTCACAGCAGGGTTCACCCTCCTATGAGAATCTCATGCCTCCACTGATCTGATAGGAGGCGGAGCTCAGGCAGTAATGCTCGCTGGCCCGCTGCTCACCTCCTGCTGTGAGACCCAGTTCCTAACAGGCCACAGACCAGGACCCATCTATGGCCCAGGGATCTAGAGTCCCTGCTCTAGAACATGCATTCAAGCTGTCCTTTTAAAAGACAAGTTATAATCTTCTCTTTCATAATTGTTTTTGCCTGAGGCACAGTTTTCTCCCAAATTCCTCCTCTGCAGTGCAGCTAACTAAGCAAAATATACCCCACTTCTAATGCCTCTACGCTTTCCTTGTTATTTTGGTGTTGCAAACATTTCTAGTTCTTATTGCCAGAAACACCATGAACTGAGAGTGTACAAACGGTATAATTTTGAGCAAACCATAATTCTTCTCAATTTTCCAATATGTTATTGGCTTCCTTACATTTTGTGATTAAAGAAACTAAGAGATTCCACCGTTTTGATGTTTCCCTTCTTGTTCTGTTTCTATCCAAGGTCTGACCCTCTAACCATTGTCTACGGCAGGCTTTGTCCATCTTACCACTGGTTTTGTTTTTTAAACTTTAAGTTCACGGGTACAAGTGTAGGTTTATTGCATAGGTAACTTGTGTCACGGCGGTTTGTTGTGCAGGTTTATTGCATAGGTAACTTGTGTCACGGGGGTTTGTTGTGCAGGTTTATTACATAGGTAACTTGTGTCACGGGGGTTTGTTGTGCAGGTTTATTGCATAGGTACTTGTGTCACGGGGGTTGTTGTGCAGGTTATTACAGGTAACTTGTGTCACGGGGTTTGTTGTGCAGTTTATTGCATAGGTAACTTGTGTCACGGGGGTTTGTTGTGCAGGTTTATTGCATAGGTAACTTGTGTCACGGGGGTTTGGTGTGCAGGTTATTACATAGGAACTTGTGTCACGGGGGTTTGTTGTGCAGGTTTATTACATAGGTAACTTGTGTCACGGGGGTTTGTTGTGCAGGTTTATTACATAGGTAACTTGTGTCACGGGGGTTTGTTGTGCAGGTTTATTACATAGGTAACTTGTGTCACGGGGGTTTGTTGTGCAGGTTTATTACATAGGTAATTGTGTCACGGGGGTTTGTTGTGCAGGTTATTACATAGGTAACTTGTGTCACGGCGGTTTGTTGTGTAGGTTTATTACATAGGTAACTTGTGTCATGGGGGTTTGTTGTGCAGGTTTATTACATAGGTAACTTGTGTCATGGGGGTTTGTTGTGCAGAGTATTTCATCACCCAGGTATTAACCCAGGTTATTAGTTATTTTTGCTGTTCCTCTCCCTCCTCCCATCCTCCACCCTCCAGTAGGCCTCAGTGTCTGTTGTTCTCCTCTATGTGTCCACATGTTCTCATCATTTAGCTCCCACTTAGAGGTGAGAACATGCAGAATTTGGTTTTCTGTTCCTGTCTTAGTTTGCTAAGGATAATAGTCTCCAGCTCCATGCATGTCCCTAGAAGGGCATGCATGATCACATTCTTTTTAATGACTGCATAGTATTCCACATTTTCTTTATCCAGTCTGTCACTGATGGGCATTTAGGGTGATTCTATGTCTTTGCTATTGAACCTTAGCATTGTTAACATTTTGGGCTGGATAATGTTTTTGGTGGAGATTGGGGGAGACTGTCCTGTGCATTGCGGGACGTTTAGCAGCATCCTTAGCCTCACTAGGTGCTAGTAGCATTCCCACCCCACCAGTTGTAACAACCAAAAATCTCTCCCAACATGGCCAAAGTTCCCCGTTATTGGGGGAGGGGGAGTAAAATCACCCCAATTTAGAAGCACTTAAATTTATACTGTTTCTCTGGAATTAGCATTTACATAGCATTTGCTGTGTGTCAGTGACTAACCTAAAAGCCTCCAGTACAAAATAATTCAGACATGCTTCCTTTTACATGATGCTTATGCTTTGGCTGGGGAGGTGGAAACACACATTAATTTGTTGGATACAATCAGCTAAGGACACTAAAAGATGTTTGAGCAAAAGCCTACAGGAGCAGCCCGGAGAAAAGGATTCATTCTGCTGGGTATGATGCGTGGAAAGAGAGGCAGGATAGGTCAGCAATGATTTCTCCAGGAAAGAGGCATTTGAGCTGGTCCTAGAAAGATGGGAGTTTATCAGGAAGAAAACATAACGATTAGCATTCTACACAGACTGTACTCATGAACAGATATGAATGGACAATTGCTGAAAATAACAATGGGTAACTTTTTTTTATACTTTAAGTTCTGGGATATTTGTGCAGAACGTGCAGGTTTGTTACATAGGTATACACATACCATGGTGGTTTGCAGCACCCATCAACCTATAATCTACATTAGGTGTTTCTCCTAATGCTGTCCCTTTCCTAGCCCCCCACTCCCCAACAGGCCCCAGTGTGTGATGTTCCCCTCGCCATGTCCATGTGTTCTCATTGTTCAACTCCCACTAATGAGTGAGAACATGCAGTGTCTGGTTTTCTGTTCCTGTGTTACTTTGCTGAGAATGATGGTTTCCAGCTTCATCCATGTCCCTGCAAAGGACATGAACTCATCTTTTTTATGGCTGTATAGTATTCCATGGTGTATATGTGTCACATTTTCTTTATCCAGTCTATCATTGATGGGCATTTGGGTTGATTCCAAGTCTTTGCTATTGTGAATAGTGCCACAATAAACATACGTGTGCATGGGTCTTTATGGTAGCATGATTTATAATTCTTTGGGTATATACCCAGTGATGGGATTGCTGGGTCAAATGGTATTTCTGGTTCTAGGTCCCTGAGGAATCGCCACAGTGTCTTCCACAATGGTTGAACTAGTTTACAGTCCCACCAACAGTGTAAAAGCATTCCTATTTCTCCACATCCTCTCCAGCACCTGTTGTTTCCTGACTTTTTAATAATCACCATTCTAACTGGTGTGAGATGGTATCTCATTGTAGTTTTGATTTGCATTTCTCTAATGACCAGTGATGATGAGTTTTTTTTTCGTATGTTTGTTGGCTGCATAAATGTCTTCTTTTGAGAAGTGTCTGTTCATATCCTTTGCCCACTTTTTGATGGGGTTTTCTCTTGTAAATTTGTTTAAGTTCCTTGTAGATTCTGGATATGACCCCTTTGTTATAAATCTACTTGGATTGGCTCCAAGTAGCCTTTGGAGTTTCTCAGGTCAGCAAAAGCAACAGCAGTTGACAGCCGAGGAAAGAGCAGTGGTACGAAAAGAGACAGGCGGCCTCACTCTGAGGATTGGAAAGAAAACCCAATTCTTTGCTTCTTTTCTCCGCTCTCGTCCCTTGCACAGCAGCCCATAGCTCTGATGAAAGGGGAAAATAAAGTGGCTCTCTCCTTAAGACGGTGCACTCAAAACTCCTGGCTGCACCAAGTCCTAATCCTGACTCGAATTGCCATTCTTTGAGTAATTAAGACAATTGCTATTGCTTTTGTTTTAATGACTCAAATAAGCTAAAACCTCTCTTTAATTCTTAAACAGCTTCCATTTAGACTTTAGTCAACTAAGCTACTGAATAATAGTTTTTAAGTGAAATTTATGGAAGCGTTTACACAATTTCACCAGTTCAGTCTGAAATCGATTTAGGCCTTTGAGCAGGCTCATCTTCCTCCCCCACAAAACTAGCCACCAAGTGGCCAAAGTTAACGTTTCTTTTATTAACCCAAATTACATTGGAATAACATCACAATGTTGTCTTCAAAAAACTATTCTACACCATTGCCAGAACTGACTTCTGGCAGATGACAAATTGTTAGTTTGGCCACCGTAAGTGTATTGTGGCTCCCTGGCAACAATTTGCTAGGCTCGGTCCATTTCCCAATATTATCTTTAAAAACAGAGTTATTTAATAGTATCCATTTCCCACCATTAATGAGAAAAAGTAAGATCTAGCAACAGTCCCATTTCTTCATGCCTTCTGTGCAGCTAAGCAAGATCACATAAAGTCAAAAGTGATAGTGTAGAAATGCTAGAGTCACCCATAATTATAGCCAGTGACAAAAATGGACCTGGAGAACGTATTCAGCAACTGAAGAAGTGAAAATAAACAAGGATGTTAAGTCGAAAAAGACATGAAGACAGATATCTGGAAGGTGCTTTTAGGAGCACCATATCCTTCAAACGCATGCCCAAGGGCACAGAACACTGGCTGATGCAGCACTGCACGCAGCCGTCAATGCTGTGCTGCAGTCAGTGGTATTTCAGCTGAAAGGAATAAGAGTCCCAAATAAAACAGGCTTAAACTGCAAGGACATATATGAGCTCACATAGGAAGGCTGGGGAAAGGGTAACCCCAGGTTGTTGATTAATTTAGTAGCAAAGTACTATTTCTCTACCTTTTCTTCTCTGCAAGTATGTTGGTATTTCCCTTTTTGGTTGCAAAATGATTCCATCCATTGCAGACATCACTTGCCGCCGCAAAGACTTCTCTCAACATCTGTCTCTGAGAGGGCCTCAGTGATTTGGCATCTTAAGTTACTCTCCCAGCTGAAATTTTTCTCATATTAAATTATTTGAATTTCTTTTGTATGTGGCATTTGGCTGCATTTATTTTTTGTAATGTAATTTATTTTGATTTTTAATGTGGAATTTAAAACATTCACATTCATTGTGATAACTGCTGTGTTTGGCTTATCTATGCCATATTACTTCATGATTTTTATTTTTAATCTTACCAGGTTTGAGTCTGAAAAAAGCCTGGTGTAAAGGGAGATAGAGTGGGACCAGATTATGCAGGGATTTGCTGGCCATTATAAGAAGTTAGGATTTGTTTTAATTCAATGGGGAGGCATTGAATTGTTTTGCACAGGGTACTCCTTGATTCTTATACATCTTAAGATCAATCCAACCATTATAAGGGAGGTTGGAGGACAGAATGGAAGCAGTAAGACCAGTTAGGAGGATGTCAATTGTAGTACAGGTAATCAGTGAAGGTGACCTGGATTGGGTGGTAGCAATGGTCAGAGAGGGAAGTGAATTACTCCAATTTAAGATCTGACAGCTACAGGCTTGCCCATGAATCGGATGTACAGCAGGCATCCAAGAGGACACTCAAAGATAATATTTGTTTTGGGTGATGGCATTACTCTCTGGGTAATGGAGAGACCTGAGGAGGAGGAGAGTTCGTTTGCAGGGCAGGCAGCATCAACAGTTAATATTTTAGACACGTAAACTGAAGATCATCTGGGAAAACTGCCAAGTGCATATGTCATGTCAGCTATTGGGCGTGTGAGTTAGCTACTGCTCAGAGCAGAAGTCTAGACTAGAGATAAATGTGGGCATCATCAACCAACTGAGCTCTGAAAAATGCCAACGGTAGAGGCCAAATAAAGGCAGAGCAGCCACCAACGGAGAATAAGGGACAGGCAATGCGGTGGGAGGGATATTACAATAATCATTTTTCTGGTGTCAAGAGAGACTATTTTCTCAGAATTTGGACCCAGGAGAGATGACAGAAATTGTCATTGGATTTATTATTATGGAAGTTATTGCAGTCTTAAGGAGAGCATTTTTCATTGGAGTAATAAAGGCAAAAGGCAGGTTGAAGTGATTACAAAGTGAATAGGATGGGAGGCAGTAGAGGCAATATGTGGGGACATTAGGCGGAAGTTTGCCTGAAGAAGAGAAATGGAAATTTTTTGACATCACTTGAAAAGCCCATATCAGTCCATAAATGCTCGATGAATGCGTAGAATGAATCTTAACAAATAGTTATCAGTGTTGATACAAAAATGAATGCATGTCTGAGATACATAATATATTACTGTTTGAACAGAAGTATTAATATTGAACTCTATGTATTTCTATAACTGAAGGAACCTAGAAACAACAGTATGTTGCAAAGAATGTAGCAACTTAGAGTAATTTGCCATTCAGTTGCTGAGCTCTGTCCAAGAGTGTCATGATTGCTGGGCTCTGTACCTTGAACTTTCCAACTACCTTCATGACCATCTCAATCCATCTTGCACCACAGTCTTACTATGGATCTTCCTGTGAGCATCATTCATCATACAATGCTCTAGGACCCAGAAGGGAAGAATGATGCTGAGTACTACTGCTTCACAGTAGAAACGGACATGTCTGATCTCCATGACATATTCTAAAAAAAGTTAACATTATTAGACTAGGCTTTCCTTTATTTTCCTCTTTATTTGTACTTTCCTATATAAATAATGCATATTATACAAGGTCATTTTAATGCATGCTTTATATAACGATATTTTATAGTAGAATATTTTTCCTGTCTAAAATTTTAGATTATAGGACTTTAAATAATATGTTTTATTTTCCACAAAGAAGAGGTATTACACCAATTATATTTCTTATATCATCTTGGTTGTGAATATTTAAATGAATGCAAACATAAAGAAAATGCAATTAAATTGAAGATCAACAACCATTTCCTGAGAATCATTTTATGAAACCATTTAGGAAAATTCATTTTATTATATGCAAATAGGTTCCGAGGAGTATTTAACTTTGAGGCTGAATAGTAATGATATAATCAAGAGCATGTAATTTGGGCATTTATCATTTCAATGTAGAGAAACTGCTGCTCTTATTTAAAGATAACACATATCAGTTTGTAGATTTTCTATCTCCCTATAAGTACATTACCATAATCATATGTCAATATAATATCACTAATTATAGTTACATTAGAAGGTAAGTAATTGGCACGCATTTAAAAACTAATTACCGAGTTTTACTACCCTGGAAAATAGTGCCACTGAAACTCTTTGAATAAATTCAGCTATTGGGAAAGAGAATTGAAGCTGCTGTGAAAGTTGATTGTATGAATTGGGTCATGTTGTCATACCCAAGCAAATCGAGGAGCTGGGGGGAAAGCACTCAGGGCACGTAGCACCTTTTTCAAGAACTGAATTTTCCTCAAGCCTAGCCACTGAAACGGCCTGCTGTCACCCTAAGACCGGTGTTACCTAGTAAATGCTGAAACGACCTGCCATGACACCAACAAGTGTTCTACCTGCTGCCCTCACTCACCAATCAGAGCTTGCCAGCTCCCAGAAGCTTCTCTAGTGCCAGTGAGCCCTTCTTTCAAAACAATACATAACATTTCTTTCTTTTTTTTTTTTTGAGATGGAGTCTCACTTTCTTGCCCAGGCTAGAGTGCAATGGTAGGATCTTGGCTCACCGCAACCTACACCTTCCAGGTTCAAATGATTCTCATGCCTCAGCCTCCCGAATAGCTGGGATTACAGGAGTGCGCCACCACACCTGGCTAATTTTTGTATTTTTAGTAGAAACAGGGTTTGATCATGTTGGCCAGGCTGGTTTCGAACTCCTGTCCTCAAGTGATCTGCCCACCTTGGCCTCCCGAAGTGCTGGGATTACCGGCGTGAGCCACTGCACCTGCCCACATTTCTCTTTCTCATAAAACTCCCAACTTTTTCTTTGTTCTTTGGAAATATGCCCCAAATTGCAGTTCTGTGATTCCCCCAAAAATCATTTAATTTAGAGATTTATCTCTGTATTTATTTTGACCCAACACTGTGCTCAAATAAAAATTGCCTATGAAAGTGGAATAGATTGCAGTCTCTAGTTTTGTTTTACAAGGGTGTTATAGAAAGTAAAATGTGTTGCTTTTTTCTCATTCATAATATCATCTTGTTTATATAAAACTGGAGAAAATAATTACAGAAAATTTTATGCCCACATTCCTTTTGTTTCTATATCTTAGTTATGGAAAGAAATCACTATTTTTTGATGATTCATAAAGCTCATTCTAGGTTCGTGATAACAAAGCATTACTTGGGTTTCAAACAATGCTACATAAACCACAGTAAATATACTTATATAAAACTAAGCGTAGCTGTCTGCTTGTCTTCTTGAGAATTGACTTGAGGTGTATTAAAATTTACATTTCCTTTTATATTTTGCAAATCAGAAGAAGCAAGGAGGAAAGAAAAGGATAAAATAAATACATATTATTTTACAGATTACTATGTTAAATTATTTTCCTCTGTATGCCAAGCAGGAAATGTTGTCAATGCATCAACAAACCAGATATTATACTCTAAAATTTGACTGCACCATTTATTGTGGAAACGCCAGTGCTTGGTATAGCCTAACTTTACATAATGATCTCCATTATCATTTAGGTTTGCTTAAGTGGTATTTTAAGAAAATGTGACTTGTTACAGCAGGTATGAGGATCTATTTATCATCTGAGTAGAATTTACATAAATTATAATTTTCATGAAACATTAACCTTCACTTATGTGTGTTCCTTTATTTCAGTTGATTATAGTTTTTATGTAAATCATCCTACTAAATCCGTTTGTAATTTTAAAATTTCGCTTTGTTCTGATTTAAGTCTGTTTTGCTTTTGTGCCACAAGCTATTATTTCTTGGATAAGGGCTTTTATCCAGTGTGGGTTTTTATCATATCTTCATATTTAAATAAAATTACTAAGGAAGTAGTAATTATAATAACAAAGCTAATACAGCCAGTAATACTGTGAAGAAAATGTGAAGGTACTATGAACCATAGGACTGGCCGGGCGCGGTGGCTCGCGCCTATAATACCAGCACTTTAGGAAGTCCGAGGCGGACAGATCACCGGAGGTCAGGTGTTTGAGACCAGACTGGCCAACATGGTGAAACCCTGTCTCTATTAAAAATACAAAATATTAGCTGGGTGTGGTGGTGGGCACGCATAGTCCCAGCTACTCAGGAGGCTGAGGCAGGAGAATTGCTTGAGCCTGGGAGGCGGAGATTGCAGTGAATGGAGATCGTGCCACTGCACTCCAGCCTGGATGACAGAGTGAGACTCCGTCTTAAAAAAAATAAAAACAAAAATAAAAAATTAGTAAGGGCTGCTCAAAAGATGTTTTGCCCAGGATGAGGATTTCTCAACACAGAGGCTGGGAAACTTTTATCCAGGCAATTTTTCTTCAGTGTCCAATATTGAAACTAGTACAAGAGTTGATTTAAAAATAAACATTTTAGTTGTTTCATTATAGAAGCTCCTCAACTTGCAGTGGCTTGCCTGCTACAAAGCCATGGCAAGTTGGGGACGCTCTGTATTTCCTAAAGAGGAAAGTGCACAGCGTAAGGATGAATCCTGAGATTCATGTGGAACCACAAGGGAGAGAAAAACATTTTGCAAGCGGCAGCCACAGCCTCTTAAGCCAAGGGTAGGGCCTGAGCCAGGGTGGGACCCTAGGCAGGGCAGGGCCCAAGATAGGCATGAGCAACCTGGGGAAGTCATGATGAGCATATATACGCAATGTGGTGCTTGGTGCTGCTTATATCTGTGAATATGCCCATGAAATTCAAGAGGATATAGATTTAAATATAATGTGAAAGATACGTTTGTATTCCATATAGAATTCGTTGCTTCCAGTGAATTGGATTATTTGTTTATTCCTGGACACTCAGCACATTTTCCTGCCCCTGGACTGCTGCTGTTTTTGAAATTCTTGCTCACAATCTCCATATGCTCATAGAAGTTTATTTTAAGGTTCAGACCCACTTCACTTTCTTATATAGTCGTCCCTGATACCTTCAAGTAATTCTTCTCCCTTGATGACCCTCCGGATAATTTTGTTGCACTTTGCTGCTGGCACATTACTTTCTATCACATATTGTTATTTATGTATGAAAACCTCTATAGCATATAGATTAAATGTGTGGGCTCTGAATTCAAAATACAGCCTTGCCACTTCTCACCTGTGGAACCCTAGGCAAGTTAATTAACCTTTCTCTTCCTCAGCTTCCTCATGGATACAATGGGAAAATATTACCTGCATTGTAGGGGTCTGATTGTTAAACAAGTTAGGATACATCGAAGAGCATGTCCCGTTCACCTGTGTTTCTCTGCACCCCAGCTGACACAAGGCCTTGCATATAATTAGGTTCTCAGACTCATGAAACAACTGGGAACATACTGATTCCTAGGGATTAGAAGGTTCATTTTAAATATTTAAAGCTTGTAATTTTTCTGTAAATATCGTGAGTGCCTTAGAAACAAGTAACACAAGATACAATTTTTGCACATAAAATCTAGAGAATTAAATTATTATCACTTAAAATATATGGATGTATGCAACTTTCAGAAGGACTTTTTTTTCTTTTTTGATTTGAAAACTAATACTGCTTTCTAGTTTTAAAATAAGCCTGCTAATTTGTAATTGCTTTGAAAAACATATTTTGTTTATGGGAACATAATGAAATTGTAGGGAAAGTAGGGAAGCAGTTGGGCCTATTTTTCCACTCGTAACTCAAACATCTGCAAAACTTCTGCAACAAAGAACAAAATCCATATGTTCTTTAATGTCTAGGCTAAATGTTTATTTTGTCTGGTGCCACTTGTTTTACTTCTGCTCCTGATACATCTTTGTTTTTTGTTTAGGACCTGAAGGGGCTCTTTTCGAACATTCAGTGGAGACACCCCTTGTCAGAGCCGACCCATTTCAAGACCTTAGGTAAGAATTTTTGTTCAAATATTAACAACCTCTCCTGTAGAAGAGAAGGGGGTGTGTGCTGGAATAGTATGTTAGCAGTGACTACGACCTGTTTCTTATTTCATCCGTTGCCTTTATTTTCAAGACTTTCTGCTTATAACTAGATAGTATTTATTAAAATCCAAAGGAGGTCAAAAAGTGATGGTGAATACTGAGTGTCAACTTGATGAGATTGAAGGACACAAAGTATTGGTCCTGGGTATGCCTGTGAGGGTGTTGCCAAAGGAGATTATCATTGGAGTCAGTGGGCTGGGGAAGGCACACCCACCCTTAACTGGGTGGGCACCATCTCATCAACGGCCAGCGACTATAATGCAGGCAGAACAATGTGAAAAGGCTCGCAGCCTACATCTTTTTGTCATGCTGGATGTTTCCCACCCTCGAACACTGGACTCCAAGTTCTTCAGTTTTGAGACTCGGATTGGCTCTCTTTGCTCCTTACGCTTGCAGACAGTCTGTTGTGGGACCTTGTGATCATGTAAGTTAATACTTAATAAATTCCACTTCATATATGTATATCCTATTAGTTCTGTCCCTCTAGGGAACCCTGACTAATACACCAATCAACTGTGAGATCTCTCAAAGTCAACTTCCAAGTCTTTTGTATACATCTTTAATTGAACTAATGAGAAGAGAGTGAATCAAAATCTGAAAGCTAAGTCAGTGTCTTATGTCCAGCGTCTTATGTCCTAAGAGGAAAACTGCTGTGATGGGACCTAAATATTTAATATAGAAAGATACGTATTTATATATAATATATATTTTATTACACATATAAGCATCTGGATATATTTCTGTGACACTGTTCAAAACTCTTTTACTTTTCATTGAAGTCATAAATATATATTTACATATTCGGAAGAGGGTAGTTAGATATCTAGCTGACAAACTAAAATATAACAAAGACAGAAAACAAGTTATTTTGTATCTGAGTACTGTTCAAAGTGTTAATGGAAATGTATACTTCAGAGCAATCTTATCTCAGCCTTTTGGTAAAATGTGTCCCAGTCTGGGTTGAACTGAAAGTTCTCATCTCCAAGTCTAGGAATAATGCAAAGGGTAAGAAGTTTGCTCTTCTTAGCAGCGTCACATTATAACATTGTTGAAAACTAGTAAATGATCAGGTCAAGGTCATTTTGTTGTTGCAGATGGTTTGCCTGAAATGGACCAGGCTTAAAAGGTGCTTCTGTGTTCTTCCTTCCTTTCCTTCCTCCATGCAGGAAAAAATGTAGACAAGTATCCAAGGTCAAAATAGCAAACTGGGGCTGGGCGTGGTGGCTCACGCCTGTAATCCCAGCACTTTGGGAGGCCCAGGTGGGTGGATCACGAGGTCAGGAGTTCGAGACCAGCCTGGCCAAGATGGTGAAATCCCCTCTTTACTAAAAATACAAAAATTAGCCAGACACGGTGGTGGGTGCCTGTAATCCTAGGTACTTGGGAGGCTAAGGCAGGAGAGTCGCCTGAAGCCAGGAGGCAGAGGTTGCAGTGAGCTGAGACCGCACCACTGTACTCTAGCCTGGGTGACAGAGCAAGACTCTGTCTCAGAAAAAGAAAAAAAAGAAAAGAAAAAAAAGCAAACTGGGCAGGCAGCCAGACCATGCACATGGAGCTGTACCAAAGTGTTCCCCAGCCTAACTTGACCAATAAATTCCATAAATGTCTCTAAGTGTTTTCTCATACTCAAGGTAAGTCTTCAAAATGTGTGGCAAGTCAAACTTCACATGCTCAGAAAATGAAACTTTGCCTTCTATAACAAACAGTGATTAAAAAAAAAAAAAAAACCTGCCAATTCAAGGGAGCAAGTCATCAGATGTAAAAAGTCTGTCAAATAAATGTTCAGTCAATTTAAGTGCAGATTCATTATCGGGTACTTCTGTCTTAACCCACTTCCCTTTCTCTCTGCTCCCTGCCCCTCTCCTCCCATGAAACCCTAGCCTACAGTGGGTTCTGTTTGTTCTGCTTCCTACTGCCCTTTTAAGCGTTTCCTTGAAATCAGCATTTCAAACTTGGGCGCTGAGCAGCTGAAAAGTGTTTCAAATGATCCCATTATGCCATCTGGTGGCAATGCAGCCTTTTCCAGGCAGAGGCAAGTAAGAGAATTCCTCTGGCTCTTATATTTTTGGTTCTGTTTCTGTGCTTGGCTTAACCACAAGGAGAGTCTGATTAATTGTACAAAACCAAAGCCAGCTGAGGCCAACTTCCCTCCTTTCAGTTCTATCAGTTCAGTAATTTTTCCAAAAGAAATCTTTCCATTTGCCCTGTAATCTTTCTAAAAAAGACCAAACTTATATTCTGTCTCATGGACATGTGGAAAATGCATGTGTTGTCCTTACATCTATCTTTTTTTCCTAAATAAATTGGTGTTTTAACTGAAAAAACAGGCCTGCCACAGCTACTTGAGAGGCCAAGGCAGGAGGACCTCTTGAGCCCAGGAATTTGAGGCTGCAGTGCACCATGATCACCACTGTGAAGAGCCATTGCACTCTAGCCTGGGCGACACAGCAAAAATAATTTTGTGTAGTTATTCATAAATGGCCTTTTCTTCTGAAATAGTATGCCAGAGTACTTAACTACGCCATTGGAAACTGCTGCATGGGATTAGGACTGCCTCATGTTTTTATCGGCTTTTAGAGGATACTAATCTCATAGGCTTTCATTGATAGTTTATTTCTTACTTCACATTATTTCTGGATTTATCAACGAATAATGCACAGTATGTTACCATTTGAGAATGACTTGAAGACTTATATATCTTACTAGTTATCTTTTCCATGCTAAGTTGAGGGATTGCTGGAATGGTTTTTAATACTTTTTTCTTTTTTTTTTGCTTCTTTTCCTCACCTCAGACTAGAATCCCCCACTCGGAGTCTAAGCATGGATGGCCCAAGGGGTGTGCGTATTCAAGCTCACGCTGGGAAAATCGAGGCGCTTTCTCAAATGGATATTCTTTTTCATAGTAGTGACGGAATGGTGAGTTCACAGATCCGCCTCCTACTGTATGTCCTGATGATATCCCTGAGTATCATGTCTGTAAAGCTATCAGTATTAAATTTCTAGTAGTTTGCAGGAAAACATGAAGGTCATAGAGTAGCAAATGTACAAGCAAAGCAAAAGACAATCTAGCATTGAAAGAAGGGCCAAGAAAGTCTAAAATTATTCTGTATTAGATCCAGACAGGTTTCTTTGACTGGCATTTTTGCTATCAAGTGACTTAGTGACTTGTTATTTTCTTTTTTTTTTTTTTGAGACGGAGTCTCGCTCTGTCACCTAGGCTGGAGTGCAGTGGTGGGATCTCGGCTCACTACAAGCTCCACCTCCCGAGTCCATGCCATTCTCCTGCCTCAGCCTCCCAAGTAGCTGGGACTACAGGCACCACCACCACGCCCGGCTAATTTTTTGTATTTTTAGTAGAGACGCGGTTTCACCGGGTTAGCCAGGATGGTCTTGATCTCCTGACCTCATGATCCGCCCACCTCAGCCTCCCAAAGTGCTGGGATTACAGGCATGAGCCACCGTGCATGGCCCGTGACTTGTTATTTTCAAGTTGGGAAAAAAAAAAAAAAAACCACCACAGACATTCACGGTTTACAGAGAATGTCCATTCTGCCATTTCCTAGGGATCCAGCTTCTCTGGGGATGGCTGTCACTAGGAGTCACCCACTAACAACCACTGTCACCTTCCACTGCCCAGAGTGCTGCGCTTAAGCTGCATTTCCAGTTTAAACGAAAATGAAAGATGAAAAGTAAGAATGTTTTTTCAAAGTCAACTACAATAAAGATAAAACCTGGGACTTCAAGTCTAGAAATACAGTTGTCTCCCTTTGTTGACAGGGGACATGTTCCAAGACCCCTCCCTAGTGGAGGCCTAAAACCACAGAGAGTACTGAACCCTGTAAACACTGTTTGTTTTCCTGTGCATACATACCTATGCTAAAGGTTAACTTATAAATAAGGCTCAGTAAGAGATTAAGAACAATCATAACTCACAGTAAAATGAAGTGATGATAACAATATGCCAGCATCACCGCTCTCGTGCTTTGGAGACATTATTAAGTAAAATTAATGGCGACTCGAACACAAGCGCCGCAGTAACTTAACAGTGGATCTCACAACGAGATGGCGCCTCAGTGACTCACAGGCTGGGAGCGCAGACAGCTGGAGATGCTGGGCGCAGGGATGATGTGTGTCCTGGGCTGAACGGCTCGAGATTCCATCACACTAGTCAGAAATGCGTGCCATTTAAAATGTATACATTATTTCTGGAATTTTCCATTTAATGTTATCCAGACTCAGGTTGACAGCAGATAACTAAAATCAAAACTAAAACCAAGGAAAGCGAAACAGCAGACAGCAGGGGAGGAGCTACTAAAACCTCACGGACACAAGCCAAAGTCACAAGGCTTAGAGCGCACACTGCTCACTACTGATGCTGGAACCCTGTTTGTTAGAGAAAAAAAAAGGAAAAAGCTCGATTTCAGTCAACCAGAAAATCCGACATGTTAGGGATGTTCCTAAATGGTCTGGAAGAAAACCAAGGATGTGGTTTATAAGCTCATTCCACTTGTATGATGCCGTATTTATAGATTTGTACAAACAACTGATCTCATCTTCTTGGCCTAAGCCCAGATATTTTCATACGTATGATGTGCTCACAATAAGCCTCTGCTGCAGGAATTGTCTTGTACATAGCTCTGTCTTACCAACAGTGAGTGCAGTGAGGGATGTGGGTTGCGTTCATTCGTGCCACCATTGCCTGGCTGTCATGCCAGACCCTGTGGAATCCAACAGGGATGGCACCATGTCCAAACCGCCAAAGAGGAGACCCCCAGCCATGGAACAGGACATACGGTTTATTGAGGACTTACCGACAGGGCAGTCCAGTAGCAGCGAGCTGGACTGGAAAACTGCTCCCGTTTGTAAAAAGCATGCAGGTTATACAGCATTTTCACTTAGCAACAACTTGCATTTAACCCAAAACAAAGGGCCTCGGTCCCCCATATGGCCTGTGTTCCAAGGGATGGGCCAGGCGCTCCGATACCCTTCACAGATGTGGACGGAATCTCTGGGTTGGCCACTCCCAGACTCCTTAGCTCAGAACTCTGAACACACATTCTTCTTGGGTCCTAGAGTCATTCTCAGGGAGTGCCTGCGTTATTGCAGGCAGGTGCGTCTCCATGCACCGGGTGAATGTGCTGCGATAAATGTCCGTGGACGCTGTTAGCACAATGAGAGGGCACAGTCTGTGGACGCTGTTAGCACAATGAGAGGGCACATGGGTTTCCAAGCTCCTCCCCAGCTCTGGCCCTATCATCGCACCTGTGGCAATGCACAGACCGCCCCCCCACATGGCAAATGTGGTGCAGCAGGCAGAGGATTCAGCTGGAAGTCGGGAAGCCTGAGTCCTAGTGCTGGATCAAATTCTCTCATTACCTGTTTGAATTCGGGCATCTTATCTGGCCCTCTCTGGGCCTGTCTCCTCAAATAGGGATGTAATATTTGCTTAATTATGTCATAGGGTTTTCAGACACTACTGTAGGAATATGGGTGCCAACATTTTGAAACTACATTACAGTGATGTTAGTAGGAAGGTGTAGTAAAGGTGTAGGTGGATATGGTGCCATCATCGAGCGGGCCGTGAGAACAGCCCCAGAGTGCGTGGGCAGGACCCATCAGAGGACAGCCTGCTAGTGGAACACAGTTCTTCAGGGCAAGCCACTGCAAGTCATAACCTATGAAGTTACGATGTCAGGAGCAGATAAATGCAGAAATAAAAATCAAGAATGTTGGAATTTCATTATGAAATCATAATGTCACTACACACTTAAAAATGTATTACCGGCCTGGTGCGGTGGCTCACGCCTGTAATCCCAGAACTTTGGGAGGCCAAGGCAGGCAGATCACGAGGTCAGGAGATCAAGACCATCCTGGCTAACACGGTGAAACTCCGTCTCTACTAAAAATACAAAAAAACAAAATTAGCCGGGCGAGGTGGCGGTGCCTGTAGTCCTAGCTGCTTGGGAGGCTGAGGCTGGAGGATGGTGTGAACCCGGGAGGCGGAGCTTGCAGTGAGCTGATATCCGGCCACTGCACTCCAGCCTGGGCAACAGAGCGAGACTCCGTCTCAAAAAAAAAAAAAAAAAAAAAATTACCTTCACAAATGTAAACTTACCTTAATTTTGAAGTGATATTACTTATTTACATGAAGTAGGAGTCATTTTCACAAGCCGCACACAGCCAGACCCATAATTCAAGTGGGTCTTCCTTATGATGAGGAGCTACTTCAAAGGGATGAGAGAGATTTCAACCTCTCACCAAACATAGTCCCATAAAGGCAAAAAAAAAAAAAAGATGCTTGGGTGGCAGTGTGTGGACTATTCCAGCGGCTGGAGTTTGCTGGAAGAGTAGGGTCAAAAATGACAACTAGAAAAAAATGGACCAATTAACCACAAGAAAGGGGACAGGAGAAACCAACAAGTTGAAAGGGTGTTAGTGAAAAGCAAGCACTCAAAGAACCTGAGGCACTGGGTAATAACTAAAGACATTCTACTTGAAAAGCATATTGACTTTGACACCTATTTGACTTCTTTGACCCTGACTGCACCAGACCACACAGGGCGCAGAGCTGCCTGCAAGGCTGTGGGGTCGTGTGATCAAGCCTCACCTGGCAGGTCCACACCGGGGAATGCGTGCAGCTGACAACAGCAGGTTGTTAATAGATTGGAAGGCAAGGATAAGAGCCACACAAAATGAAGGAGCTCTCCTTGTTGGCAAGGACAGAATTATGCCTACCCACATGCAGTTTAATTCCTTATAACAAGGGAGTGCCCTGGAGTGGGCGACATTTGGCTGCTGGATGTGACAGTTTTTATTTCTTTATCAAAAAGATTTCTGAGCCTCAATCTTCAGCTCTTTGTTTGCATTTCAGTTTAACTAAATTATCATATGACCAGAAAATCCAGTAGTTTTCATTTCATTTTAATTGGCTGAGTCTGTGTGTTTTCAGCATCTAATAGGAGGCCGTGCCATTTCAAATAATATTTAAAAGTTAGGGAAATGGTTGCCAGCTAATAGGATGAATTTAATTGCCTCTCATAGGAAAACAAAATCAGGAATAAAATCAGGATAAATTTCATTATTCATGGGTAGAAATTATTAAGATGAATCTAATTCGATGGATTGTACTTTATCCTAATGGGGAGGAGAGGATTTACGTAAAGTCAAAGTGAGTCACAAGATCAACGTGAATCGGCAGAATTCCAGTATGTTTGACAATTGTGAAAAGCGTTTTTAGAAATGTAGCATCACAAAACTGAAAAGCAACCCGGTTTATTGAAACAAAAACACACTGTGAAGGTGAGACACGTTTTCACAATGGGGTCCCATTTCTAAGCTGGACTCAAACAATGACAAAAAGGAAAAGTGACTGCCTCCAGTGTGGAAGGGATTGTGAAGTCCCAGCCTGCATGTAGAGTAGAACTAGGCTTTAAAAGAATCGGATAATTACGAAATGACTTACATAAAGTCAGGTGCCTATTTTCGTTTTCTATAAGGAGAAGAAACTAATTGGAAACCTTGTGAGAATGGGGATTTGCTGTTGACCAGGGTGGCCCTTCCTTAACACCTCGTCTCTCATCTTCTTCCGACCAGCTTGAGCTTGATGCTGAAACTGTGTGCTTACCCAAACTGGTGCAGGGGACATGGGGTCCCTCTGGCAGCTCACAGAGCCTCTACGAAATCTGTGTGTGTCCAGATGGGAAGCTGTACCTGTCTGTGGCCGGTGTGGGCACCACGTGCCAGGAGCACAGCCACATCTGCCTCTGAGCTGCCTGCGTCCTCTCGGTGAGCTGTGCAGTGCCGGCCCCAGATCCTCACACCCAGGGGACAGCTGCACATCGTGAAAGACTGAGGAAGCGTGGATGGGAAGTAAACGCTTCCAGAGGAACTCAGAAAAAAAAATGTGCCAGTGAAAAAGTGTTTGGACAAAACTACATGATCTCCAGATGCACGTGGATGAGAGACACAGAAGTTGAAGAAATGGAAAAGCAATGTGTTTTTCCACTGGATTAATTTTCACCAGAACAATTGTGAATTCTCTCTGCCTCGCCTCCCCCATCTTGTCCCTGTGGGCACACACTCGGTGCGGAGTTAACGTATGACGCTCCACTGTGGATATCTAACGTCCTGTTGAGAGTAGCCTTGCTCAATACTGAAATGCCCCGAAGCTCTATACAGCATTTCCTTTACAGCATTCAAACTTCACATCCTCCCTTCAGTTTAATGCAAGTATGTCAGGTTTCACAAGAAAAATTCCAAGTTTTGAAGGGAATTTGAGGTTGATCTGGTTTTCAAGATGTAGTCAAAGGAATAAATCACACAAAATTAAACTTTCTGTATATAGTCAATAAACAATAAAAATCAACCTCATTTTTCAGGTTTCACAGTTTAAGGGTGTCTTACTTTTTTAATGCTCACAAATCTTTGAGGTAGGTATTATCTTTCCCCAAGTTACTGGTGGCAAAGGCTCAGGTAGAACAAGTCACAAGATCACATGGTAACTACTGAAATTAAACCAAAATATAACCCTCAATTTGCATAGCTCTTTTCACTTTGAAAAAGTTTCACGTGCTGTGTCCAAAATACCCGTCTATGTGATAATTGTACGTAACTTATCTGACAAATAATGAAACTGAAGCCCAGAGGTTTTGTCTCTACCAAGACCAAAGGGCTGCTCTGTGGTACTTGCCTCCACACGACAGACAAAAGTCTGGATGTAACTTTGTAGAAACAAGACACTCAGAGCTTGTGAAAATGGCCAGTGCCAATTGGCTATGGAAGTGGCTATAGAAATCAAATAGGACACCCTGAACCTCTGAAGACAGGTTGGTTTTGTGTGGGCCATCCGCTCACTGTGTAAAATGCCTTCTATCACAAAAAGTGATGGGATTTGTTTTTGTTTTACTTATTATAAGAAGAATCTCCAAACAGGTGTAGGGAGACCAACAGCACTGCCACTTTCTAATGACATATTAATAACTATAAATACAAGTTCAAATTCATTTTCCATAGTCTCAGAATCAAGAGAAAGCACAAAACTGAACTCTTTATTCCTAATGCTTAGTAAGATGTTCATTTAACAGCATAGCCTGCTTATAACAACTCCCTGATGTTTAAATGGCCAGAATGCATAAACACTTGAAATTGCAAAATAAAAATACAGTGCTTTCCAAGCAGTTAAGAGCAAACTCAAGTCAGTGTAATGCTCCTCACACTTCACACATTGGGTGTTTTTACTTATAAATTGGTATTTACCTTTTTCCATTTGGTTGAGTCCTGAGTAAAAATTGCTTTCTTACTGTGACATTCCTATTGTCAAAGTAAATGGTTCCTGGTATTTTGTTCCCTGTTTGTGCGAAATATGCCTTCAAGCCCAGCTGATAAAACACAGAATCACTAAACAGTTATAAATTAGCTTGGTTCTCATAGTATATGTCCAAAAATTTGTGCTTAGAAAGTGAGGTAAATAAAAATAGTCAAGTAGAAAGTGTGGAGAACAGAACCTTTTGAATAAAAGGTTTAAATTCTATTTTTTTGATCCTTAGCTATATGGAATAATGTTGAAAGAAGTTGTTACGGATAAATGCATTCTCCACAGTAAGGAATTTATCCTTCATTAGAATCAAAGCTTTTAGATAAGCTGTATTCTAAAATGCATTACATAAATCTGTCTTCTTAAACATATAATTAAATTTTCACTGAAGGCATATGGTTATGATTATAAACATATATCACAGGGTATATAGACTGATACTGCTATTATACTACGTGATTATAGACTATTGAGTGTTGCTACATTAGGGATCTAAAAATAGCACTCATTTCCTTCCCAATTTATGAACTGAGAAGTACATACAGTCAAAAAGATGAAGATCAAAATCTACTACTATTATACTTTAATAATAAAGATAGTGGTCTGGGTGTGGTGGCTCATGCCTGTAATCCCAGCACTTTGGGAGGCCGGGGCGGGCGGATCACGAGCTCAGCAGATTAAGACCATCCTGGCTAACACGGTGAAAGCCCACCTCTACTAAAAATACAAAAAATTACCTGGGCGTGGTGGCACACACCTGTTTTCCCAGCTACTCAGGAGGCTGAGGCAGGAGATTCACTTGAACCCGGGAGGTGGAGGTTGAAATGAGCTGAGATTGAGCCACTGCACTCCAGCCTGGGCAATGAAGTGAGACTCCATCTCAAAAAAATAAATAAAATAAATAAATAAATAAATAAAGATAGCTGGTTTGCAGCAAAATGGACTTCCTACTAACTTCACAGCTGAATAAAGTAGTACAAAAGGTGACATAAACTCAACTAAATCAATGAGGACCTAAACCTAGTATATAATAAGCCCTTTATATTCTATTAATCCTAAAAAAGAAATCTGTAATTCCAGCATGAAAATATACAGGAAAATCTTTTCCTAATATTTCCAATAAACACAAACCTAGACACACATCAAAATTCAATATTAAGATGTTAAGTTTGATTTCCAATGAACTGTTTCCCAGGAAATACCCATTACGATGATTTCATATGTACATTTTGCTTTATTAAAAGTATGGCACCTTATATAACAGCAGAAATAATTACATGGTTTCGCATCCAGAAGCAATACAGGATGGAGGTGCAAACATTCCTTATTACCAATAAAAGTAAAAAAGGTTTTAACATGTTCCGTAAGCCCTTAATTGCATAAAATATATTTAGCATCATTTACAGCCGGTACACTTATATAAACTAATTATCATTACCTTTCCTTTACATTCTGCGACAGAACTATGTTACAGAAGTATGGTGAGACAAATGTGAATTAAATGTCAGTTCTGACCACGGGGAAATATAAGCTGATCATTATAAGCTACTAGATAACACAATGATTTTAACAATTGTTAATGTTTTTAAAGTTAAAAAAAACTCCACTAAGTGCCATATTGAAAGAAAATCATCTTTTTTTTGAACTGCAGCACCTTTAGACAACAAAAGATTGCATCCTGTTCAACCACACTATATAAATTATAACATTTGTGGAAAATATATACACACAAACATAAAGCAAGTGTTCTACGAGTTAATAAATGTTGTCTTGGCAAGCAGTTTCCAGAAACAATACTAACATCTCATCTGGTGGTAAGAACTGCCACCATTTTGAGTTTTCCATTGCTATCTTCATGAAACAGGAAGCCTGTAAACAAAAGATGTTAAAAAAATTTAAATAAAGATGTCAAGTGCACTCAGTGCACTTTAAAAAGTACTACCTTCACACTCTTAGTCAAGTAACAGGATTAAAATACTGTACCATTTCTTAAATGCACTGAGTACGACATAAAATTGCAACAAATTCATAATCAGAACCAGCTGATAAGAAAATAATGCATCCAAGAGGATCCACTTAAAAAAATGACAAACTACAAAGACTTAATTCCCCTTATGTTTAAACCAATGATATGTCCAGTGTTTCATTAGCTCCTTCAGAAATACCACGTTAAAAACATAAAATTAACTTCATCGTAACCAGAGACATACACAGACTCTTATCTAACAAACTGCTAAGCTTTGGTTATAGAAAGTGCAGTTCAATAATGTACCATCCCAATCATTCAAATCCATCCACCTGTTTTGCAGCTCACCACCATCTTCAAAATACTTTTCTTCTAGATTCAGTTAAGGTTTTCCGTTGGTATTCATGCACATAACAACTCCAGAATTCTCCCAGAAAAATCTGCAATGTGCTTCACAATTCCTAGCTAACTGGCAATGAAGCTTAATGAAGTACAGCAATTTATATTTGTGCTACAACACATTCAAGATCCACCTCTTTTTTTTTTTTCCTTAAATACCTTCACACTTTTTGTTGTATAAAATTTTCAAGTTTTATTATGATACAGGCAGTACATTCCATCACCCTCATAGCAACCTCAGAAGTGAACCTGTCATTTGGGATCTGAGGAAAGGGAAGCAAATCAGGATATCTTGTTTTTAAACTGTCTACACCATAAGCTTCCAATGTGTGAACATCATTTGTCAGTCCTTCAAGTTGCTGACTATATTCCTCTATTTTCTGAGCAAGTGCAGTTGGTTTTACATCTTTATCAGACTTTCCCCTCACAGCATAGTCAGCTGCAACCAAAGCTAACTTGGTAGAAAGGTAACATTTAAAGCACACCCACTCGTTGGCATTTTTATGAAGGTCATTCCTGGCAGCTGAGAAGTTTGCTCTGGCTTGTCTTAGCCATCTGCGTGCTTCCACTGGATTGCCAACCGACTTGAAAGTGGGAGGAACAAAGAACCTTTGAGAGTAAGTCTGTCCAGCTGAAGGGGGGCATTTTTCTTTGTTCTGTTGCTGTCTTTCAGATTTATGGCTCGTTGCTTCTTGATTCCATGAAGTATAGAATCTCTGAAATGAGTACTTGTCTGACTGAAATCGGGATGCTGAGGTTGAAAACGTTCGTCTGGAAGCCCTGTCTGCATTCTGATCTAGAAAAGCCTGTTTTTCTAATCTGTTGATTTCATTCTGCAAGTGTTTAAAAACTTCATTGGCAATGTCATGGTTCTCTGGATTTTTGTCAGGATGCCATTTCAAATACAACCGCCTAATAATCTTTTTTCGTTCCGATTCTGGAAGCTTCCATGCTTGCTCCACCACAGATGTCACTTCTTTTAAGATTTCTGGTAAAGAATTAACCTTAAGCTTTTTGGGGGACTGCTGTTTTGAAGAAGCCTTGTGGCTCTCTCTACCAGAGAAAAGAGGAGGAATGCTTCTCAGGCCAGGGGCAAGGAACTCAGTAGGGCTTGTTGGCGTAGAAGGAGCACTGTCTCTGCTTTGAGAGCTTTCATCAGGTCTTGAAAACTTATACAGATCAAGAGAGCTAACTATTTTATATTCGCTATAACCAATGTCTATCTGATATATCTTTCCTAGAAAGCTAGAATTGTCAGCATCTTCTCTTTCAACTTCTTGTACAATAATTGCATACGTGTATGTTGGCTGGTATGATCCATAGATATCACCACCTTCAGCATCAACAAGGTACCCAACATACTCTCCCGGGTAAAAAACATTCATTGGATCCATAAGCAGAGTGTAATGAATTTCGGCAGGAATTGGTGTGCCAGGCATTGGAAGTTCCAGTTTTGATGGCTCTGAAGAGTCATATTTCACTCCCAAACTGTCAAGTTTCTCACCGATCCTGTAAATGTCATTGCATCCTAGCATAGCAATTAAATATGAAGTGTCGGAAATCAAATTGTCAGTTGCTGATTTAAGAGTCATTGCCAATGCTAAGAGGAAATTAATGTCTTTACTGTCTGAATGTTGAATGTACAGCAGGATGACTGCATTACCAAATCTCTTCAAAAAAGCAAACGTTTCACTTCTGCTGTGGGGAATAGGATTAAAACCTTTAACTCTTAACGTTGTTTGAAGCTTTTCAAAACAGGACACTTTCAGTCCTTCTCTTAGGGCTTTGCAAAGTCTTATGGCTTTTTCTTCATTGGCCAGAAAAGCATTATCATTTTCATGCTTCATAATTCTAATTAGTCCTGTAATGAACTGTTCAGAAGACAAGAGTAACTGCAATCTTCCTTGAAGAGAACACAACGCTCCAAACTGACAAACTTTGGGAGTCTCTTCATCTAACTGTTCTTCAAGTATACTGCTCAATAATCGAGGTCTAAGTTTCTGAGGAAAAAGCATTATCAACTTAGTATGAAATCCATGGTCTTTCCCTAAGTAGCACTGGCTGAGATCAACCAACATTTGCACACCAATATTCCCCTGGATTCTACTTTTATAATGCGGGGCATCATCAAACACTAAGATGCTTGACTTTACCAATCTACCATCCTGGCTCGGGAGGTAAAGTGCAAGGTCTCGTACATTCTCGAGATCATTCCTCACCTTGACTGAATCATTCTGTAGACTCTTGAACAGACCAGAAACTACTCTCTTAACTGTACGCATTTCATTGGGATCTAATTGTTTGCCCTCAGAATTTTTAAATATACGGCTTAACACTTCAACGTACTGCTTAGTTGAAATAATATCTTCAGTACCTAAGTGTTTGAACAACTGGTGAAATGTGCCAAGTTCTAAAGGTAGCTTGTACAAGTAAGGTTTAAAATCAGATTCATATTCTAGGTTTATGACTACCTCCTCAGGCTTCAGAAGCTTCCAACCATCTTCTACCATCACAAAAGCAACCCCTCGCAACTGAAAACGAAATTCCCTTTTTTCTGCACTGAGGAATTCATATATGCTCCTTAAGACTTTTGCTCTAGTTTTTACCATTTCTTCATCCAAAGTTGTTATGTTGCATATGTTTCTGCAGTTATTGATTACCTTATCAAGAGGAGGATCCAGGTTAACATTAAGCATACTTAAAACTTGTTCAAGCTGTTCTTGTGGACCAAGTTCACTACCTTCTTGTTCTTTAATGCTTAAGGGTGTAGCTTTCTCTGGAAGAATAGGGCAGGATGTCCATAACAGCTGGAGTACATCACATTGCTTGAATTTTGGATTGACCTGTGCTCCATTGAACTTTATAAGAGGAAGTGTTCCATTTACCTCTTGATACTGAGGATGAAATCTAATGAATTCTGCGGGAGCCCGCTCAGGACATAAGAATGGTATTAAAGATAGCTCTTTCAGAAAATTTCCAGATAGCAAATCCATTCGTTCTTGGAATATATGATGCAGAAGGATATCAACTGTATTTTGCAATGTTTCTTTGGACCAGTTTTCTGTATTAGCCCTCACACTGATTTCCTTAGCAAATTGTAACAACTGCTGCTGAGAAAGTATGTATTTTAGTCCAATATTTCTTAAGAATTCCACCCAGGATGTCATAAACGTAACATGATTTTTGGGTTTTATAAGTTGTTCCAATTTCTTAAAGAAATCATTAGGAATAAACAATTTTTCAGGAAGCATAACTTCAAAAACTCTCACAGTTCTATCATAGAAATGCTTTGCTTGCTTTAGTCTACTGTTAGCATCATGGATTATCAATAAACTTTCCAGTTTTTCAAAAAGTTGTTCCTTAATCTCTGATAATTCCTCAGCACTTGATAATCTATTCTTAAGGTAGATTAAGTGCTCTAATCTTGCATCATAAGAGAGATTTTCAATTTTTGGTAAGAGGTGCTTCAAATATACCTCAAGATCATCTACAGGTACACAACCGATCACCTCATACAGTTCTTTTAAGTGTATTTTTTCTTCAAGAAACGCAGATGATGATGATTGTGTCCATTTTTCCACTTCAGCTGGAGGGATACTTTTTGTAAGTACATAGCATGTTCCAAATTTTGCAATACTCACATAGCGGCCACTGATGGATTTATAGCACGGAAGTGACTTTAAAATTTTTATATCATCTTGGGACATCAAGTGATTCAAATTGCAGTTGAAATACATCAAAAGTGCTTCAAAATCATTTTCTACTAATTTTTCTGTTCTAAATGTTGAAGTTTGGACCATATAATGTAGAGCCTTCAAGATGCTTGTGGGGCTCTCTATATTTGCCGTGTGACATGACAACAGAGGAACAAATGCACTGTCTTTGGAACAGATTTTGTTCAAAGCAAGCTGAATACAGCCAGCTTTCATTAGAGCATGAAAAACTTTATCACTCTGGGCATTTGGAAAAACTGCAATGTGCATAAGGCTGAGAGGAAGAAGAACATCTCCTTCAGGAACCACAAGCTGGTTGGCTGAAACAGTAAACTTTGTTCCTGGAAGCAATGCCCAGTCTTTTAGAGTATCAACAACAATGTCAAATGTTGGTTTTGTTTCTTCCTGATCTTCTTTCAGGCTTACAGATTCACTGATAAAATGCCATGCATTCTTAAGCCAAGACTCACTTGCAAAATTGTCCTTCCACTTCGTGCAACTTTTGGTCTTATATTCTCGAGGCAACACAGAGGATAACAAATCAGCAAAGCTGGAAATGTCAAACACTTTTGCAACTTTACAGTTCAATAAAATATTACTATATTTCAAATACAATGTATTCATAAACAAGTCTTTGCGGGATGGAATCAATTCATGGTATGTTGTTAGAAACTTGGGTCGTTTTGCATCAAAAGTTTGCAAAACACTGTCCAGTGTAATGAGAAGGGGCAGTCCCTCAACTTCAATCTCATTCTCTTCTGTATCTTTAAAACAATAATCAACTAAAAGTTTTAAACTATGAAAAAGTTTTAGATTAGTCTGCTGCAGACGACAAGGCAGCTTCCCAATATGGCAATTAGTGTCAGGAGAGGAAAATGTCATTAAAAAAGATCTGATATCAGCAGGGGTCACATAACTAACAGGAATATCTGCATCTATAAGACAGTGGTAAAGATTAGCAGTTTCATCACAGTTATAAACCAAGTTGAAACCAATTTCTAAAAGGAGATGTTTCAGCCTATAGACATTCTCTGCTACTGTTTTGCGTGTGGTGATATTATAATCTGCATTTTTAAGGTGTTGTAATTCATCCTGTAGTAAATTGTCAAAAAATGGTCTAGTTTTATTTGAAGTAGACATATTGATCCAAGTAATTATAACTGCAGAGTGCAAGTCAGAGCCATCAATATTTGGAGCCCGCACAACAGGTAAAAGACGTTTCATGTCTTCGTGAATGCAACTGTAAAGTGCTTTCACTAGACAATATAAATCTGGCTGTAGATCAAGACGGTTAACTGGGAAAAATGATAAAAACTTCTTTAAAGTGTCCTTTACAACATGAATAGGGGTGTTCTGTAACACTGATAATGTTGGATCAGAACCAGGGAAATACCGTTTTTTTAACTGTATTAGCAATTCAACATATGCAGGAGCTATTAATGCTGTCATTAAACTGTTATTCCAGTCACTTCGAACACCAACTCCATTATCATCACGCCACAGGTTCCTTCTGGCTGAATCCAGTGCAAAGTGGCCATTCACATGAAATGGCAGCCCAGTCTCCAAAGAGAGAGGCAAAAAGCAGAAAGCCCTATGGGGTTTTTTATAGTTGTGAGTAATGCAGGCAGCTACTCCACCACGTGGGAAAAGAGTAATATCTTGGTTCTTGTGAGCTGATATTACACTCTTAGATACTTTCTCCATACTTGAAAAGCCTGATCTATTACAAACTAGCCACGTAGTAAGATTTCCTTCAGAGTCCTCAGTATCCATAGTATAGGTTATCTGTTGAACTGGTATGTCTTTGAGCTGCCTCTTTTTAGTAACACTATCAATTACAGATGCATGAAATTGTTTCCTTTTCAATCTGTCTCCATCTGTGATTTTGCCCTTTACTGAATACAGCACATTTAGAGCTCCAGTACTTTTATCTATTTCACAAATAGAGATTTTTTCCATGTGATTAAGAAACATTAGAAGTTCTGCCCCATCTGAGCGCAGTTTGTCCAGAAGATTCTGGACCATTCTGTCTGATGCTGGAACGGATGAAATTTCCGAAACTTTTGCCATTTCTGCATTACGAAGAGGAAATCTGAACATTGTGCAATTATCCAGTTTAAAGTGGGTTCCCAGATAAAGATCCAGAACATCTGAGAACTGTGTCCTAAAATCTGCATCCAAATCTCTAAACATGCGTCCAGGACTAATGGATGTGGCCCCTGGTGCGTATCTGGCATGAGGATCAAAAATACACAGGATGTCATTGCCAGAAATAAAAGATGGGCAGTCTGTGATATGATACACAGAATTGAATCCTATTCCGTATTGTCCAGTTTTATAAGGATTTCCTTCTTTCGTGCCTTTTCCAAGATTCTGAATTCCTCTAACATCATCTTCTGTAAATGGCTGGTTGTTGTACACACAAAGTGCTGGCCCTTGCAGTGGGGCCCACTTATCATCAAATATTCTATCAATTGGATGCTGTCTAGGATCAAACACAAAACAGATTTCTGTCGCCTTTGCATCATCAGCATTTTGAAGAAGCTCTTTCAACATTTCCTTTTCAGAAGGATATGCATTAAGGATGCTCTTAATTCTGCTGGTCAATTTTTCTTTCTGTCCAAATTCTGTGCCAAGTGTTGTAAAACAGACATTGGATGCATATCTTTCTAAGGCTTTGTGTCGCTTTGGGACTGCTCCTAGTTTTACTGCTACTTCCCTGGGTATGTCAGCGTGACAATATTTTACAGTGGTATCCTTTACTTTTATCCAAGGGCAATCATTGTAGCATAACGATTTAGCAGGGAGAAGCATAAGATTAGTATCCGGCAATAATATCTTGCCATAATTTTTCTCACAAAATTCTTGTTTCTTTTCTCTAATGAGACTCCATATTCCTTCACTGATTATTCGCCGGCAAAGCTGAAAATTCTCTTCTGTTATTTGCTTTGTTCCTCTTTCTTGATCAATAGATTCCAAAACAAGAGCAAAATCTTCAACAGTGAATGACTGCCTCACACCCACACTTTCAAAAAGTTCACGGAAATTATTTTTATATTTATTAGGCAACTGATAAAGGTATGGTGCTGCCTCAAAATTTAAATGAAAAGAAACCTTTTCTGAGTCAACATATGCATTCTCAACCAGAATGAAGCTAAAGGGCTTTAACTTATCAATAATTGATATCTTCGTGATGTCATTTTGCATCAAGGCTTCATGAAGGTATTTGTAGCAAGCATTGGTGATATTCTCCTGGTACAGTGTAATTCCATCATCAACTGATTTTGCAACTTCTTTCAATTGGTTTATAACCAGATCAACTGTTGGCTTCTTGAGTAATCCCAAAAACTCTTTAACAGCCAATGACACTGAACCACAACCTCTAAAGGAATGAGAATTTTCATTTAGAATTGGTTGCAAAAGACAAATTATATCTTGATGTTCAGCTGTATAAAGGTCAGTTGCTGCAAACATGGTTTCAGGTTTAAAACTGTTACCTTTCCAGTCCAAAGAAAAACCTGCTGGTTTTGTCAAAAATGGAAGGAAGGGGATTGTTTGATATTTTGCAGCAAAATCCTTTGCTCTAGGATCCCTTATTTTTAGTTTCTCATCAATAAGACTCAATAAGATACTACTTCTTAGGCATGCAGCAACATGATCACTTTTATTAATTTCAGCTACTGACTCTGCACGTTCTAGCATGTCATCCCATAAAATATCATCTTTTGCCATACCTAACTGAACTAGTTTAATCAAAATAATAGGATTGAGATAATCCTGAGTAGAACCATAAGGGAATCTTCCATCTTTAAAGTCAAATAACTTTGCAACTCGTCCTTCAGGGTGGATCAATCTTGATGGCAAAACCAAAGGATGCCCCTCCAAGGAACAAGGAATACATGGAGTAACACGAAGAATTCCCGAGAACTCATCCACTTTTTCATTTAGAACAAAAATCATTAAAGGATCTCTAAGTTCTGCTTCAATTTCTTGAATATTTGGAAAAAACACTTCAGAAAAAAACTGTTTCTCTGAAAATGTGTTTTCAAGTAGTATCTGTTTGCAGCCAGCTTCTTCAAATCCTAATTTTACTGAAGAAGGAAGTTCAACAGCACAAAGGTTTTTGGACCCAGTCTTCTTGAGGTATTTCAAAAATATCTTGAAGGCTGCTGAACCGACATCTCTTCTTTTAAGTATACAGTCATCTAGAAATCTTACATTCTTCATGGAAACCCAAGTAGATCCATCAGAGAAGACTTTGGTCAATTCTTTCCCTTTTCCATGAGCTATATCTTCATAAAATCCTTGGCAAATTACAGAAAAATCATCATGAACTAAATCAGGATCGGGCCACACTGCATAGTAAGTATAATCCACTAGCTCCCCACTAGTGGCCAGGTCCCGTAAGACACTCAGTGCCTGTAAGTAAGCTTTCACAATAACATGTCTCATGAACGTGGTATTCCATCGTCCTTTTGTATCTGTTTTCCAGATTTCTTTCCTATTTGATGTAACAGCAAAGCACCCATTGATGTGAACTGGCAAGCCTGTTTTTATTCGTAAAGGTAAATAGCAAAACACCTCTCCAATGTGTGGTTTCACAGTCCACTTCTGGTCCTGGATTTCTGACAGCAGAACTCCTACTGCCCCACATGGAACCAGTCCTAGTCTTCTTCCACTCTCACTCAGGGAAAACTTCAGAGCCTCTCCCGTGTCCATGCAAGTACACAGAAGCCACGTGGTACACTCTACTGTTTTTTGTGACAACTCATCTGATGGCTTTTTTGATTGGCCAGACTTAGCCATTTCAAAGAGAGCAGCTGGGTCATCATCTGGACCTCTAAAAAGTGGCGACTGTAAATCAGCAATCCTTCTGAAGACATGGTGAAATTCTTCCACTGTGATCTGAAGAATGCAAGATGACTTTGGTTCATCACTGGGAAGCTTTTTATTACTGCTGCTGCAAGTCTTCATGAGCTTAGCAGCCTCTTTTAAAACACTTACGACAGGTGTGTTCAATGCTTTGGAAGAGCAGGATTTTTTTTTAATTATTACTGTATCTTGTGCTAAGCGGGGGTTGGTTTCCTCAATTTTCAAGTACTTCAAATACATTGACTTTACACTCTGAGTGAAAATGATAAGCCTGTGTCCACAGAGACTAAATTCATCCACAAGAGAATAAATATCTGCTGTATTATAGCAAGTACTACTAACTTCACTCACTTTTGCTTCCTGTTGAGTTCTAAAGGACAGTCGGAAAAGAGTTCCATTATAGCTATAAGGTGCTTCTACAGTCAAAGGTAACTGACAGCCAAATACATCTATAAATGGTTTGAACTGATTAGGAAATTTTCTAAGTCTTTTCTGTTGTTTACTCCAATTAATTTTGATCCCAGGATTGGATTTGTCTTTAATGTGTTTACTGATATGGTTTATGTTTGGATCGAACATTATCATGAATTCCCGACTCATAATGATGGGAATGTCAGTGATATGGTACACAGAATTAAATCCAAGACCAAATTTTCCAACTTTGTCAACTTCTGCCCTTTTTAAAGATTCTCCTAACCTAGTTATGTTCACAAAATCTGAATCTGAGAATTGAGAATTGTTGAATGACCACAAAGCAGGTCCATGACAAGCTGCCATCCCTGGGTCTAGGAGATTCTCTCTTATGTCCATATTTCTTCTCATATCAATCAAGAAACTGCATTCTGTTGCATTTGCATCATCAGCATTTTGAAGTAGTTCTTTAAAAATATCTGACACTGAAGGGTATTCTTCCAGAATATTTTTAATTCTTACAGTAAGTGGTTCTCTTTGTCCTGACTGCTCAAATCCCATGTTTTCAGGATTTATCAGTCTTGTACTAAGGCATGGAACTTTGAGCCATTCTGCAGTTTTCATGGGTATGTCCTCATGCACCAAAATGATTGGTTCCACAGAATCTTCAAGTAAGTCATTAAGGTCATCAACTTTAATGTCACAGTAACAGCATTCGTGAATTGGCTTCATGATGAGTTTAGAAGGATTTTTGCTATGATGTATAGGAACTGGTGTGTTGGGGCTTGCTGGAATCTGATTGCTATATAGCCATCTGATAATATTCAACATAAGGTGAAGATTTTGTTTGCTTTCTTGTTCACTGAGATCTTGGTCACTTTTGAGATATATCTTCTGAATAACCATGGAAATATGATCTGATGTCAACTCCTCTATTGAACCACAGACCTTAAATAGCTGGTGGAATTTCGCCATGGTTTTAGGTACATTATGCAAATAAGGCTGAAGGTCAAGATCATGGATTGGTTTAATCACAGCTTGGGCAAGTGGACAAAACTTCTTGCCAGTCCAAACCCAGGGAAATTTTAAGGCTCTAAAAGAATCTTTCCCTTCATTTAGATGATCATGCATGAAGCCATAAATTTCAAGCAAAATATGCTGGAATTGATAGTAGTCTTCATCACTAAAGGTTTTTGAAGTATACCAATCAACAACAATTTTAAAGTGTTTTAAGACAGCACTAATGCTAGGTTTTGTGAAGATCCCTAATGCTTTTTCCAGGTTTACATGGATACTTTCAACAAGAGGAAGTGAGGAGCCAATGAGAATTGCATGGCCTACATCACACATATCTGGTGGTGCACAGAGATTACAGAGATCTCCTTTCCAGACTAAAGAGCCTGGATAATTTGGAGGCCTTTCCTTGCAGGCTGGAACCCATTTTATTTTCTTCAATGTCATCTTTCCTTCAGGTGATTGTAACAGTGTGTGATTCTTATTTAAAACCAGTAAGAGGGTTTTGGCTTTCTTCAGAAGAACATCCTGATCTGGACAAGCACTGCCCTGTAAGGCTTCAATTTTTTTTGCCACTTGCACAACATCTTTCTCTTTGAGACTGGCTTCGTTTTTTAAACCAATCTGTCTTAAGGAGTGAAGAATATCTGGTGAGGTAAAAACTGTGGGTGGGAAATAGGTTCCTTCTTCATTACAAAAGAGATCCTTTAGTACTTCTATATCCGGGTCAAAGAGTTCGCCAGCTGATACCACCTGTTCCTGTGGTATCTGGATGAATTTTAATGGTGTTAACCACTCAAGCACATTTGGATTCTCATTTTTAAGAGAAGACAGATTCTCAAGGACCCATAACATAAGCTGTGTTACCTCTTCATGTGAATAAAATGCATTTTCAATATCTTTTAAAACAAGCTTTAAGCAGCTAGTGGTCTTTAACTGTTCTATTTTCAACATGTTTGCAAGACGAATAGTAGCTTCATCACTACTGTCTATTACTGAAATAGAAAGTCGCAGATCTGCTGGGAGCTTGGCAGTATGGTGTAAGACTTTACAACCTTTCAATTTTGTATAAGCGGAAATTCCCTGACCAGAAGAATGGTTAATGCGCTTGAATATTGCCAATTCTTGAATAATTCTTTTCTCTTTCTCACTGCTATCAGTTAAACTAGCCAAGAACTTCCTCAGGGCATCTTTGTGTGTTGGAAGTAGCGAAGTTATTTGATTACACAATTTCTGCAATGGCATCTTCTCCATTATCTGCAAAACAGCACTTGGTAATGGTGAATGAATATATTTTTTAATAAGCGGATGTTGTATACATGCATCTAATTTTTTAAGGACAAATCCTCCAAGTTTTTGTACAATGTCTCCTAAAAATTCTGGAAGCTGTGCTTCAGATTCATCATCTAAAATGACTAATGATGGAATCCTGAGTCTAATGAGTTCCACACATGCCTGACCTTCCTCTAGTATAGTTCTGGGGATAAGTGGCATCTCATCAAATAAAGTCAAATCCTCTGAAAAATGTATATAAAGATTTTTCCAAACCATCTTAAGCCATGAAACAGATGGGTGATTTCTGTTTTCATCAAATGGATACCATTGAACGATCAATTCTCTGCCAGGCCAGAATGTATTCATTACTTCCTTGATAAGACGTGCAAATCGTTCTGGATTTAGAAGCTGCAGCTGAGTACATGGTCTTCCTGTAAATCATACACAGAAATGTCATAAATACATATAATTCTACTACAGTAGCTTTCTATTCTCACAAATAAGACAGTAGTGGAAAGTTTGTTTTGTTGTTTTTTTTTTTTTTTAAGACAGAGTCTCGCTCTATCACTCAGGCTGGAGTGCAGTGGCTCAATCTCCGCTTACTGCAAGCTCCACCTCCCAGGTTCACACCATTCTCCTGCCTCAGCTTCCCAAGTAGCTGGGACTACAGGGGCCTGCCACCACACTTGGCTAATTTTTTTTGTATTTTTAGTAGAGACAGGGTGTCACCGTGTTAGCCAGGATGGTCTCAATCTCCTGACTTCATGACCCACCTGCCTTGGCCTCCCAAAGTGCTGGGATTACAGGCATGAGCCACCGTGCATGGCCAGTACTGGAAAGTTTTCTAAGAGCTGGAAGTACATGTAAAAATTCGGCAAAACTGGGCTAAAATAATTTTTAAATAATAATAGTGATAGAAAATCTATATATAAATCCATATTTACAATAACCTGTGAGAGAAATAATTCTGCCTGGAAAATGCCTATTTTAAATAAATATACAAAATACATTTAAATATGTTTTTTAAAGTATCCTATAATGTTCTGCAAATAAAATCAATATGGAAAACAATGTTTAGCACTTATTTGCCCACAAATAAAAACACCAAAGAAAAATGCAAATAAAATTTATGTAAGAATCTTTTGTACTTAAAGGTAAAAACTGATACGCGACCCCAATAAAGGCTGACTATGCCTTATCTGAATGCTTGTGACCAGAAGTGTTTCGGATTTCGGATTTTTTTTGGACTTTGGAATATTTACATTGTACTTACCAGCTGAGCATTCCAAATCCAAAAATCTGAAATCCAAAATGCTCCAATGAGCATTTCTTTTGAGTGTCATGTAGATACTTGTTGCAGATTTGGGGTTTCAGATTTTTGGGTCTGGGACACCCAACCTGTATGAAGGATGTTTTGTGTTAACTTCAAGTTTCCAGGAGCCACACAGCTGTATGACCTACAGAGAAGGGCATGAAGTCAGCACACAGAGGCTGGAGTCTCAGTTGCAGGTGACCAGCGCTTTCTGCAGCTGAGGCAGCAATGAGACTTACATGGTTTCCTTTCAACAACTAAACAGATGTCTAATTTCAGTGCCATTTCATTTTTCTGGGACTTGAATTCTCTCATTTGGAAAAATAATGGGGATGAGATTCTAGATCTAAAGACTGCTCTATATTTATGCCCAAATGCAGAACATATTTACAACTTTTCCAAAGTACCCTGTATCTAGCTACTTATTATTAAAGTACGCTGTTCAGAGCCCTGAGGTTTTTGCAGAAATACTTTGCAGGCAACAAAGGGAACACGTGGGGCCATGCCGTGAAGGCAGCAGAGCGGCTCCGCTTTTGGATGTCTGATAAACTAGAACACTAGGAAGATGTTGGGTTGAGGGGGGCAGTTTTTACTGGTTTTAACCACTGGCCTTAGAAATGAACATTTTCTTTCTGAGTGAATTTAGTATTTCAGAGTATAACATTTATAATATCAGTAAGAACAAAATGAAAAAAAAAAACACCATACATCTATAGGTATATTTTTCCCAGATAAATAAACATCTCAAATTCGATCTGGTATAGATACTAACATTCAATATTCTCCCTACGTACATATGACTTCTAGACTCTTAAAAGAGTGGCAAGGCACAGTGGCTCACATCTGTAATCCCACCACTTTGGGATGCCAAGGCAGGTGGATCACGAGGTCAGCAGTTCAAGACCAGCCTGGCCAAGATGATGAAACCCATCTCTACTAAAAATACAAAAATTAGCCGGGCATGGTGGCGGGCTCCTGTAGTGCCCAGCTACTCAGGAGGCTGAGGCAGAGAACTGCTTGAACTCAGGAGGCGGAGGTTGCAGTGAGCCGAGATTACGCCACTGCACTCCAGCCTGGGCGACAGAGTGAGGGCCCGTCTCAAAAAAAAAAAAAACAAAAAAAAGCAAGTTTGGAAAATATTATAAGAGGAATCCCGCCTCAGGCTCTGGAAACTTTTACATACTGTTACTTTTTTGTCCAAGAAAGCATACCCTTATTTCAGAGGCTTACGTATAAAAAAGATGACTTTATCTTCTACCAAGAAATTGCCTTGCATGTAACAACAAGATATTTAAAAATTACTGCCATAGAAATTTAAGCAAGGGCACACTTTTGCAACTTTAGGAAGGTGTCAATACCCAAATCCAGAATATTTTTCAGTTTTTACATTGTGTGATTTACAATAATTCAAGCACTAATATTTATGAAATTACAAAATCTTGTCAGCAGCTTGACTAGTATAGCCTGTTTGATCTGTAAGTCCTATTAAAATATGATTTTCCAACATTTTCCTTTTAAAAATGCTCACTGAATCAGATTTAACTATAATGGAATATCCAAATCATAAGGCAAGGATATAATACTAGAGATACAAAAAAAAGAGTTAGAAATTAAAATTCAAAACACTCAGAAAATAAAAAATTAAATATGCACCACTTTGTGCTCTATGTTAATAATTGCCACGACATGCATTCCATAGATAATCTTACCCAATATCCTTTCATGAAATTTGGCAATTTATAAAACATATACCTACCTTCAGGAAAATGATCTCATTTAATGTATAAATTAAATGCCAACAAAACACACACACGCACACCACATATAGCATGCAACTAACACATCGGTCATGCTCAACTGAAAAAAACATGAAAGAAAATAAAGGAGAGAGAAAATGTAATAAGACACCAGTATATGTACATTAAGTCAGTTCAATCTGAAGTCCTGAATTCTATCCATTGTATTTAAGACATTCAGCTTTTTAGTTATAAATGTTAACACAGAAACAAGTCTCCATGTCCTGGGTTAGAAAGTCATAGAAATTGTAAAGCACCTCTAACAGGATCTGCAAAATTATTTTTGTAGCAGTTTAATAAATGAAATGGTTTTTGTAACCTTAAAAATTATCAGCACTGTCTACAGAGGTTAGCTACAGTACTGAAATTGATCCAAGAGGCAGAAAAGTTTCAACAATGACCAAATTTAACTTAGAAGGAACTCTTCCAAGAGTAGCTTTTGCTTCACTATTATCAGTTCAATCCCCAGTGGTTCAAAATAATAACATCAACATAATGAATCAGTACTCAAAGACTGCACTGCTTTTTATTGTTTATGTTTATGTTCAGTGCTAACCTTGAGATGAATTTCAGCACAGACGGAAATACTATATATAGTCTACTTAAAAATTTACTTAACCAAGAAATCTCAGTCCTGAATGCTTTAATTAACTGAGAGTTTACTACATTCAACCAAACTCCTTCAGTCTCCAGCTGGCTACAATAAGAATCCATCCAAAGCTCTAAGCACAGTGACAGTTTTTGATACTTTTCTCCTGTACAGAAAGTGGCAATGACAGCCTGGGTAGCTGATGAGTTCTAACAATGCCCCACTGAGCAGAGAGATGCAAATCTCTTTGTAACTGTCCAGTCAAGGTTCAATTAAATGGTGTACTGTAGATCAGTCAATCTTCAAAGAAATGAAGGGAGAATAGAAAAAAAGAAATGAAACAACCAAACTAAAAAAGGAAGGAAAGAAAGGGCAGCCTTCCTGCCAGCTCAGACTCCCTCCACCTCCAGCCTAGCAGTGGCACTGCAGACCCCAGGGCCCAGCAGAAAAGTCCAGCAAGGCAGGGTGGTTCAACATTAGCCCCAGTGACCACATTTCTTCCTCAAAAATCACCACTGACACTCTGTCACCGACTTCTTAGCTTTCGTCTTAAGAGAATCGCCGATGTAACCAGACAGTGCCAGGGCAAATGTTAATTACGCAGTCCACTTATATCAAGGTTTTGTTTTCCTCTTTGATTTGATGCCACCTTAAAACATGTAAGATACATTGACAAAGCTTTAAGAAAAATACAGTAATAAGAACTGTGAACAATAAACCATTTTTAATATAAGCTAGGAACTCAAAAATATTTATACGAATTATCACTATAATAATGACTTGGTTTCTAAACTATTTTTAGTGTATCACCTGCCTCAAATAATAATATTTATCATAAAATGATTTCTGTAAGCAAATCTTATATCCTATAAATTTCCAAATGAAACATGAAGTTGGGGAAAATAATACCACTAGTTGAGTCAAAAAATTTTTATTTATTAAAAAAAAAAGGCAGTCAGTAAAATGACATGAGGCAGTCAACAAAATGACACACGAGGCACTGTAAGAACAATCGGCCAACTGTCCCCAGTGAGACCTAGGCTGGCCACCTTCCCTTCCTCAGCACACGCAGGACAGGGGGTCCCTGCTGTCACCAACCACAGCACACTGAGCCAGACTCCAAAACAGAAAGGCTGTGGTCTCCTGACTTCACAGTCACAGGTCCCAGAATCTACGTCCCTCTCTGTTTTTTGTTTGTTTTTGTTTTTTGGTTTTTGAGACAGTGTCTCGCTCTGTCGCCCAGGCTGGAGTGCAGTGGCGTGATCTCAGTTCACTGCAACCTCTGCCACCCCGGTTCAAGCAATTTTCTGCCTCAGCCTCCCAAGTAGCTGGGATTAACGGCGCCTGCCACCATGCCTGCCTAATTTTTTGTATTTTTAGTAGAGATGAGGTTTTACCATCTTGGCCAAGCTGGTCTTGAACTCCTGACCTCGTGACCCACCCGTCTCTGCCTCCCAAAATGCTGGGATCACAGGAATGAGCCACCGAGCCTGGCCCCCTCTATGCTTTTTAGTCGGAATATTTGTGTGCATCATATAATAGAGATGCATTCACTATCACATCTCCCATTAAATACCACAGCTTAATATACAGACTCCCACACCGTTCTTTGATTAGAGACTAAATGTTCTATGAAGTGAATGTTTCCAAGTCATTTGAATATGGTTTTACTGTGGTATTTGTAATAAAAATCTGTATTAGTACGGTTTCCTCTCTCCTTTAATATTATAGTTATTACCACCAGAAAAAAAAAAAATTGTTGACATAACTTCTAGCTACTTACGTAAATGCAAAAACAGAACTCAAAGAACCAAATGAACAAAAACATCAGGCTTCAAATGAACACGACATTCAGTTATCCTACCTGAATATCCCCAGAGAAGTTGTTGTGCTAGAATACAATTAAATCCATTCTTAGAAGAAGTCAGAATTGTCACAATTTTCACATAATGGCTACAGAAATTATTCTGTATCTTAAGATAATGCTGTCTGTAGAATCTCTACACATCCTTATGTAAAAGAAAAGCCACAAACAAAACTCCAAACATAGCAGAATACACATCTAAGATTTAAAGCTATATTTCAGTGCAAACTAAATCAAAGTACGTAAGAGTCAGGAGTGTGGGTTCAGAAAGAAAGCAAAGAAAGAATTATGGACTTCATATGCACAAATTACATTATACCTGCATAACATCATTTGATAAGCTACCAGTGAGCTTTTTGCACAGGCTATCATGTCCAGAGATTCTAGACTAAAAAACCTGATTTAAAAATTTTTAATTTTTAAAAAGTTTCGGAATATCTATACAAAGTGTACAGTTCCAACTTTATAATAAGGAAAAAGAGATTTTATCATCTATTTCCACTGCTTGCCCATGGTAACCAACAATTACAAACTTCTAAGAATTGTTTCATGAACATCTATCCCTCCTCTGCTTGAATGAAGCAAGAAACTTTTAATCAAGTGGACTGCTACAGCTCTGTGAGACTTCTGTGTATTTGGGTCCCTTAGGCTAACTAAACTAGTAGCTAAGATAGAGAGCAAAGGTGTAACCAAAGAAACTGAACTCTTCTCATCTTAACAGCATTCTAATCACCTTTGCAACAGGCACCTTGTTAGTTAGGCAATACTGATTAAGTGCTAGAGATATAGAAATGGACAACTAGACATAGTCCCAGACCTGGCCCTACAGTCTAATGGAGCAGGCAAGTATCAGATAAATTATTACAAACACTTAAACAGGTACTGGTGTGTGAGTGCCATGGAGACCAGAGCATGGAAGCACACATGGGTGGCACAAAAGATGAGCAGAGCTAGTGAGAGGGAGGAGTTGGCAAGGAAGTCACATGTATCACAGCTGAGGGAGGGACAGAACATGCTGTCCTCCAAACAGAAAAAAGCATGGAACGAAGGGAAGGAGATGAAAAATAGCAAACATCAACAGAACCTTCCATGTACTAGGCATCTTCATGACACCCAGAAAATGGAGCCAGCTAATGAGGTGCCTCATAGGAAAAGTTCTGGATTTTGGTCTCATCTAATAAATAAGTATGAAAATTTTAAAAATTATAAATAAGACCCTGGCACCAACTATTAGGCATCTGTACCACTAAACTGTTCTTGTTTCTTTTTCCTTCATCCAAAACCCATTTACCCGCTCTTCTAACTATTCTCCAGTTTCTGACATCCGTCCATTTACTTAAGCAACTTCACACAGAACTAAGTCAGACCTGGAAATTAAAACAACAAACATCGTAGCTTCAACTCTGCAACTCAAGCAAGTCATTTAAATCCCTCCATTTCTTTGAGCTTCAATGTCTCCATCTCTCAAATGGAGACACAGGCTCTGTTATCTCATGGTTGTCAAGAATAAACAAGACTACAGAAGACACTGATTTGAAAAGGAACTATTAACTCACGGACACAAGAGCGAGATTTGCCTTTTAGCCTCTGCGCCGCATCTCCTCCATGCGGTCCCCACCCAGCCCAGCAGCTGAAGCATCAACTTGTCCAGTCAAACTTGGCAAGCAGGCTCTCGGCCAGACCTTGGAAATATAAAAATAAAGATTGCCCCTGCTCTCAAGGATGTTGCAGTCTAGCACAGTAAAAACATGATTCTAATAAAACAAAGAGGATCAAATGGACTGTGTACTGGGTTCCATGAGCAAAAGAGAGGCATCCACCTCAGACTGCAGGCAGGGGTGAGGCACAGGGCAAGATGTCAAAGAAAGCTTCCTGGAGGTGACACATGAGCTCAGTACTGAACGATGAATAAACATTAGCTGGGCAAAGTAGAGGATGGAAAGAAAGTATTCTAAGCAAAAGGAACAGCATGTACAAAGCTGCAGCGATGAGAAAACTTCCATGCAGGGAAAAAAGTACTGAGAACCTACACTGAAGTAGGCACTGCGCTAGATGGTGGTGACAAATCTGACAGGTCTCTCTGCTTTCACGAAATTTAGGGAGGATTCACGTTCATCAACCTACAAGTGCTTGTCTAATCAGAACAGAAGAGGGCGCCTGCATGCACCAAGGCCAGTGAGACAGCACTCCACAATCATGGAAGTTCACAAGCATGGAAAGTCCCCTAGTTCATGCTAGCAGCGCTAGATTTCTCCTGATAGATTCGGTGTCCACTGGAAAACCTGCAGGAGGGTGACATAATCAGATGAAGCCCAAGCGCTGTAGGCAGGGACATCAACTGCAAGAATCCAGTAACAATGAGAAATTAGAGGACCTGTCATAGGCAGTGGAGTAAGACCACGGGACTGGCACAGAATATTTAGTCAGCAGATCCTGGAGATTGTGGGGAACAAAGAAGAAAATTTAAGGATTCCTTCCTGGGCAATCTTGTGAACAGTACTGTTATTTTCAATGGGATCACTCAAAATGAGAAACAGATTTGGGGAGAGGATGAAGACTAAAGTTTCACAATGTTGATTTTGAAATACTTACGGGATTCCAAGTGCAAAATGCTAACAATAGCTACTATTTGTCAGTATTAAGTGCCGGATATTGTCTTAAACGATATGTATTATGTATTCATCATTCGATCTTCAGCAGAATGCCTGCTGTGAGTACAATATTGCAACAAAGCTTTCAATAACCTGATCTGCTGCAGTAACACAAACTTGGATACAACTCAACTGGCAAGTTGTGATTGCTCCCATCCTCCACTCAATCCTTATTTCATTATCCTTGCAGTGAAGCAATCCTGAATTTTATGTAATCAAATCCTGGGGACCTTCAGATATACCCTTAGAAGGATATTACTGTGTTACCACGTTACTGATGAGGAAGCAGGGGCTCAGAGAGGATAGAAAATTTGTTCAAAGTCACACAATAGAGGAGCGAAGTTTAAGCCCAGATTTGTGTAACTACAAAATCCAGGTTTTGAATTTCTGCTACACTACCTCTCTGAAGATGAGGGTGGTGACCGAAGATATGGTGGTCACTAATGCTTTCATGGGAGTGGATGAATGTATTCAAAGAAAGGAACAAAGTAAAAGAGCTGATGAAGAAGCCCCCACACTAACCCATATTTAGGGAGTAAAGTGAGGAACAGAGGTTCACAAATAATTCTGAGAAGCAAGCAAAATCAGTGGATGCCAAGAAGGTATGGTATCATCACAGCTGAGGGCTTCAAAGAGGAATCCCAAGCTTCTGGGAGATCAGGTAAAAGAAACAGAAGAGTCCACTGAGCTGAGTAACAGAAAAATCATTAACTAGTGACGACAGCCAGACTAGTTTCGTGGAATGAGAGTGGAAGCAAAAGTCTGTTTGGAGTGATAATAAATACAGACGAAGTGCAGACAATAAGACAACTCTTTCTGGAAGCTGGACTATGATAGAATACAAGAAAGAAAATCAAGATCGAGGTCTGTTTTGTTTTTCCTGAAATGGAATATAGTGAAATATGTTTCACTGCTAATGAAAGGGGCCGCAGAAGTAAACACTAAAAATACAAGCAGTAGCTCAATATTTAGCTAAGGATTTTAAATGTAATACAAGGAAAAGGTACAATTATTAAATAATGTGACAGATTTTGTTTGAGCTACAGAATTAAAGTTTCCATTGCAGAACAAACATATGTTTCCATTTTATGCAGGAGTACTTCCCAGACTGGCCAATCAGTGTTTACCGATCACTCATAAACAGAAGTCCATAGTGCTCTGTGTCAGCAAAGCAATGGAGTAATCATTATGTACAGCAAAAAATATCCAATGTTGTTACATGTCTGTGATGTTCCCTACCATTTATGAAGGGGGCTCCATCAACATAAGACTCTGCCTTTCTTCTCCTGTACTCACTAATTCCCCCAACAGGCCCCATACCAGAAAGCAAGATGACTTATATGCTTGATAAGTTGAGAAAAAGCATCTGCACAGGCTCAGCAGAACTCACAGGCACAGATGTTTAGTAGGGGCAGGACCTCTGGAAGGAAGTCTGTAGCTTTCCAGGGCTACCTGTGACTAGACTGGTGAGCTAATCCATTTCATTCTGGGAGTCAACAGAAGTCCAATGCCTGTCACAGCTATAATCTCCAATAGCACAACAATCAGTGACAGAGGTGGCTTCTGACATGCATCTGCTGAATTCCTCTGCTATGTCTTCACTATGTCTTCACTGACTCAGAACTCAGGAAAGGAAAGCAAGGTGTCACTTACTGGCTCCCCCTAAGTCCCTGTATCATCATGCTCTCAAAACAGTAAAACCATGAATGGCAATAAAGTTGTATCAAAAACAAATTTTTGTCTGGAACACAGAGGTAAAAATGATTGGGAAGATACCCATGTGACTGGTTTAAAAAAGTTTAAAGGCTAGTGATACGGTGTGGCTGTGTCCCCACCCAAATCTCATCTTGACTTGTAACTCCCATAATTCCCATGTGTTGCGGGAAGGACCCAGTGGGAGATAACTGAACCATGGGGGTGGTGTTCTCACGGTAGTGCATACTGTTCTCGTGGTAGTGACTAAGTCTCAAGAGAGCTGATGGTTTTATAAGGGGAAACTCCTTTCTCTTGGCTTTCATTCTCTTTTTGCCTGTCACCATGTAAGATGTGCCTTTAGCCTTCTGCCATGATTCTGAGGCCTCCCCAGCCACGTGGAACTGTGGGTCCATTAAACTTCTTTTTATTTATAAATTACCTAGTCTCAAGTATGTCTTTATCAGCAGCATGAAAACAGACTAATACAGCTAGTTATCAGGGTTATTAAATAATCATGAAAATAGGAACCTAACTCTTAAATCTAGATAAAGAAAAGTGATCATCAAGACAATTTCTGGGAGTGACCCACACATGATGTGTGATGAACAAAACACCAGATGAACACCTGGTGTAACAATGCCAAGAAAATTAACCAAGACCAGAAACGAAACACAGTGCTTCATTATGACACCAAAATAACAAATGTGAATCCATAATAGAGAAAAAGAAGAAAATAAAAGTGGAAAAATGCAACTCCGAAAGATGTCAAGTTTTCTACATTAATTTATACATTTATCTCATCCCTAAAAATATAACAGGTTTGCCCCATTCACCCAGGGCTAGAGAAGCAAATTGTAGCCACACTCTGTGCCACAAGATATTTGGAAAATGCTGAGCGAAAGCAGAATGCTCTGCTGACCTTCCACCCTTCTCACCTGATGTGGCCCTGAATTAACTTTTGGCCATTTCCAAATCCACATCCACCTCAGAAAGGATCTGCCACCAACAAAAATATTTTCTTTAAAATAAAGTAATAAACCACACAGTAAAATACTATAACAATGAGAAAGAATTGTTAACAGTTCCATGCAACGATCTGGATGAATCTCACCAGCATCACAGCAAATAAAAGCCAGACACAGAATATATGCCACATGGCTCCTTCTATACAAAGCATGATTAACTAGCAAAGTGAATCTATGCTGTTAAAGCCAGTGTCGTGGCTACCCTGGAGTGGTCAGATTGAAAAAGGCAAGAGAGGGGTTTGGGGGGCTGGTAATCTTCTGGTGATCGTCTGTGTTCTGATCTAGGTTTACATGGGTATGCTCAGGTGGTAAAATTTCACTAAGCCTACATTTATGAAATGTGCACTGTTCTATATGTATCTTATATTTCAACACAAAATTTTAACAAAAATATAACACGTCATTAATAAAAAAGAAAAAAGGGCCGGGCACGGTGGCTCACATCTGCAATCCCAGCACTTTGGGAGGCCGAGGCGGGTGGATTACAAGGTCAAAAGATTGAGAACATCCTGGCTAACGTGGTGAAACCCCGTCTCTACTAAAAATTAAAAAAAATAGCCAAGCGTGTACTAAAAATACAAAAACCTAGCCGGGAATGGTGGCGGCGCCTGTAGTCCCAGCTACTCGGGAGGCTGAGGCAGGAGAATGGCATGAACCCAGGAGGCAGAGCTTGCAGCAAGCCAAGATCGTCCAGCCTGGGTGACAGAGCAAGACTCTGTCTCAAAAAAAAAGGGGGGGAGCTCCAAAACGTTAGAGCAAAGATTGGCAGGGTTATAGGAATCTGGGCTTAGACTTCCAGAAAGGCTGTTTTGAAGATGACAATGACAATTAAATGAGTAATTTAGATGTTTGAAAAGTCAGTCTCACAGCTACCAACCCATAGATACAGATCCCTGATGGGAAACAACATTTATATGCTCATTTTCTTTTAGTCTCACTTTAACTCCGACCTAACTTGCCTCTCCCATTCCAACTCATCTCACTTATATTTTAACGAATAAAGGTGTACAATGATTAGCAACTTTCCCTAAGTCATTATCTTGGACAAGAAAAAAGTACATTCCACAAAAGACACATCAGAGAGTACGCTTGACAATGTGAAGAGCAGGACAAATCCAGAACTTCTCAGACAACATCTCACTTAGAAAAAGCTCAGGTAACAGTTTCACAAGGAAAAGGATGCTTGCAGAAGTTGAAAGATAGTATTAAAATTAGAACCATGTTGACTGTTTTCCCCAAATTACTGTCTTTCCCTAAAAGACAGGACACTTATCAGACACCCATCACTTTAAGACCCCCACAACACCCTTTTCCTGCCCCTTCACAGAGTTAATTGAATTTGTCCACACTTCCCAGGCGCTGATCAGGCCTAATGCAAACCCAGCATCATAACTACATAAAACCACAGAGGGGCAGTGGTGTCAGAAACAGAGCAAGGACAGGGCAAGTGGAAGACCTGACCTCCCTGCACGTGGCTGGCGGCCTTGATCTTAACCTTTCTCTCCTCGTCTGTGAAGTTTAATAATCACTGTCATTACCAAATGAGCTGCACGTTATGAGGGGGGCTCAAATGAAAAAAGAAATGGGAAAGCACCAGAAAAACTGTGAAGCGCCGTGCAGGCATCAGATGTTGCCTACGCCATCACAACATGATAGGACAGATTTGTAAATACACTTATCACCTTTGGATTCTTTTAGATGGCATCTCGTAGATGCCATTCTGGTAACTGAAACATCTTAAAACACAAAAAGTATATTAGGTTGAACCATAAGAAACTGTTGATTTATAGGTCTAAAATGAATAACAGAAAACTTTTTAAAAACTTCTATTTTTATAAAGACGTTTATTTAAAAGAATACTAAACTATATACCTCGGGTTTGGGCAGCTTCCTTTAAAGCAGCTAGAAGGTGAGGCTTCAAGTTATCCAAAATAAATCTTCCTTCAAGACTTGGGAAAAGGGACCTGAGAAGGGAAAAGAACAGCAATTATCAGAATCTTCTGACGATTCCCAGATTTTAAAAAATCAATCACATATTTTCAAGTCAGTTAAGCTATTTTATTTTACATAAATTATAATGCACACGTAAAATCAAATTACAATATTTTTGATCAAATATTAGCTAGACTTTGCTTTAAAATGTGAGGGTATCACGTACCTTACTCAAATTCAGAAATATTCTTAATATCTTACAGTAAAATTAATTTTATTTCCTGAAATGTCAGTACACACCCTCATTTATAAAGAATTAATATACTATTTTTCATTACTTTAAATATCATCAAAATAATTCATTAGTGACTAATCTGGCCTTGTCATTATTTGCACTTTATAAACATTGTTTTCAGTGTTGTTATTGAATTTCCAAGAAAAACAACTGCTTAGATAACTTTTTAACTGATAAACATTTGAATACTTTTTCATTTTAGAATATAAAGGGTATCCGTTGGTATTTTAACAATGCATTGCTGCAAAAGTCTTCCTAACTATAAAATCGACATAGAAAACCATTGAATTTCACAACAAAGGACTCTCACACTGAGCAGGAGCAGGGGAACCCCAAGAGTGAGCAGGAGCGTTAGAAGGGGAACCCTACCTTGGATATTCTGCTGAGGTAATATAAATGACATCTTGGTCTGATGTAGATGAGGAGAAGGGGACAAAATTGCCATTTTGTAAAGGGAGCAACTCCAGCCCAAGCAGCTCACTGTAGGCTTGGTCAGAAAGCACAAATTCTAGAAGGTGAAGCTTTTCTTCAGCACTGCCCAGGTGTGCACACTTCCGCAGCACCTGGCGCACCCACGCGGGCGTCACCTTCCTCACAGGTGTTGTGCCAGAGGCAGCCGTGAGCTGAACAGCAGCATCCACATTCCCTGGTACCTTGGCAATCTGCTTCCCTGAGCTCTGGAGGTAGTTGAGCACGGTTTTTGTGTATTCTAAATTTTCATCAAGTTCTGAGAAGTACACCTGCTCCAACGTGACCCAATCACAGCTAATTGAATAAATCACTGCATTCTGCAGCAGCTCGCTGAATAGAGGCTCTAACACCGGCTGCCAGTGCACCTTGACTTTGCTCGCCTCGGGCCAAAGCTTATAGATAACATCAACTGACAAGGGGAAATCAGAGCTCTTTTCCGTCTCCAGACGTTTTATTGAATCTAAGATCAGAGTAGCATAAGCTTTGGGGACAACATTCATGACCAGAAACTCATTCCATAAGGCTGCTGGGTCCCTCCACTGGTCCAGCTCTCTCCATTTTATGCTCCTGCGGTTATCAGTGAGGCCAAAGAACCCACTGATGTGAACTGGGAGTCCTGTGCTGCTTTCCTCACCAGGCGGTAAAGGAAGAAAACAAAATGCTTTTCCTGAGAAATCAGACGTTGCTCCTTTTGCTTCATCCTCTCTGCTTGATAAAGGCATGGCTATTCCAATGACTGGGACAAATTTCAGTTCATCAGCTAAAGAGTCAAGCTCACTACTGATCCCTCGCCCACCCACACTGTTACACACCAACCAAGATGTTTTCTGTGCATCCTTAGTACTCTCCTCTTCTAAAACAATATTTACATGATATGTTACACAGGTGATGTTATTGCTTGGAGTCTTTTTACAATAGTTACTTATAGCAGTTCCTAGAATCTTTACAGAATTCAGCCGCTGCTGTTTCAGTGCCTCACTCTCACTCGAAGTCACTCTAAACACCAGTTTCTCTGTTGCGTCAGCCTCTCGGACATACAAGGAAACATCCTGCACACTTTTCAGAAAGAGCAGCACTGTGTCTGCATCTGCCCTAAAAGACTCAAACAACTCAAGAATCTTCTGCTTATTGTAGAGGTTACTACTAAGTTGTGAAGGTTGTAGGCGAAGAGGGAAACGGAAAAATGTTCCTGGAAAACTGCCGTTTATAAACGTTTCCTTGGTGCTTCCAAAAATGCCAATAAATGGTGCAAATTGGTCTGAAAGTTCACTAATTTCTTTGCTGTCATCTTTGAGATTCCAACATTGGCCTGATTCATGTGGGCCAAAAAGTGTTTGATGAGGATCTAGCATCCCGATCTGGTCACCACTAAAGATACAAGGAACATCTGTAAAGAAAAATTTAAGTCATGATCAACTCTGAAATTTTAGGGACAATTATGATTACAATTACAATAAATATTTGTATGAAAAAGCATGAGTCCTTAAAAGGCTAAAACAGATTTATCTAAACACAAACTTAATTTACCTTCAGAAATTTAATTCTCTGAATATGAAAAATGATTTCTCTTTTGATTCAATCCAATAACAAATGCCAGGCATACAGACTTTGCATGATTATTGTGAAAACCCAGAAGACATCTTCAAAAACTCACTACACAGAAGATGGGCAGAGTATTTGGATATCTACACTTAGCTCCCACCACGTGAGGCCAATGCAGCAGAACAGGGCTGCCTCCTATGCTCAACTTTACAAATTCCACAGAGACTCTGTGAGAAGGGAGAGGGAGCAGTACAACACGGGCGGCTCTGCCCACTGTGTTGCTCAGTGAGCGCCTGCTCTGAAGCTCACAAGGTCCATTCCCTCAAGTGTCTCAACCTCTCTGCCTCTGGAGCAGAAGCACTTCTCATGCTGGGAGCATCTCACCACATGGAGCCTAATTACAGTATCGAAACATACCCATCTTTTGTATAACATGGCCTCTAAATTGATACCAACTGCTTCGCCTGTTCCTCAACCAAAGACAGAGTAGTATTTAAAAACTGGCAGAAAAACCAGATGTGTGAGACCCACTGTGGTGAGAGAAACTCCTCCCCCGCGTGCTTGGGTGAGGATCTCCCAAGGGTGATGTGATGTGTTTGCCTCACATGCTTACTTAGCACCTCGGCTTCCTGCAAGATGCAACTCCAGTGAAGTCAATCTTTAATATCTATGGTCATCAAGCACAGCTTCAGCTGTCACAATCACCAACTCCTAAGCTTGTGGGTATTTTAAGTTAGCAAATGTTATGTCCACCAACCACGTGGCTAAATCCATCGCTAGTGGGGTCTAGGGAATGCTCACCCCTGCTCCCAAGGCACAGAGTCGCACCCCCACGAATGAAATCAGGCCAGTGGCTCCTGACAAGATAAAAGCATGACCTATGACCTATGATCTTCTCAAATCCTCGGATTAGAGAACAGTCCTCCAGTTAATGTTCCACACAAATGTGCTTATTCTCAATGAGCAATCAAAACCACACTGAGATGCAGGTGCTGGGCAATTAGCTGGGCCCTCACGCCACAGTTCATTCCTGCTTAAGCCTCCAGGCTTTTGCTACTCACATCTGTGTCCCACAACATTTACAAACCACTACATGGCACTGACTCGAGGGATAACTTGCAAAGAGGTGGACACATGAGTATTACTGTTCATAGATAATAGTCATATTTTAATATATAAATTTTTATTATATGATTTGTAATTTAGTCAATAGTATTTAATCGAATATATACATATGAATGTAAATGCAACAGGCTTACTAATATTTGGCTACAGTTGGGATGACCCTACTTCCCACGAGCCCAGGGCAGTTCCAATTCCGGCCAGTTGTCTGAGAAGAGTACCACCCTCCTTCACTCTCACAGGTGTCCCAGTATGAATAATAAAGTATACGGTCATCTTGGCTACAGTGATAGCCCTGCCTGTGCAATCTTTCCTTCTGCAAGACACAGTTTGAAACTAAAAAGACCAATTCCATTACACAATTTTTTATCACAAAACTATAGTAAGTACTAAGAGCTTTGATTCTACAAGAGCCATATACTCCTAGAGATGTCTACACTAAGAGTTAAGTATTTCCTATTGTAACTAGGAACCAGAAACCTCATATTCTTTCCAGATTAAAAGTATGATTTCAAAGTAATCTTTAGAATGCTTGTAAGTCTAAAAAGAGTAGAATGAGAGAGGAAACTAAGAGACACCAAAACCACCTCAAAGATTTTCACTTTCTCAGTTATTCAATACCATTAGATATACCTTCCTGTTTAACCTTCTGATATTTAGAACATGCACAAGAAGATCTGTAATACTCAGTTTGACTCTTGAAGAGTCGCAGTTTTGAAATTTTTCATAGTAAAAATTTTGTGTTCAAAAGCTGTATTTCAAATTTCACATCAAATGGCTTAATATACTGATTCCACTGGATCATGATGATGTTACCTTTTGGCATCACATGATGAAGTAAAACTTTGGTATTGTTACTGTGGTAATTTCAGAAAATTCAATATGCACTGATATTTCATTGACATACCTCCGGCTACTGACAGAAGAATTTGGGTAAGATGGCTTTTAAACAGTATCACCTCTGAAGTTAAACAAATACATTACAGAATGTAAGATAAAATATTTTCTAATGCCAAGACTGAAAAGCCTAATACTCTACCTGTTATATGATAGACAGAATTAAACCCAATTCCAAATCTTCCGACCTTCAGAGGATCATCCTTTTTCCTACTTCTTGCTATTTCTTGAATGCCGTGCCAGTCCTCTGGGGTGAAAACCGCGTTGTTGTACACATAGAGAGCAGGCCCTAGGCGTGAAAATGCGCAGGCAGGTATTCAGAAAAAGATGCCAGGGTGTTCTGTTCTATCTCAAGAAATCCTCTATACAAAATCTCTTATTTGAAGGGAAAATAGAGAGAAGTGAATAGAGTGAATTCCATACTATAATTCTTACTGTTTTTACAATAAAAATAAAGACACACACTGAGGTAAAAACTAGCAGCAGAAGAAACATAGTATTGTTGGCCAAAAATCCATAAAGGAAAAATTAAAGGTTACTCAGATGCCCAAAAACATAAGGCAAACAAGAAAATCAATCTGTTACTACTCTATGTGAAATTTGTTCTAAATAGTATATTTAAATCTTTTTTTGATAAATGGAAAAATATTTACCAAATAAATATAAAATATTTCATATATTTCATGAAACATGAAAATATGGGCACAGTGGCTCATGCTTGTAATCCCAGCATCCTAGCACTTTGAGAGGCCAAGGCGTGTAGATCACCTGAGGTCAGGAGTTCGAAACCAGCCTGGCCGACATGGCAAAACCCCATCTCTACTAGAAAATACAAAAAATTAGCTGGGCATGGTGGTGCGCACCTGTAATCCCAGCTACTTGGGAGGCTGAGACAGGAGAATTGCTTGAACCCGAGAGGCGGAGGCTTTAGTGAGCCGAGACTGCACCACTGTACTCCAGCCTGGGCAACAGAGCAAGACTCTGTCTCAATTAAAAAAAAGACAGAAAGAAAGAAAGAAATGCATTATGGAGACTTGCTATCTACAGAAACCATGTGAGATGGCATGTTAATTTGTTTCAGTATATACACCACCATTTGACTACACACACACACATACCTTATAACATGCTGCATACCTTAAATATGCACAACTGAAATCTTATTTCATAAGGTGAAAAATCATCCTTTAGTAAGATTAATAATCACCTTGTAAGTGTTTGAAGTTTTGTTTTTTCATCAGCCTCTAGATTGTTCTATACGAGGCATTACCTGTTCGATTTTAAAACCCATTAATGTGACAAATGTGTAAATAATACTGCAATTATACCACCTATGTAAAATAATACCACCTATCTCCAAAGTAGTTCCTTCAAAAAGTAATATTTATAAAATATTTCTGCACAAAATATTTTTGGAAATCCATTTTGTGAGACCTACCTTCAGAATCTCTAACATTCTTTGAATATATTCAACTATATTCACTCATCATACTTTAAAGATGATTAATATTTTTCATTCAAAAAAGTACTGAAGTGTAATATATACACAATAAAGTATAATGATCTTGAGGCTGCAGCTTGATCAACTCCTACAACGCAGATGAACCTGTGTCATCTCCATCCACTTGAGGTATTCAGGGCACTCCCAGCACCCCCAGAAGCCTCTCCTCATGCTCCCATCAATTCAAGGACAGCCATAGGGATGTGACCCAGTTCGTTTCACAAAAATGGCATGACTGCTATTTTTAAAATAGTTAAAGTTGGAATATGCAGACAGTCGAGGCTGCAAAGGCTTTCCGGAAAGGACAGTCACACAGTGGAGTGGGGACTCTGCAGTCAGGAGGTCAGGCCCAGCTCTCCAGTCACAGCCACAGCACTTCCAGAAACTAAAGCCATCAAGGCAACATTTCCTCATCTGCACAATAAGGATAAGAAGGGCTGTCCGTCACCAAAGTGCTGGGGACCCAATGAGACGGCACAAATACGGGGCTCAGCACAGAACCAGCAGAGCAGACCCCTAAAACATCAGCTATCATTACTGTTACTATAATCAGTATGAGTATATGACACAACTTCCAAACAATGTCAAGGGTACCCCTAAAGCAGAAAATAGACAAAAGCATGGCCTTTCACAACATCTTTCACTTTTTCATGCAGGAAAGTGTTACTATACATAAATGGTGTCCCTTTATTCTACTGATAATGTAAAACACAAGTTGTTTGACTAGAATAAGAGGCTTTGGTCATTACAATGCTTGTCATTTTGTTTTGAGTTTTCAGATTTTATTCTTTGTTCTCTAAAAATACCAACTGGTGGAGACACCTTCCCACCCAAAGCAGAGAAAAACATCTGAAGAAGTGGACATAAACATGCCAAAAAGTACAAATGATAATTAGACTGTTCATTAAACAAAGCATTTTAATCATTAAGAACTGCCTGTTAGTGCATACAATAAAACTTATTCCTAATTATTGATTCTTACCCTGATATGGTGCCATATCTTTTGACCAAAGAGACTCTGTTCCGTGTTGAGTTTCGTCATATAAAAATTTAACTTCTGTTGCCCCAGCATCTTCTGCATTCTGAATTAATTCCTAACCAAAAAATATACCAAAAAATGGTAATTAATAACAGAGTAATTCTACTGTCCATCTTTGTATTTATCTACAATATTTAAAAAGTTAATATACTTAAATAAAGGAAACCCACTATTTGCAACATTACCTTTAAGATCCGGTGAGGCTACTACTGAAAGTAATTGTTACATACATATGACAGTATGGTTGAAAAGTCCTTCTCCAATTATTTGAACTTAAATTTTGCCTTTTAATTTGCTATCACTTAGCAAATTAATCCTGGGCCCTATTTATAACTGTCTCATATTTACAATCTACCTAAAGGTTTTGTTCAAAGGAAATTATTCTATTTCCAAAAGCTGTACATATTGTCCTGTGTGGCAGGTAACCTAAGCTTGAGTGGCTGCCAGAAATAGACCTTTTTTATCATTTGCTTACCAAACTTACCTTTTCATAGAAAAACAATAAAACCAAATAGTAGCAATCTATATGTACCCTTCAATTGGCTGCTTTCTTGAGAGCCTGAGAGATGAACATGTCTTTTTCCTGCACTAAGCTGAAAGCTTCCGGATGGTCGGGACTGACTCATTCCTTTCATGAAGAAGAAAGCACTATCATTTGTTTGGTGAATGGTGGGTGAGTGGAAGGCTGACCAGTTCCCCGTAATGTAAAAAGGAAAGGGCCAACTGCAAGATTTGCCTCAACAAAATTTCCAATCCTAACAACCCCCAATCACTTCTGCACACCTACCAAAATCACGCTGGGCTCTGGTCAGTTTGAAGGGAGCTCCAGAATCTGAAACAAGAATCAGCTCCTAGATCCAACCCCATGATCATCAAAGGAGTTTTACTTCCCCAGAGCACTGGGATCACTAAATTGGAAGTACAGATGGGCAAAAACTGAAGAGAGCTTTAACTGATACTACAGCAATGTCAACACTGACATCAGAGTACAGAGGTGACAGGATGTCCACATGAAACAAAATAAGTACGAGGAGAGTGCGGCAGCAGAAGTGAAAAGTGCGATTGTGTTCAGTTCACCTAGTGCATTCCAAAGGGCTGGAGTGTGGTACCCACCAGCTGTTCCACCCCAAACATGAACAGCTAAGCCATGCCTCCTACAGCCTCATTATCAGCTACTGATTCCTCCTTGTTACATAACTCACTATTGCAGATGGGATTTTAACTTTTTAGGCCTCATTCAATGCCAGAGAATCCCTAAAAATTAACAATCTTATTTACATTAGGATATTATGATAACATGAAGGATGGAAATAAGAATTAAATAGGTAGTGAAACACAATGTTAACTTACAAAATGATAGCACTTTAGATGTTCGACCTTGTTTTCATTCAGGTATCTATTTGTTATTTATGTGTACTTTAGGGAGCAGAGAGGTAGAAAACTAAAGATAAAATCCACGTCCCAGGTTCCACTCATTCTCAAATTGAACAAAAAATAGGATGGGAAGCTTTTCCCCTAAACCGTAATCCTGACAGATTATTTGTAAACTAACTCTAAGATACACCAACAACACGTTTTGTATTTGCTATTGGGCAAGTCACTAAGATCTCTGGACCTGTTTCATGAAACACAAACACCATAGAAGGTGGTGGTGTAGGTCTTAGTGAGTTCTAAGACTCCTATTAAATCTAAAACACTCTAATTCTATAACAACATTCCAAGGAACAAAGATTACATTGAACTGGCTACACTACAAATACATCTATAAGAAGCAAAGTGGAAGGTGCAGCCCTCAGCTGTTTGCCATAGACCTTTTTCATTTCTCAGCAAGGATCACACTCGCTCACTTCTGAACAGATGACAACCTACTCCTGTTACCACTATACCTTTATTTTAAATTTATTCTATTCACTTCTTTCTACCCCAAAACCACCTCATAGCAATACTCATTCCACCCTCACTTTCCTAATAAGTCAATATAAAAACTGTTTTTGAATTCGCTGTGACCCACTGGTGCCGATGCGGAAAGACAGACTGCCCCAACAACCCAGTCTTACCACAATCACTGCAGACACAAGAGTCCTCAGGGAGTGTCTACCTGAGCAAGACTCTCTCAAGTTAAAGAGACCCAGTCCTGATTCCCTAACAGTTTACAACCTAAACTAGAAAATATAACCAGGGCCAAGATACTGAAGGTAATAAACACTAGCAAGCTAATGAGAAGGAAAATGTGTAACAACTGATCTACTTTGACAATTGAGGAAGTTTCTTATTAAACACAAAATCTAATTTTTGCAGTATCTCCCATTATTGCTTTCTTTGATGATTACTGGTTTTTCTTTTTCTGTTGTTTTATTGTTTGTTTTTTGAGATGGAGTCTGGCTCTTGTCACCCAGGCTGGAGTGCAGTGGTACAGTCTTGGCTCACTGCAACCTCCACCTCCGTGTTCAAGCGATTCTCCTGCCTCAGCCTCCTGAGTAGCTAGGATTACAGGCAGCCACCACCATGCCTGGCTAATTTTTGTACTTTTAATAGAGACAGGGTTTCGCCAAGTTGGCCAGGCTGGTCTCGAACTCCTGACCTCAGGTGATCCACCCGCCTCAGCCTCCCAAAGTGCTGGGATTACAGGCATGAGCCACTGTGCCCAGCCTGTTTTTTAAAGAGTATAATCAAACTAAAAAACATATTACGAAAAGAAATAAGTAAATAAAATAATTATCCTAATAAACCCTCCCAAAAAAGCAAATCTCTAAAATCAGGAGTCCGATAGGCATGCATTCAAGCCTCTAATTGTAGAATGTATTTGGCTGGCTGGTTGGTTGACTGGCTGGCTGGTTGGTTTGTTGGTTGACGTGTAATGCCCTGCACAATGATCTACACAGAACATTCCTGGAGCAACACTGCTGATTACAGCACCCAGTAGCTTAGTGCATTTCTTTGCCCCAAAAACCTCACATATTTGTATCAACTCCATTCTCAAATGGAGCTATACACTGCTATACACACTGCTATACACTGCAGCCACAGAAGTATAATACAGCCATTTGAATCGAGACAACATTTTAAAAATTTAAACACTAACAGGACTTCCAAGTAAATTTACTTCATCTCATTTTTATCAAAGTAAATAAGACATGAACACGACATGTGCCCCACCTTAAGAATCTGTCCTCCTTCTGGATATCTTCTCAAAATGTCCTTGAGAAAATCAACAAGTGGTGGAGTTGTCTGACCAAATCGACCTAAAATACAGAACACATTTTAAGTGAGTTAGAAAAAAAATCCCATGACCTGTCACTAACATGTAACTTGAATCCGAGACACAGTATAACTATACAAGTTACAGTTGCATGTATCTCACTGCAGCACCCTGGTACAGAAATCTACCTGATGAAGCAATTCAGCAGAAAGTAAAACAGACTCAATTTTATCAAATCTCTTGTTTTTTGTTTGTTTGTTTTTTTTTTTGAGATGGTGTCTCGCTCTGACACCCAGGCTGGATGGAGTGTAGTGGTGCCATCTCGGCTCACTGCAAGCTCCTCTGCCTCCCGGGTTCATGCCATTCTCCTGCCTCAGCTTCCCAAGTAGCTGGGACTACAGGCGCCCGCCACCACACCCAGCAAATTTTTTTGTATTTTCAGTAGAGACGGGGTTTCACCATGTTAGCCAGGATGGTCTTGATCTCCTGAGTGATCCGCCCATCTCAGCCTCCCAAAGTGCTGGGATTACAGGCATGAGCCACCGCGCCCGGCCTCAAGATTTTTTAACTGAATTACAAATAAGGTCTCAAAAAATGTTCAAAAATATAATAACTGTTAATTCAAAAACAAGGAGCATGGTGCAGTGGGGAGAAGTGTTGCCATTTTCCATAGCAAATAAAATAAATAAGTTATTTTGTGGCTGCTTTGCCATTAAATAATAAGCCAGAGATAGGGGTGCCTATTATCACATTCTTAATAGTCTCAAATGCAACCACTGTTCTGTTTGTTCTGAAATTCAGCAGTCACAGTCTCAATGGCTGTGCACTACAAGTACCTTCAGGCCTTGCCTAAACTAGATATTCTTAGACCAACTGACCAGGTCACCTTCAGACAGGTGCCTGGAGGCTGCAGGAAGAATACGAAAACGGGAAGTAATGCCTCAGATACACAGCATTTCCAAAATCCGTTTATCAGTATAAAGACGTATCTGCTTAAAAAAGCAAAATTGTCACTATAAATGTATTTGCATCATGTTGGTACAACCACATATTGAGACCAAGTTCAAATAAGACTGTTTCCACAGACTTCTATCCCACCTATTCTTTTTTTTTTGTTTTTTGAGACGGAGTCCGGCTCTCTCGCCCAGGCTGGAGTGCAGGGGCGCGACCTCAGCTCACTGCAACCTCCTCCTCCCAGGTTGACGCCATTCTCCCGCCTCAGCCTCCCGAGTAGCGGGGACTACCTACCAGCGCCCGCCACCGCGCCCGGCTAATTTTTTGTATTTTTTAGTAGAGACGGGGTTTTACCGTGTTAGCCAGGATACTCTTGATCTCCCGACTTGTGATCTGCTCTCCTTGGCCTCCCAAAGTGCTGGGATTACAGCTGTGAGCCACCCTACGGCCTATCCCACTCTTTTTTTTTTTTTTTTGGAGATGGAGTCTCGCAGTCTCTCCTGGGCTGCAGTGCAGTGGCGCGATCTCAGCTCAGTGCAACCTCTGCTTTCCGGGTTCAAGTGATTCTTCTGCCTCAGCTTCCCGAGTAGCTGGGATTACAAGTGCGTGCCACCACACCCGGCTAATTTTTTATATTTTTAGTAGAGACGGGGTTTCACCGTGTTAGCCAGGATGGCCTGGATCTCCTGACCTCGTGATCCGCCCACGCTGGCCTCCCAAAGTGCTGGGATGACAGGCGTGAGCCACCGCGCCCAGCCCCCACGCATTCTTGTAATCAGCTAGCTCCATCCATGCTTGTCTTCCTCTGGCCTGATGTCCCCTCACTGTATCCCAATGGGATACGATTTCTTTCATTTTTAAAACATAATCTTTAAAACAGCTTTATTGAGTACGACTGACATACAAAGTGCTGTAAATATTTATTTTGCAACTTGATGCATTTGGAGATAAGTATGTACCATGAAACCATCAAACTATCACTGTCAGTGCCATGAACTTATTCATTGTCTCCAGAAGTTTCCTCCCATCTCCTCTGTTGTGCTTTTTAAAACGTTTATGGTACGAGTAATTAATATCAGATCTACCCTATCCACTTAGTAAGTTTTTAAGAATACAACACAGTATTGTTACTCATGGACCCTGTATTGTATAGTAGATCTCCAGATCTTCTTTATTCGTATAGTAAACTTTGTACCTTTGGCCAACGCCTCCCCATTTCTCCCTGGCAACCACCCTCTGGCAACCACCATTCTACTCCCTGCTTCCTTGTTAAAACTCAACCTTGGCCAGGTGCGGTGGCTCACGCCTGTAATCCCAATGCTCTGGGAGGCCAAAGAGGGGGGATCACTTGAGGTCAGGAATTCGAGACCAGCTGCTTTGGCCAACGTGGTAAAACCCCGCCTGTACTAAAAATACAAAAATTAGCTGGCCGTGGTGGCAGGCACCTGTTATCCCAGCTACTTGGGAGGCTCACGAGAATCGCCTGAATGGAGGCTGAGGCACAAGAATCTCTTGAACCCAGGAGGCAGAGGCTGTGGTGAGCCGAGATTGCGCCACTGCACTCCAGCCTGGACAATAGGGCAAGACTCAGTTTCAAAAACCAACCAAACAAACAAACCAACTCGATCTTTATGCAACCCAATATGGCACATACTTCTGGTAAAGTCAATATTATACCTCCCCCTTTTAAGCCTTTTGATTGAAGGTTTACAAAAAGATGACAATTTTTGGAAGTCAGATCTCCAATCTTGATCCAGTCAGATAACTGAAAAAAAAAAAAAAACAAAAGAAAATGTATGAAAAGCAATATAGTCTCTAATACTGTAAATTCAAAACATTATCTTAAATTTTTTCACTTAAGTAATGCTTGTTAAATCTTCTTATCATGCAGGAAGTTGTCCGGAGAAGTGAATATTCCAGAGAACAGAGATTTAGTCAAAAACTTTAAAAATTTAAAGGATTAAAATATTTTTCATTAATTACAAGTAGATAAAAATACATATATTTCTCCATTAATATAATTTAAATTTTAAATGATGAATTGGGATTAACATAAACAAAATCATTCTTCTGATCAACATTTCCAAAGTGCACTGCTCATAACAAAGCTCTGTGAGACCTCAACACTTATTAGAGGACCAAAAAAAAATTCTGTTTTTAAATTAGTTGGAATAAGTTGGTTTTCAGGAAACTTAACATATTCATATGCATGGTAACTTTCTTAGAAACAACTATACTAAATAGTATTTCCCAAATTTTAGCAGCATTTTCTTTATTATGAAAGAACACCCTATGGAAAAGTACTAGACATACTTTGGAAAACACTGCTAAAGATGCTGCTACCAAAAAAAAAAAACAAAAAAACCTTATGATGCGGAAAGAGGGGACTAATGAGGCTTCCTACCCCTGAGCTGCTTTGGTCTATAACTTCCTTGAAACTGACTTTCCTAAAAAATGTCTTGATGTTTGCTTTCTTTTTGGCAATTTTTCTGTTTCTCATAAAAGCAGGGTGCAACATGTGTTACTGTAACCCATGGGAGCAGTGTAACAGAGTGCCTTTTTGGAAAAATAAATAATCTGAGGCCAGATCAACCTTCTCCCCATCAGGATCCCTCCCTCAGTGTTCCTACAGAGTGACCTCTCACAGGTCAACAATCTGCAGAACATGATTCAAAAGCTCACTGGAAAGATGACCTTCCTAACTGACCCTTCCCTGGCAGGGTGTGAAGGCCATCCCTTAGTATTTCAAAATTCAGTACTTCCGTCTATCCACCACCTTCTCACACCGATGCCCTCCATGGTTCTAAAGCTCAACCTGTCGAAAGGTGAACTCACACTCACTTTCCTTCCAACGTGTATCTCCCGTCTCTATTCTGTATCTCAGTTAATAGTGTCACCATCTACCTAGTCATTTCAGCTGGAAAGGACAGGGAAAATGTGTCTCTTCCTCCAAACCACAAGTCCAATTAATAATCTCTGGATCCCGGCATGTCCACCCTCCAGTCTCTCTCAAATCTAACTTGCTCTTCACAATGTCCCAATGTCCAGACTCTTAACATCTCTTGGATTTTTATAACGATCCCCCATCTGGTCTCCTTACTTTCTGTACATCATCTTCATTCTAGTCTCCATCTCTAAAACACAAAGCTGAGTATGCTGTTACAGGCTCCAGATTATAAAGCACTTGCATGCACATATTCCCACTAAACCTTGAAGCAAGCCTATAAAAACTAGTTCCCTCTTTGCGCAGGTACTTCAGCAGGAAGACCATTCTTCGCAACAAAAATTTAGAAGCACCCCAAATTCTGTGACATATTAATGACTATTAGACACCAATTAAAAATGAATTAACTAAACTGCACATAAATTTAGATGAATAATAATATGATTGCATAAAATCAGCTGGCTCTAAGTTGCTACCTACAGAATGTTTCTTATAAAGTTTAAAAACAACTGAATGTAAACAGCATATTGTTTAGGTTACGTATTCAGGCTAACACACAAAGATATATGCACATATATACAAACACAGCACATATCCATACATACATACGTATACACACACACACACACACACTTATATAACTATTACAACTACCAAAAAGGCAAGAGAATCATCAGCACAAACAGGTAAAGGAAGACAGACAGGAATACAGGCTGGGGAGAAGATGCCCAGAGGTAAGTACTAACACTGTTCTTGTTCTCTGGTTGAATGACATCATCACACATGATCATTCTATTGTTAAACAATTATTAAAAGAAAGCCCCAGCCTAGGCAACACAGTGAGATGCTGTCTCTATTTTTTATTAACTGGGTGCAATGATTTATACCAGTACTCCCAGCTACACAGGAGGCTGAGGCAGGAGGATTGCTTGAGCCCAGGAGTTCAGGGCTGCGTGAGCTAACATCATGCCCCTGCACTCTACCCTGGGCAACAGAGGACGCACCTATACACAGCCTTCCTGGAACAATCCAGGGTGAGTGCAGGTTCACAGGGGGAATACTCCCCAGTTTCAGGCCGGCAGGACAGGCAGAGTCACAATTCATCCCTACTTGCAACATCAACATTCCTACCGATGAAAAGAGGTGCCTATCTGATCTGAATAACTGGAACATTGGGACAGGAATGAGGCTGTGAGGTGGACAGCTTTCCTGCTGGACTGGCAGGGAAACTGAGGTGGCTTCTACTCTTCACCCTGATAAAACCTCAGCACATCTAAATGAGGGCTCCCCCAGCCACCTTCTTTGAGCCTGGGACCTCTGCCGACCACTGGGTATCACATCTACCCACCTGCCTTAGCCACAACCAGTGACTACCCAGGGATACCTCCCTTATCGGCCTGAAGCCTGAAGCATCAACTAAGAAAATAAAATGCTGGGAGAAATTAAATAAATAAAGTGTATGCCATGAGAAAACGAGATAAGCTTCAAGGGATCCCCGCCATTCCAACCCCAAAGGAGGTGGTGAATTTGCGCATATCCCAAGTACATAACTACTACAACCAGCATCTGGGAAAGCCAGAGCACAAAGACTCTCTGTAACTGAGAAACTCATGTACAATCTCCACCCCTAAAAGCACCAAGAATCAAATTAGGCTAAAATCAAATATAAACATTAAAGTCCAATCCTTAAGAGGGAAAAAAAAGAAATTAAAAAAAAAATTAACATTGTAGCTGTGCAGTAGTGGCACGGCACACTTACTCCAGGACAAATCCCTCATGCACAGAACAGTGTCTGTAACACAGTGGCTCAAAAAATGATAAGCATATTCGCAACATATTTTACCAGAACACAGAAGGAGCAATGTGCCCAGCATCAGTTACCACCTCCAGCCTGACCTCTCTCCCTTGAGTTTCAGTTCCAGATTTGCAGCTGCCTACTGAATATCACTATCTAGCAGAGACTTTATAATTGGTTACAATTAGCTTTATCCCATTCATACTAGAAATAGGAAATCAGGCCCCAACACATGAATTAATTTGGCATGTTACATATACACAGGCAGGACAGGAAGTAGGACCTAAGGCACCCACCTCTCCATTTCCTAGTTTCCTACATGCTCCTTTATGTCTCACCAACAGCTGAACTATATATAAAAGCAAACTGGTCACCATACTTTCCCCTCCTGTATGTGCTTATCTCTGATGATTAAACCCTTATTTTCTTGGTCTGACTCAAAGCTTGCCAACATCCTTGGCAAGACCTACCAACTTCTTCTACACCCATCCCCCACTTCCACATCCATTGGTACCAAACTGTGGCAATTTTGCCTTTTACCAAATCTCTTGTATATCCTTTCCTTCGGTTTCACCTTTACAGCCACAGTCCAGAACCTCATTACCTCATACCAGGACAAAAAGGTCCTACTTAGACCCCTGTCTACCCACACCCCAATCCCAGTCAACACACCCTGTCACCTTCACCATCCCATAGCCATGCTTTGCAGGGACACCTGCAAAAACACTTCTAAATGGCAAGGCTAGCCACAACAGAGCCTTTCAGTGTGACCACATCTAGGGGACAAGATGACCAAGTAGAACCAGAGGAGGAACCAAAAAAGTGGGTATAGACCCAGGAGAGGAAGGTTAAGAGATGTGGGCAGGCATAGAGAAAGGAGTAAGAATGACAAACTGCTCCTTCACAAGTCTGCCTAAAGTCCTCAATCAGCCTCTCCAACTTCCACCAAGAGGTCCATTCCTTCCAAAGAAGCTAAGGCTATGCTGGGGTGAGGCCCTCACCTCATCCAGCAACTAGCACCCGGTCCAGCAGCGTAAGCCCGGCACTCAAATGCCTCTGTCTCAGCGCTTGCAGACTTCACGGGGCCCTCATCCTACACTACAATGAGATATCCATCATGGAAGATGAATGCCCTCATTAAAGCAGTCGGGGGACCGGGCGCCGTGGCTCACGCCTGTAATCCCAGCACTTCGAGAGGCCGAGCCAGGTGGATCACTAGGTCAAGAGATGGAGACCATCCTGGTCAACACACGTTGAACATCCTCCTGCCCCCCATCTCTACTAAAAATACAAAAATTAGCTGGGCGTGGCGGCGGGCGCCTGTAGTCCCAGCTACTCCGGAGGCTGGGGCAGGAGAATCGCTTGAACCTGGCAAGCGGAAGTTGCAGTGAGCCGAGATCGCACCACTGCACTCCAGCCTGGCGACAGAGCAAGGCTCCGTCTGAAAAAAAAAAGAAAAAGAAAGGAAAGAAAGAAAGGAGGAAAAGAAGGGAAGGGAAGGGGAAGGGAAGGGAAGGGTGGAGGGAAGGGGGGGAGGGAGGGAGGGAGGGAGGAAGGAAGGAAGGAAGGAAGGAAGGAAGGAAGGACGGACGGACGGAATGAAGGAAGGACGGACGGACGGACAGACAAGCAGTTGGGGGATATGGTGAACCTTTTAGGCCTGGCTTGTTTGCAGAGGCCCTGGCCAATGTCAACATCAGGAGCCTCCTCTGCAATGTAGGGGCTGGAGGACCTGCTCCAGCGGCCAGTGCTTCATGCACAGGCCATCATGCCCCTCCACTGTTGTTGCTCCAGCTGAGCAGAAGGAAGGGGATGCAAAGAATCTCAGGACTCTCGTGACGAGATGGCTTTGGACTTTTTGACCCAACCTCTTTTACAGCATGTTCAGTAGAAAGCTGAACTCTTTAAAAAAGTAAAAATAAGTAATAAAGCCTTCAATCAAGTCAACGTCTGCATGCCAACGAAAACCTTGCGGGACTGATCAGAAGGACTGATCAATCCCCCAAGGAGCATGAAAACAGATAATAAATGCGCGTCACGGAGGGCAAAGGACTAGAAAACTGACTCAAGTACACAGAAGGTCAGGATTACACTGAAGCAGGAAAAATCACAGATGCCAACTACTTCACCAGTAATATTTGTATCGAGTAGTAAGGAAAGCCAGCACTTGAAATGTCATCCTATATGCTCAAGTATTCCTTGTGTTATCTGTTCAACTCTTTGTGACTCTTTTAAATGCTGGAAATGATGTTATCACATGAAGATGTTTATTAGAATAAAAGAATTGTTTTAAAATAGTAAGTTAACTGTCAGTAAAATGTCTTCAACTGAACTCCCCCTTTAAGAAAGCTACAGAATTTTAACCAATCTTAAAGAATACATGACAATATGAAATATTCTTGCTTTCCAAAATTTGCTGACCTATCAAGTCAACCCATCACTTGCACTTTAGAAGTTGTAGTATGCTTACTCCCCAAGATAATAGGTTCTATATTATGTCTGAAGATTCTTTCAGTGCTAAATTTTCCTATCAAAAATGGAGAAAAAACTTGCAAGATGTCAAAGGTGAAGATATTTACCAATATTCTACTTAAACTTATTACATAAATAGAAATAAATGAGTAATGATCAAGTCACTTCACTGATGATGTCTAAAAAAAACTTCTGACTCCAATGCCCACCAAAAAAATTACCTGAATTTCAGAAAGTGAAGATTCAGACGAAATGGTGGGGTTCGGGGGTGGGGGATGCAAACGGAAACAGCGAGTGATGAAAAGCCACAACTCAGGACAGGCACAGGCGGCCACGCTGCCGGAGTCACTCGCGCCGCCCGCGGAAACCCGCGCCTCCCACGCCGGGCCCCGACGCCCGCCGTTCGTCCGCGCGGCAGAGCCCAGCCCAGCGCCCCCGGCCGCCGCCTACCTCGCGGCCGCCGCGCCACAGCTGCTGCTCCGACACCGGGAAGCCAGTCTCGGCGAAGATACGTTCCTTCACGTCGCGCACGGTCCAGGACGCCGGCGCCGCCACGGTCCTGCAGCCCACGCAGCCGGGGAGCACCGTCACCCGGACCCACCTGTGGAAAGCAGAGGGACGCTCAGCCGGGCCGCGGCGGCCACACGCCCGCCCAGCGCCCGCGCGGCCTCGGCCCGCGTTACCTCTCCCCCATCGCGGCGCCTCGGGCGCTACTCGCGTCCGCCCCTGACGCCGGCGCCCGATCACAGCCGGCCCAGCCGCGCCCACAGGCCCCGCGCGGGCCGGGAGGGCGGCACCCGCATGGCGCAGCCCGGAACGCAGCAGCCCGCGCCGAGGGGGAAACGCCGGAGGAAGCCGCGGCGGCCGAGGAGCAGGCGGGAGCGGGGGCGGCGCGCTCCCGGCCCACCACGGGCCCTGCAGGCGCCGCCCGCGGGCACGCGCCCGCCCGCCGGGACCGTTAGCTGGTGAGTCGCCCCGCCCCTACCGCCAGGCCCCGCCCAGTCAAGTTCCGTCTTGCCCAATCCAGACAGTCAGCAAAGGAGCCGCCCCGCCCCACTCGCCCACCAGGCTCCGCCCGCCGGGCCCCGCCCCGCCTGCAGAGGCGGCTCTGCCAGAAGGCAAACCCAACGAGGGTATCTCCAGAGCGTACATCTAGAGGACAGGTGCCTTGTCCCTTGTAGAGCTCAACTGTGCATTGAAATGCAGAACTAGACATTTCTAGGGCCTATGTCTCCTTGAACTCTAATGACTTTCATTCCATAGAAGCATCTCCAGTAAGAGCTATAGTGGCCTCCGAGAAGGGAACGTGCTGGTTACAGAACACAAGTGTCTTCCGCGGTTTCGTTCTGTGCTCGGTTTTTGAGGCACAGAAGTAGGATCAGTGGCTCAGTTTGCTGGAAGAAGGACAACCAGCAGCAAAGTAAGATCAGAATGCACACAAACATATCCTATGACATGTTAAAAATATTTGTAACTTATTTTGGCAATATTATCTTTTATTGTTGAAGTCTGAATGTCTTCCCATCACAACCGCAAGCTCCTTGAAAGCAGGAACATGAGTCTTAGAGTTGATGAAATCGCCGCACGGTAAGTCAAGTTGCCTTGTGATTTGAAAGTGTGTGGGGCTTAGAGGCTTGGGGGAACCTCAGGCTGTTCCTTTGGCTTATTTCTCATAGGTATAGATGATACACATTCCAAAAAAAAAAAAGTGACATCTATTAAGGCGATTCAAAGGCTACATCGTGAACAAGTAAACTTGTGTGCTTCTTATTTTAAATACCTTGAATAGAACAGAATTAAATTTTAGAGTTGCCCCAAAAATAGATAATCATTAAATTGCCACTTCTCCCTTCCCCCACAAAAAAATATTATTACTTAGAACTCATCATCAGTAGTAAATAGAGAGAATGTTCTACAGCTGTTCCATCTCTCTTACCATAGTTAAAAAGGGAATGATAGAAGTCATGCATGCCTCTTCCTACTTGGGAGAGGGAAGTAAGTATGCTCCATCAATTGGAGGAGAATATGGTGATTCAGTATAAAGACAAAGCCAGAAAACCCTAAGGGCCAAATATGTACTTCTTGACTGGCTGCAGTGGCTCACGTCTGTAATCCCAGCGCTTTGGGAGGCCAAGGCAGGTGGATTATTGAGATCAGGAGTTCGAGACAAGCCTGGCCAACACGGTGAAACCCTGTCTCTACTAAAAATACAAAAATTATCTGGGTGTGGTGGCACACACCTGTAATCCCATCTACTCTTGGAGGCTGAGGCAGGAAAATCACTTGAACCCAGGAGGTAAAGGGTGCAGTGAACCAAGATCCCACCACTTCACTCCAGCCTGGGCAACAGAGCAAGACTGGCTCAAAAAAAAAAAAAGTACTTCTGTAACCGAACAAGACTGGACAACCAAACACATTAGAATATCAACAAATGGAAAGGGTGTGAGCGCTCTTCTGTCAAGTAACCTCTCTCTCTGGGCCATGCAGCAGTCCCCAAGTCCTGGAAACCAGCTCCTGCCATAGCTTCAAAGCACACCCAGGACAAATCCTTCACCCCTAAATCCTTCAATTAAAAGACTTCACAGTAAACCCCAGGTTCTACAGTTTCCTTGGGAGCCAGGCAAACAGGATGTAGTGACAATGGAACCTAGGGTTGGGGCTGAAGATTTGAGAGACAGCAAGTGACTTCAGCAAGAGGCATTCACTAGAAGTGGAGCAGATGCTGCTGGGGAAGGAGGCTGGTGGAAGAAGCTTTGAACATCTGGAATTCAAAGTGTCCTCAGGATGCATTTGAAAGGTTTAGTTGGCATGGGAAAAGCAGAATGGCAAGAATACAACAATGAATGAAACCAAGTCCCTAAGTAGTTGTTTAATAAGGACAGAGTTTCAGTTTTACAAGATGGACGACTTCTAGAGATGGATGATGGTCTTGATGGTTGCACAACATTATGAATTTATTTTAAATCACTGAACTGTATACTTTGAAATGGTCAATATGGTCAATTTTATGTGTATTTTACAAGAAAAAAATGTTTTTTTAATGGTAGCTCAGAAACACTAAAAAAAATTGATGAGAAGCAAAGATGAACTTGGGCAACCAGTAGTTGAACAAAACCAAAGTGACAAAATGTTGCATTCATCATCAGTATTAGGGAGAGAGCTCCCACATTCTTTGGGTTTTGATTTCTAGTTTCTAAGCACACAATGACGGTTTCTAGTGTACGTTATCCAAATACATGACAGGATCATTTTCACAAAAACCATCACTAAATATATGAGTTCCCCCAAAAAAGAAGTAGGAATCCAACTTTAGTGAGGACCTTAAGGGTCGGAGGGGTGAAATGATCTACCCAAAGACACAGCTGGGAAGTGGCAGAGCAGGACTGTCAGCAGGCCTGACTCCAGCCACAAGCTTTCTGTTATCCCGTCAGGGCCTGGGCTCGCAGTAGTTACTAAATCAATACTTTATTTTTATTTTTATTTATTTATTTATTTATTTATTTGAGGCAAGGCCTTGCTCTTGACCAGGCTGAAGTGCAGAGGCATAGCACAGCTCACTGTGCCCTCTACCTCCTGGGCTCAAGTGATCCTCCCGCCTTAGCCTCCAGAGTCGCTGGGACTACCGGTGCACGCCACTACACCCAACTAATTATTTTATTTTTTCTGGGGACGGGGTCTCCCTATGTTGCCCAAGCTACAGTCAATAATACCTTTTATTAAAGGCAAAAATAACCAAAGCCCCTCATCTGCTGCTTGCATTCTGGGAAAAGGAGACAAATGATAAACATACAGGCAAATAATATATAAATCCCACCTCTGAGGTCAGGACGGGATCAGCACTATTTAAGGGGACAGGGCAAGATAACAGCGCAAAGAAGACAGGTGGTTAGACAGTTCCTTTGAGCAGAGGCCTCCATAAAATGCAGGAAGCTAATGTTACCCAGAAAAGCCTGTGTGAGAAGCAAGGGGCCCCAAGCAACTAGTGTGGTTCACACTTGCATTATCTTTGCCCCGTATCAGCATAACTGCCTCCTACCTGGGCTGCTTCCTCTCCAATTCATTTCCCAGGAGAGGAGGAGTTTCCTCTTTTCCAGTTCATTTCCCAGACTGCCACAAAGCCAGGTTTGGAACTGGTGCCTACTAATGCTTTCCCACAACCTAAAAGAGGTCTGAAGACAGATAGGTGCTCTGAGTCATAATGAGCTGTTATCACTGGTGGACGCTGGCCGCGGGACTTCCACTGTCTGTGCCCAGAGGGGTTCTGCACAGGACGAATGAGGAGAAGCCTCCATATTTCCACAGAGCTCCTTTCATATCTGAAATGCCCCATGCAGGTATGGCAGGACACACAGAGCAATCGGGAGAGGGATGGCAGGCGGCATCCCAGACCCATGACGGCACAGCAGAATAGAATGTCACATGGTGTCATTCATAACTTTTGCCTCAGTTGGCAGAAAGCCACGTCTCTCTACACTTACCCAAAAGAGACTCTTAGTCCTGTGCTACTAACCTCGCTGTATTTGATAAGCCCTCTCCATTACAGCTTCCCATCAGATTCACTCCACCTTGAGAGAACAGACAAGTGATTTTCCCAAGTCAGTTTTACTGGTTTTCCGCTGGTTTTCTCTTGATGCTTCCCTGGGGCACTCCCACGCCTCCCCCGCCCCCAGCCTGCTCCCCACACAGCCTCCCCCTACCCGTCGGCAGCTCTTTTCTTCTGTTCTTAGGTTTCTATGGAACATATATTCAACTACAAATACTGCTTAGACAATTTTTTGAGTTCAGTACATGATGATATCTGAAATGAACTGGTGATCCAGTGTTCCCATAAAAGCAAGAAAGAAGACTGCAGGTCGCAGCCGGGGTCTTGAGGAAGGTGTGGCTAGACAGAACTAGAGCAAAACCACTGTAAGTGGCGAGCTGAAGATGAAAAATCCTGCACCTGGAGTTTCCATGTCACTCAGAGTGAGAGGCAGAGACCTCAGCTTACAAGGCCTTAGTGGCCAGTCCTCTCTCTTCCAGGCCTCATCCCCCACACCCCCGGCTCACTCCACCACAGACACACTTGGCACCCTTCGGTTCTTGAACACCAAAGCCCACACTCCGGCCCAGGTCTGTGGACTTGCTATTCCCCCTACTTTGCCCAATCTTCTTCCAGATGGCATTTCTCACTCCCTCAGCTCCTTCATGTCTGCACCCAGGTGTCATTTTTCCTGGAGGGCTTCCTGACCACCATATGAAAACCACAACATTCCCAATGCCATTCCAGTACTTCTCATCCCCTTTTCTCACCTGATGTCTCTCCACAGTATGCATCACCTGATATATTCAGTTATCTCTCTATGCAAAATGTCTATCTCAACCCACTATGTTGTATGCTCCATAAGAGCAAAGTCAGCTGGGCGCCGTGGCTCATGCCTGTAATCCCAGCACTTTGGTAGGCCGAGGTGGGCAGATTACAAGGTCAGGAGTTCAAGACCAGCCTGGCCAACATAGTGAAACCCCATCTCTACTAAAAATATAAAAATTAGCCAAGCGTGGTGGTGCATGCCTGTAGTCCCAGCTACTCAGGAGGCTGAGGCAGGAGAATTGCTTGAACCCAGGAGGCAGAGGTTGCAGTGAGCTGAGATTGCACCACTGCACTTCACCCTGGGCAACAGAGTGAGAGTCTGTCTCAAAAAAAAAAAAAAAGAGCAAAGCCACCGTGTAATTCACCACTCTTTCCCTAGCACCTAGAATAGGGCCCGGCATGCGTAATGTCTTAGTCTGCTCAGGATGCCATAACGAAATACCATCAACTGAGTGTCTTACACAACAGAAATCTATTTCTTACAGTTCCGGAGGCTGTGAGTCCAATATCAAGGTCCACACAAGGTATATTGTATTCTGATGCCTCATCTGTTGACTTTGCTCACATGACCTCTTCTTTGTATGAGTGTGGGGAGAGAGAGGAAGCAAGCTCTCTGGTATCTCTTCTTATAGGGGGCACTAATCCCATTATGGAGGCCCCACCCTCATGACCTCATCTAACCCTAATCATCTCCCAAATGCCCACCTCCCAATACCATCCCATCAAAGGTTAGGGCTTCCACATATCAGTGGTGGAGGGACACATTCAGTCCGTAGCACCAAAGCTACTCAATAAATATTGCTGAATTTGTGAATGAATGAATATTTGCTCCTGCCTGCACCCTGAACTTCCAGGCCTGACACTCTGGGTATCTGTGCCTCTGTGCCATTGCATTGTCTTGGTTTTCTTGTTGGAAAAACTATAAACTCATCGTAGAATTTGATGGAGTAGCGAATCATGCTACAATATGGGTGACCCCTACAGACATTCTGCTAAGTGAAAGAAGCCAGTCACTGAAGACCACATATTATATGATTCCATTTATATGACACGTCCAGAATTGGCAAACCTATAGACAGAAAGCAGATTAGTGGGGCTGTGGGGGCAGAGAACGAGGAGGCAGTGCTAATGGGTGTGGGATTTCTTTGGGTGATGGTGGAAATGTTCTGGAATTAGTGGTGCAATGTGCACAATTTTTTGAACATCCTTAAAACCAGCTGAATTGTACCCTTTAAAATGGCGAATGTTATGGTATGTGAATTATACCTGAAAAAAATTCACAATGAAGCTGGTGTGAATGCAAAGTCTTTTCCTGGACCACCTCTGAGAACAAAACCATTTAAATGAAAACACGGAATGAAAAACCTTGGTTTTTCCGTGGAGCCTGGTGGTTGGTTTGTTCATTTTCCTCTCTTCCTACAATGTTTTCAGTCCACTACCAGAGTGGTCAGAACAGACATATTTGCTCCCAAATAGATACCTCAGCAGGATAAAATAAAATCTTCTTATCCTGTCCACGCTCTCCATCCAGTGCCCTCGGCTTGACTTTCCTACCCACCACATTCCCAGCCAGGCTCCAGCACATCACATTCTGTCTCAGAGCTCTCCTGTGTGGCCTGTGCATATGTGTTCCTTCCTTCCCCGGTTCCCACTCCTCCTTCAGATTCAACCTCAGCCCCAGCATCTGTGGCGGGGGTGCCAGATGCTTCAAGTGGCACCAGCGCTGCGAGCCTCCCGTCCAACGCCTGGCCCACTCCTCCTGGCCTTGTCTCCTTCTGATCCAGGAGTGAACCAAGCACTGGGCGCCTGGATTCTGGCTCCAACATCCCTGCCTGGCACAGAGTAGTCCCAAGAATAGATCCTCCGTGGGATATCCCAGTGGTTCAGATGGAATTTATTGGACAGGCCACATTCAATCACCATATGCCAGAAAAATGACCAAACTTTTTTTTCTCTTTGTGCTCAGGTAGACACAATTGCTTTGCTTCTATTTTTAGTGACATTAAACATGCTTTGGGAAATGAGGTCATGTTTCTGAGTTAGCATTCCTGCCTTTTCTCCTTCCAAAGAGGGCGTTATGAATTCCCTAGAGTACTGTACAAATCAAGAGAAAACAGGATTGTACAGATTTTACATGATGCTTTTGAGTCTACTGGTCATTTTAATAAGAGTTTGTTGTTTGGTTGCCAGAAATCCTGGGTTATTCAAAGACAGCTTTGCCAAAGAAAATTAACCAGTGAGGGCTGGAAATCCAGTCATGCTTACATAAGTCAGTGAGTAATGCGAGAGGACTTAGCATTAGAAAGGAAAAACGTGACTCAGGCCCCCGGATAGTGTAGGGGCACATCTTGAGCTGCACCCACCATTTCAAGGAATATTAAGACCACATGAGGTTTGTTGAGAGTTGTTTGGGCGTGCTCGGCTGTAATGTGCTATGGCCGGTGAAGGGTGAGATGTGCTATGTACGTTGGTGGGTTTCTTAGGTCGGTTGATATTCTGGTGGACTACATCGATGACCACCTTTGATCAAACATCCTCTCTTGCAACAATTTTTTTTTTTTTTTGAGACGGAGTCTTGCTGTGTCACCCAGGATAGAGTGCAGTGGCACAGTCTTGGCTCACTGCAACGTCTGCATCCTGGGTTCAAGCAATTCTTATGCCTCAGCCTCCTGAGTAGCTGGGATGACAGGTGCGCACTACCACGCCCAGCTAATTTTTTGTATTTTTAGTAGAGACAGGGTTTCGCCATGTTGGCCAGGCTGGTCTCGAGCTCCTGACCTCAGATGATCTGTCCACCTCAGCCTCCCAAAGTGGTGGAATTACAGAGGTGAGCCACCACGCCCGGATCTTCCAACATTTTATAGAAAATATGGAAAGACAGTGAGCTGGCTGTAGCAGCATATAGATTAAACTGAACGCATGCTAATAATTAGTGTATTTTAATAGAAGCTCAGCTCTAGATACAATAATAGGAAACTTGTGACATAAACTTGTGAAACACTCCATCATAAAAGTGATCACACTGAAGAAGGAAATAATATAAAAAGGGAACAGAGCAAAAAATGCCAAAATACACTCTGATGCCCTTGTTCCTTTTTTCTGTCTTCCAACTCTTGCTGCTCTTCCAATCAGTTAATATTCCTTCTGCTTTTCCTTTACTTTTCTGAGTTGTTCTTGATGTTCTGCCCCTCACCCTCATCTACCAGGCTTCCTGGTAGTGAACTGAGGGTATGACCCCAGTTCTCGCGCCTGCTGCTGGGAGAGCGTGGACAGGTCATGGCTCTAAACTCTCTTTCTCACCTGTACAGCTGGACATGGTGCCACCTTCCTCCCAGGCTTATTGTGAGATGGCAGCAGGCACTGAGCTGGGAGGTGCTCAGTTCCTCTCCTGTTCATTCATGTCAGAAAATGTGAAAATATGAAGCACCCACTCAGTGCTGGGCACTGGTGTCCCGACAAAGAAGCCTGGTTCCTGTGCTCGGGGACTGCTAACCTCATGGCACAGCAGCCAGGCAGGAATTACACAAGATGGGGCTCCTCGCGCTTCCCTCGCTCTGGGCCTCTTCCTCCTCCTCTCCCTCTCCTTCTGCATCTAAACACTCAAGGCCAGTGCTGGAAAACACAGGGAGCAGGCAAAGGGAGTCCTGAGCGCCTCATACCTCTTCACCTCAACCTCACCTCCCTCTCCTGTGTGCCCTGCTCTTTTCTCCACCCTGTCCCCAGCTCTGTGGTGTTCAGGAAACATTAACCGTGCACCTTGCTTGTGAGGCAGCCCCTCTGCAGGGTCCTGAGAAATTGAAGATAATGGGAATAACAGCAACACCTCTGCTTGTAAGGAGGTTGAAGAATAGGATGATACGCAAACATAATAAATATAATTTCAATATAAAAGCGAGAGTCCTAAAGTCAAGGAAACCTATCTAAGTCATTAGTTCCTTCCAACTGCCCAGATATTGTCTTCTATGAACAGGGCTTCTCTGGGTTACCACCATGGCTTTATGCCCCAGGCGGGACAGGCACTGCCCTCCTGCTTGGTCTTATGCCTGGAATGAAATCTCTTTTTTTTTTCTTTTCTTCCCTCATTGTTTTTATCCCCAAGCACATTCCAGAGCTCAGCTCCCAGCCAGATCGACCTGTCACATGGCATTGTTGGTTCTTCCCATTTGGGCCATACTGTTTCCTCAACATCCTTCCTGCTCTTGAGGAAGGTCTCACCCCACAGTGACCCTGGGATTCCCTCGTGTGTGTGTGCGCGTGTGCGTGCGTGTATGTGTGTGTGTGACAGAAAGAAACAGAGACAGAGAGAGTGTTTACAAAGAGAACTGACTTTCTCCCACCTCTTTAGAAAGGATGATGCCGACTGGGCAGCTGTCAGCAGCACTTACCATTCTCACTGTCCTTGGTAGTGCCCTCTGAGCACTGCTGGCCTCTTCACACAGAAAGAAAACCAAAGGGCTTTCTTCACAACCAACACCTAACACCTCTCCCAAGTTTACCTGTATTTTAACACAGGATTTTAATTTCTGTATGGGGCACTGGGTTCATATTTTGGAAAAATCAGTCCTGCAACTGTCTCTGAAATCATAGCCACAAAGTCATTCATTTTAAGCTCCAATTGGGATGGTGAGAAACTCAAAACCAAGCCTAATAATAGTAACAGCAATAATAATAATAATAATAATAATAAAACTGTCACTAGTTGAGCACTTCGTAGGCATCAAACACTTCTTAATTTTAAATGCTTTAGAAACACTATCTTATTTAATCTTCACTAAAACTCTATGAGGCATTATTGCTTCTACTTTACACGTGATGAAAGAGAGAGTCAGGAACATTATAATTGCCCAAGACCACACACAGGGCCAAGACCTAACTGTGCTCTGGGCATGCTCAAAACCTTTAATGACTGTACAGATCCCCATATGGGCCAGTTATTGACGTAAAAGAGATATTTACCCTGAAGAAAAGATGACCTCAGGGGACATGCTATACTCTTCAAATCGAAGAGTGGCTTTCATCTGTACAAGTTTCCGTGGCTCCAGAGATGGACAAATTTGGGGTTCATTATTTTAAAAATTCAATAATTGGAACAGTACTCATTTTAATTCATTGATCACCAAATAAGTGCAGAACCCGTCACATCCACACCATTCCAGCCAATTCCCAGATAGACCTGAAAATGAGACATTATCATCCACCGTCATAAAGCAGGACAGAGGACCCACAGAGGGTATGTAACTTGTCTAAAGTTCTTGGCAAATGCAAGTGTCAGGAATGGAACCCAGGGCACCACTTGATTTTCCCTAAGCTGTGCTGCCCGCAACTTTGGAGTAAAGGGACTGAAGTCAACCCTTTGCTTGAGATTCTAAAGACCATGCTCAGCGCTCATCAGGGTCCAGTGTCCTGAGGTCTCTCTTCAGGCTTCTCACTGTTTTTTGTTTGTTTGTTTGTTTTTTGAGACGGAGTCTCGCTCTGTCGCCCAGGCTGGAGTGCAGTGGCCGGATCTCAGCTCACTGCAAGCTCCGCCTCCCGGGTTTATGCCATTCTCCTGCCTCAGCCTCCCGAGTAGCTGGGACTACAGGCGCCCGCCACCTCGCCCGGCTAGATTTTTGTATTTTTTAGTAGAGACGGGGTTTCACCGTGTTAGCCAGGATGGTCTCGATCTGCTGACCTCATGATCCGCCCATTTCGGCCTCCCAAAGTGCTGGGATTACAGGCTTGAGCCACCGCGCCCGGCCTGCTCACTGTTTTATGCTCTCCAGTGCATGGCATTCTCACAGCCTGGCTGGAGGTGGGCAGCACGCAGCCCTCACACACACACTTGGGCAAACACTCCTACTAGCCTGCACAGGATCAATACACACAGCATGAATTACAGAATAGAGATATATACATTCAGCAAAAAGGATATAATCTTACACTTATCTACTTCTTTTCAGTTAATGACAGTCACCTGAGTTCTGCCCTTTATTTTGTTTCGAGGTGCTGTCTCAGATAGAATCCCTAGACGTTAATTTGATTAAACTAACACCCTCTGGTCAGAAGTAATTGAGAAACATGAGTTTATTTATAAAAAATAAATGGGAACTATTTATTTTTATCATATTGTATTTTTACTATTGCTTGCTTACCTTCATTAAAGGTTTTTAAAAATAAAAACGAGTTTTTAAATCCCATTTCTAAATATTTGGACTTAGGGTGATATTGTCAATGAACAGTTCAATGGGTTATCATTACTTTATTGCTGTGCAGAGCCTTTGCCACAGTAACTTGGAAAAATGCATCATAGAAACCCCAACCACAAAATTACAGATTGTTGCATTTGTGAAGAATAACACCCAATTTATTTTCTTTGCCTATTATTAAAAGAGGAGCATGCTACAGTCTTCCTCATACTGAAGAGATTATAAACGGCTGCACACATTTGCTGTTCTGTAGAACAATTATAGTAGTTGGCAGGCATCCACCACTGGAGGGGTCACAAAGAAAACGCCAGTTAGAAATAGGTCAGTGGAGTTTTTTTCGTTTTTTTGTTTTTTTCAGATGGAATCTCGCTTTGTTGCCCAGGCTGGAGTGCAGTGGTCTGATCTCGGCTCACTACAACCTCTGCCTCCCAGGCTCAAGCAATTCTCCTACCTCGGCCTCCCAGGCTCAAGCAATTCTCCTACCTCTGCCTCCCAGGCTCAAGCAATTCTCCTACCTCGGCCTCCCAGGCTCAAGCAATTCTCCTACCTCGGCCTCCCAGGCTCAAGCAATTCTCCTACCTCGGCCTCCCAGGCTCAAGCAATTCGCCTACCTCGGCCTCCCAGGCTCAAGCAATTCGCCTACCTCGGCCTCCCAGGCTCAAGCAATTCTCCTACCTCGGCCTCCCAGGCTCAAGCAATTCGCCTACCTCGGCCTCCCAGGTGGTTAGGATTATAGGCACCCAACACCACGCCCAGCTAATTTTGTGTAGGTCACAGGAGATTCTGAAGGAAAATTAGGAATGGATCCATAAAAAGCAAAATGGATTTCATGTGATTACAACTGAATTGAAGCGTCATCTGTTAAAATCTTACATTTTGCTCATTTCCCAAACCATTTCAAATGTTCTCTTGATAGAGATGCATTGGATATATTAGATAGTTATAAAATGAAAAAAAATGTTTATTTACTCATCAATTATAAAAATGGATGTTTTTGAATCACCAAAAATGAATTTTGTAATCGGGGATGCAAATAATAATATTCAAATGTATATTTCATTCAGAACTCAATGAATCCTAAATCTAAACAAATCGTGATTGTTCACATTTCTATAATCTTTATAAATATAATTGCTAAGTTATTTACATAAAGAATTCAAAAATTTGAAAACCATTTAGGGTAGGAATATGGCTCAGCAGACATATTCTTTTTTTTTATTTTTTTATTTTTTTTTGAAATAAGAGTCTAGCTCTGCTGCCAGGCTGGAGTGCAGTGGTGTGATCATGGCTCACTGCAGCCTCGAACTCCTGGGCTGACGCAATCTTCCCACCTCAGTCTCCTGGGTAACTGGGACTACAGGACTACAGGCATGTTCCACCGTGCCCAGCTAATTTTTTTTTTTTTTTTTTTTTTCAGAGATGAGGTCTCGTCATGTTGCCCAGGCTGGATAGAAAACATATTTTTAAATTCATTGGTAATTAAAACTGTGATATGTATGTTTGGCTTTTAGGCCTTTGTCACTTTTCCAGTTTTCTGAATATTTTCCAATTTTGGTTTAAATAATCTGAAAATATTATAGCTACAAAATTCATATTGAAAGTAATAAAAGGTGGTCATTCTCAGAAAACCCTCTACTGACACATCCAATCAGTCACCATGTCGAAGTGTTTGACCACGTTTGGCTCCATTGCCACCTCCTGTTGGTACTGGCACAGCTCTCTCCTGTCCCTTACTCAGGCCACCACTTGGGGCTCTAGCTGTTCTCACTGCCCCACAGCCTTTCTCCTCCAATCAACTCTTCATACTATCATCAAGTTATTGTATAATCGAGTGTAACTAAATCCCTCCCCAGCATCAAGATATTTTTAGTAGTTCAAGTTACCTGCATCGTAATGTCCAAATGTTTCCCAGCTTTGTCTCCATCCCTCCTTCCTGAACAGCCCCAGAGCTCTGCAGGCCTGTTCGTGCCTTTGTACTTCTTTTTCTGCACCTTTCTCAGCCCATTCTGTTTCCTCCTGCAGCATCTGGCTCCTCCTTCCATGTTCAATTTTGATGGCCCACCCTTGATAGCCCCACTCAAATGTCACTTCAAAATTGTCTCTCTCCCCCGACACTGTTTACGGAAAAACAGCAGTAAGTCCAGGAGAAATGACGTTTCTATCTCCTTTCTTACTCTCTCTGAATAATTTGTATATCCACCCATCCCAGCTCTTTCTATATTACACAAACCACATATTTACTTGCTATACCCCTCTCTGGAGACATTCAAGAGCAGAAAACATGTCTCTATATCCCTTGTTCACACCATCACCCTCTTCCCAACCCCAGTGCCTGGCACAGAACCCAGCAAATGTGTATGCAAATGAGGATGGTGATCAGTAAGAAGGGTCATTGCAAGGTCTTTCTGTGGAGGGTTGGTAAAAAGCTAGAACTTCAGCCTTAAATCATATAATGGAAGAATTCTGATCTCATACTTAAGTGGCTAAGTGCATGAATGGGGTGTTGGAAACACTCTTTCACATTTCAGGAGGTAGCAGTAAAAGACATCGGAGATGGGAAGACTCAACTAACATTCCTGATTTTCCACCCATCAATCAGTGCTCAGCCAGAAGAGCAGAAGGCTTTCTCTAGCCAGGCCAGTGCAAGGTGACTTCCGCCTTCGTAGACATCTTCAGCATTTAACTTCCACTCGTCAGCGGCTACATAGGAATGAAATGCATTTACTCATAAACTATGGGAAGTCCCTCTTGATCACGCCCTCTTGTATGTCACTCTGTGTTCCACATCATTCACTGCCAAATAAGCGAATGCAGTGATGTTCACATGTGTGGCTTCTCATGACTACTCCCTATAACCACTTACCATCTCTGTACAAATTTAAATTGGGGGAAGAAAAGGGAGTCCTTCTTAACTTTTCTGTTTTGGGTTCATTTCTTTAATAATTCTCTTATTGGACAGATATTAATAAACTGGTTATTCGAGAAAGTTGTGAGTTGATTTATCCTTTCACAGCAAACTCCAAAACAATTTTTCAAAGCCTAGGGAAGAGATGCACCCGTTCACTTTATATTAGTTTGGGAGGTATAATGGTGAAAAAAATAGGGTCTAAGAGGAGTTGGGATTCAGACTGTGGAAGACCAGAGAATGAAGGAATCATTGGCATTCATTGTATTGTAAAATACAATAATTTTTTTGTATTTTTAGTAGAGACAGGATTTCACCGTGTTAGCCAGGATGGTCTCGATCTCCTGACCTCTTGATCTGCCTGTCTCGGCCTCCCAAAGTGCTGGGATTACAGGCTTGAGCCAACGCGCCCGGTCGACATTTGTTTTTAACAAATCGAAGGTTTGTGGCAATCCTGCATCCAGCAAGTCTGTTGGCATCATTTTCCCAACAGCAAGTGCTCCATTAGCATGTCTCTGTGTCACGTTTTGGAAGTTCTCATAATATTTTAAACATTTTCATTGTTATTATATCTGCTTTGGTGATCTGTGATTACTAATCTATGGTGTCACTATTGTAATTGTTTTGGGGTGCCATGAACCGTGCCTAAGTAAGACAGTAAACTTAATCGATAAATGGTATGTTCTCTGACTGCTGTACTCTACCAACAGGCTGTTCTTGCCTCTCTCCGTCTCCTCCAGCCTCCCTTTTCCCTAAGACACAAAGTATTGAAATTAGGCCAGTTAGTAACCCTATAATGGCCTCTGACTGTTCAAGTGAAAGGAAGAGTTGCACATCTCTCACCTGAAATCAAAAGCTAGAAATGACTAAGCTTAGTGAGGAAGGCATGTTGAAAGCTAAGACAGGACGAAAGCAGGTCTCTTGTGACAAACAGCCAAGCTGTGAATGCAAATGAAGTGTTTTTGAAGGAAATTAAATAGTGCTATTCCAGTGAACACAGAAACTATAAGAAAGCAAAACAGCCTTATTACTGATTAGGAATCAATTTGAGTGGTCTGGATAGAAGATCAAACCAGCCACAACATCCCCTTAAGCCAAAGCCTAACCCAAACAAAGACCTAACTCTCTTCAAATCTATGAAGGCGCAGTGGCGGGCGCCTGTAGTCCCAGCTACTCGGGAGGCTGAGGCAGGAGAATGGTGTGAAGCCGGGAGGCAGAGCTTGCAGTGAGCTGAGATCGTGACACTCACTCCAGCCTGGGCGACAGAGCCAGACTCCGTCTCAAAAAAGAAAAAGTCTGTGAATGAAATGAGGTATTCGTGGACTTGCCATTCTAAGGGCTTCACTACGAAGCTGGAAGACCCTTTAGAGATTAGATGGTCCTCTGGTCACCCTGACCATTTCTTTTTGGTCCTCATAGATGGCTGGTTTTTAAACCATTTATCTGGGAAGATGCCATTCGCCTGTGTAGGGTGGTGGTTTGAGTTCAGGTGATGCAGCTTATTTGATCTCAGGAGTTTACCCAGTGGACAGCATGGTGCAGATAATTCAGCTCCTTAGCGGGAACTTGCAACTTAATCTGTCCCTTAAGCTTCAAATACACCTAAGTGACTTTGTAATTGTGATAAATAACATCTATAAAAACTAATACGAGACAACCGACATGAAAGATTATAAGTTGGAAAATATTGGTTACTCCATTTTAAAGACCTTTGAATTAAAATAAACCACCATCAACTAAGCATGGTTTAAACAGCCAACTGATTGGACACAGAGGATTAAGGTAACTTAATCCATGAAGAACCCAGTTTTCGAATTAAAGCAATGGGCTAAAGAGCCCTAACCTAACCCCTGTCCAATGTTCACTAAATGAATGAGTCAGGTATCATTAGCGGGATTTACTTTAAAAATGCATAGTAACAATTCCCTGTTCCAAAATAGGAAGTAAAGTTATTGATAATCTCTTATTACAACATTATCTATGGGTCCAGAGAATATGACGGTGAGATACTGTTAAGTAATAATGTGTGTAATCATCAGAGAAATGCATATTAAAACCACAATGAGACACCACTGTACCCCAGCCAGAAAGGCCATTATTAAAATGTCAAAAAACAATAGATGTTGGCATGGATGCGGTGAAAAGGAACATTTACACACTGCTGATGAGAATGTAAATTAGTACAACCTCTATGGAAAACAGTATGGAGATTCCTGAAAAAACTAAAAGTAGGTCTGCCATTCAATCCAGCAATCCTGCTACTGGGTATCCACCCAAAAGAAGAGAAGTCATTATATCAAAAGACACCTGCACAGATATGTTTACCACAGCACAATTCACAATTGCAAAGATATGGGCTGGGCGCGGTGGCTCATGCCTGTAATCCCAACACTTTGGGAGACTGAGGCAGGAGAATGGCGTGAACCCGGGAGGCGGAGTTTGCAGTGAGCTGAGATGGCGCCACTGCACCCCAGCCTGGGCGACAGGGTGAGACTTCGTTTCAAAAAAAAAAAAAAGATATGGAACCAATCGAAGTCCCCATCAACCAATGAGTGGATAAAAAAAGATGGTGTGTGTATACATATATATATATATATAAAACATGAAATATATATAAAATATAAAAATATGGTGTGTGTATATATATACACATACATACATACCACAGGCTACTACTCAGCCATTAAACAAAACAAAACAAAATAATATCTTTTGCAGCAATTTGGATGGAATTGGAGGTCATTATTCAAAGCGAAGTAACTCAGGAGTGGAAAACCAAATATACCATGTTCTCACTTGTAAGTAGGAGCTAAGCTATGGGTACACAAAAGCATACAGAGTGGTACAATGAAGACTGGAGATTCAGAAGCAGGGAAGATGGGAGGGGCATAACGTGCACTACTCAGGTGATAAGTGCACTAAAATTTCAGACTTCACCACTACACGGTTTATCCAAGTAACCAAAAACCACTTGTGTCCCTAAAACTATTAAAACTAAATAAATAAATTTCATATAGTATTTCAGGGTGATAAAATACCAAAGAATCAGAAACCAAAAGAAAGTATCATTTGCAAATATCAAATTGTAATCCATGCATTCAAAAAATACATAACATGAGTTTTCTATGGACAAGGCATGCAGCTGAATGCCTTATATTCTTTACATACTTATTAATAAGATTTTAAACAGAAACTTGTATGTATCAATTACCAAAGACACATCCATCTGTTAATTACTCCTTAGTACCCTTTATCATTTATCTAAAATATATATGTGTGTGTGTGTATATGTATGTGTGTATACATATATATATATCCTGTGTCTTATATATATATAAATTGCCCAATATAAGTCTTATATATATATAAGTCTTTAAGTCTTGCCCAATATAAGTCTTATATATATATCAGTTGCCCAGTACTTATTAATGCAATTTTAGAGTTGGTTTTGTAAGTAGGAACTAAATGTCTACTAATCAGTATGACTGCAAAATAAAACTCAGAATTGTAAAAAAATATATATATATATGTTAGTAACATGTGGATATAAAGACAATGTATTTCTGCCCACTGAGCAGGGCCACTGGAAAAGGCAAACACTTAGAAAGTCGTCTTTATAGCCACACATGACTAATTTTACTTAATATGATATCTGCAAAGTCCATGTGCTCTACTTGCCAAACTTCATCCTCCGAATTTAGAAAGATCTGATTCTGTATCTCAGCGGAAAGTTTGAGCTGAGCCTTCTCTAATGAAAGAAAAAGGGCGGAGTATGTGTACAAAAGGTACGTAGTACAAAAGGTACGTAGTACATGATTCTCTGTGAAGGACACATTTGCTTCCCACCTCTAGGCAGATAAAAGAACAACTTACAATGTCTCAGATCTGTTCTTTTTGTACTCTGCGTTTAGCCATCCTTTTCGTCTACTATGAGAAGGATCAATTCTACTCTTTCTGTTTTTTGCTGCTTTTTGCAGGGAGTTGGGGGATGGACAAGGGAGCATTTTAATTTTACATCAAAATACCAAGTTATTTGGCTGCATCTACATATGCCGGAAGTCACAATAATACGAGACCACTTTTATACAGCTTTTCTGATATTTATATTTTCTACAAGGATAGAGTTTTATATTTTCTACAACTTTTCCAGGGATTTGTTTTTTTTCTATTCACTCTACAAGCGTTTAAAAGTTATTCTTTCTAGAGGGTATAGAATTTATTCTTTCTATAGAACCTATTTTACTTGGTCTAGGAGCTTATGTAGGCTTCAAACTGTGTTTGGCTCTGAAAAGAATGAGTGCTTTATTTCTGCACTGTTTTTCTTCTTGCTGTGATTTCTTCCAAATCACCACATACTAGAAATAAGAATAACTTATAGTAAAGGTTCACACATAGATCATTTTTCCTGACTTTTTTTTTTTTTTTTAAATCTTCAGTCTGTTTGGCTCCAACTTTCCATTTCTACATGGGATTCCACCCCCAGGAGATTTAGTAAATGAGATAATTTAAAATCCTGGCTGGGCACAATGGCTCACACTTGTAATCCCAGCACTTCGGGAAGCTGAGGTGGGCACATTGCTTGAGCTCAGGAGTCCTAGACCAGCCTGGGCAAGAAGGCAAAAGCTCGTCTCTACAAAAAATATAAAAATTAGCTGGGGGACTAATTTTATATTTAGTGTGTGGGGGCACACACCTACAGTCTCAGCTACTCAAAAAGCTGAGCTGGGAGGTCAAGGCTGAGTGAGCCGTGATCATCCCACCACACTCCAGCCTGGATGACACAGTGAGACTTTGTCTCAAAAAAATAAATAAGAAGTAAATAAGTAAGTAAAATCCTAATGTGTTATGCTGGGTAATACATTTGTGTTATGTTATTCTCATGAAGAAGCTATCCGTTTGTTTTTCAGTGAAGGCAGCCGTCCCACATCATGTCTGAAGAGTACTGACTGCAGCGTCCGCCGATGTTAGGCAGCAAGCGTGTTCGTGTGGTTGTCATGCCCCTCATTTGGGTGTTTACACTAAGCTCGCTCTGGTGCTGCACACACGAGTCCCTCCTTCTCCCGCCCAAACCTTCCCTGGGCCACCCTGGGCTCCTCCAGCTGATCGCCATGCTGTCTGAGGAGCACCCCCACACGCCTGCACCCCTCAGTGCCTGGGGACCTGGGAATTGCTTTAAAATACCAACACAAGGCAAAGGGTCAGCATAAACACATGTGGCAGAACTTCAATCACTGTGGAATCTGCATCCTGAGTTTGTGAATGCTCCCGGTGAGATTTTTCTATACCACTGTACACGCCTGAAATTTTTCATGATGAAATTCTTAAAAAGAGGTCAAGAGGCACCGAGGTCAGGCAAGGATTACTGTCAGTTCCGGGTGAAGGAGGTGAACATCCAAGCATCTTGCCACAGACTCCAAATGTCTTCCCTTTGCCCCTGAGCCCCTGCTCACCCAACTCTCCGGCTCAGGTTGGCCTCTTTGGGCAAAAGGGCTGTGGTCACTTTGGCTGCAGGTGGAGTTGGCCCACAAGGAGCCCCCACAGGAACTGGGAGGAAGAGAGAGTACGGTCAGGGGGTTCATCCCCCCTGCAGCGTCACCAGGGCCTGGTTGTATCCTTCAGCCCAAGGTCACTGTCCTTCTCAGGGAGCCTGCTCTACATCGGGACTCTGCCCTTCAAGATTCAAGTAATTGCTCCTCCCCCACTCCCTCGGGTCTCGAGGGTCATGATGCCACGGCTACTACTTTCCCTAAGTCCCAGGATGGCTTCTCACGGTTCTGTTTCACCCTTTGCATATAAACCCATGATTGATCCTAACTGGACTGTGGGGTGCCTGTCTGGTAGAATCCTCCACACAGTTTGATCCATCCAGGAGGGAGAAGGGGAGTCAAACCGACTGTGACAGGTACAACGTGCCAGATTGGCAGAAAAGTACTGCAAAGCGCCATCAATGTGGGCTCCCTCCTTTCCTTCCCGAGTTCCTTCACGTGCACATGGAACATAGATCCCTTACCCTTCAGAAGCTGAAACAGTCAACAACGAGTCACCTTTTGCAGACCAGATGCAGACTGCAAATACCCTAAGGAATGACTCAGAATCACACATGCAGACTGACTTTCCTGTCTCCCAGGATGCAGTAAAATGGAGCCCAGAGCTGGGAGCTGCAGGGAAGCCAAGTCCACCGAGTTCCCCCAACTTGACGAGGACCTCGGATGCTCAGGAGGCATCCTGTTGCCTTTCGATGATTCTTTTCCTAAAGATACTGTGTGGTGCTCATCAGGACTCTAACCGCGCCCTCTCTTTCCATCTTAAATTTCCTATGTAATGGCCAAAGACACCAGATAAGCCTGTCCCCAAAACAGACTATGGCATACTTGGACATGCAGAGGGATGACAGTGGCAAAAAGAAAATCCCTGAAATTAACAAAGTGGAATTAGACAGCCAGGTTTGCAAGTAACTGCTTATTAGGCCAAGACAGTGGTAGGCAGCACCTTTCCTAGAACACCTGTGAAATGAGAGGCACTTTGGGATGCTAGAGTGATTCACACACTTAGAAAATACAGTGCCTCCCATGACTAGGCTTTGTGCTGTTTCTGGAGAAGGGAGACATAATAACAATGGTTGCTTTTTCTCAAGCACTCACTCTGTGTCAGATACGATGTTAAGTGTTTTACATGCATAATCCCTAACATTATTTCCTCATGATATGAAAAAAGTAACTGATTCAAGGCCACACAACTAGGAAATGGCAAAGCTGAGAGTCAAACCAAGGATGTCTGGCTCAAAAGTTTATGCTCTTGCCATTACACAACTTGTTTTCTCCTAAATGAGGTGGAAGGATATTTGTTGAGAGTTTTGTTTCATTCGGATGCAGAGGTATCGAAGAAAAAGAGGAAAGAGGGAGAAGCCATACAAGACAGGCCCTTCTCTCCCCTCTCCTGGCCACATGTGAAGGACCGGTTTTGAGCCTCTGACAACGTAAGATGAAGCCACAGTGTTCATGAAATACTGGGCAGGACTGAGTTCACACAGGGCCACCTCCCTTCCAGACAGCACAATAAGCACAGGCATCGGGAGAAGCCATTCACCAACCCTCACCACCCGATCCACAGGTTGCAGTCACCTTGGGCTCACAGGGACGTGGGGTGCAGGGGAGAAACGTCTTTCAGAGGGCACCAGCTGCAAAGGCCACGGCAGGGCTCCCGGACCAACAGGCTCAAATGGAAAGAACATGAACAAACTTGTTCCCAAGCCCATGTGAGATGTCACCTCTCCAAGGACACCCAGAAATAGCTGGGGAAGAATGTAAGCAGATGAGAGAAGCATGCAGGGTAAGGTCTTGTCAAGCAAGTTTGGAGTTTGGAGCCATGGAGATATGTGTGTACATATTCATTGACTTTTTTTTTTTTTTTTTTTTTTTTGTTGAGACGGAGTCTCGCTCTGTCGCCCAGGCTGGAGTGCAGTGGCCGGATCTCAGCTCACTGCAAGCTCCGCCTCCCGGGTTCCGCCATTCTCCTGCCTCAGCCTCCCGAGTAGCTGGGACTACAGGCGCCGCCACCTCGCCCGGCTAGTTTTTTGTATTTTTAGTAGAGACGGGGTTTCACCGTGTTAGCCAGGATGGTCTCGATCTCCTGACCTCGTGATCCGCCCGTCTCGGCCTCCCAAAGTGCTGGGATGACAGGCTTGAGCCACCGCGCCCGGCCCATTGACTTTATTTATCCTCATGAACTCCTGAAACCTAGGACAGGTGGAATATGGCTAATCCGCTTGTTCCTTCTTTGGGTCATGACTCTATTTCTGGGTTACTGGCACTAGGTCATGGCCCCAAGCCTATGTCCACCCCGTACCCCATCACCCGTGTTCGCTGCTCATTTCCTTCGCCCTCTACTGCACATCTGCTCATCCCTGGCTGTGCTGGTCTTCAGCTACGTGGACCCCACTGATCTGCCTGCTTTCCTGAACACTGGACTCTGCTCTACCACCTGAATTTTTAGTACTCCCATTGTGATTTCATCAAAAACATATATTTCTTCTTTGTCCCTGACTTCTGGCACAGAGCACCTAAAACTCTATGAATTTTCACCTAAATTCACCTAGAGCACCTAAAACTCCAGAGTCCTAGGCTTCGTTGCTTAGGAGTGATAGGAGTGTCTTTTGTTATTAATAAATAACCCTTTTTGGCCTTACCTCGGTATTCTTGGTATTCTTTTTTTTATTTTTTATTTTTTTGTTTTTTTTGAGACAGAGTCTCACACTGTCATCCAGGCTGGAGTGCAGTGGTGCGATCTTGGCTCACTGCAAGTTCTGCTTCTCGGGTTCACGCCATTCTGCCTCAGCCTCCCAAGTAGCTGGGACTACAGGCGCCCGCCACCAAGCCTGGCTAATTTTTTCTATTTTTAGTAAAGATGGGGTTTCATCGTGTTAGCCAGGATAGTCTGGATCTCCTGACCTCGTGATCCACCCGCCTTGGCCTCCCAAAGTGCTGGGATTACTGGTGTGAGCCACGGACCCGGCCTTCTTGGTATTCTTTAGATAGTTTCCCGATGGGGGTTGGTGGCCAGGGGAACCAATCACGTGATTAACGGGCTGGAACTTTCAGTCTCACTCCCGATCTCCAGGGAGGGGAGAGGTGCTGGAGATTGAGTTCCATCACCAATGGCCCTCTTTTCCACTACACTTCGGCCTGGGGCTCTGTCTTTGGCCTACCTATTCAGTTGTAGCAAGAATGCTGCCAAGTTAGTTTAAGTTTAGCGAGACTCCCCTACCTTTAATATCTGATCAGCTTGGCCTGCCATCAGCAAGAATCCCCTACCCTTGATGTCTCTCCTTGGGGATTTCCATGCATCGACCCCTCTGCTCCTGGACTAGAAATCCCAGCTCTCTTTGCCATATTGGGAATTGAGCCCAATTTCATCCCTATTGTGTAGTCATGACATCTATTGCAATAGCCCTAAACAAAGTCGTCCTCACCATTTAAACAAATGTCAGAATAATTTGTTCTTTAACACTTACAGTGTTATGACTTGCATAGGATCAGATTCATCATTAGGGCTGGGCGCAGTGGCTCACGCGTATAATCCCAGCACTTTGGGAGGCTGAGGCGGGTGGATCACCTGAGGTCAGGAGTTTGAGACCAGCTTGGCCAAGATGGTGAAACCCCATCTCTGCTAAAAATACAAAAAATTAGCCAGGTGTGGTGATGCACACCTGTAGTCCCAGCTACTCGGGAGGCTGAGGCAGAAGGATCACCTGAACCCGGGAGACAGAGGTTGTAGTGAGCCAAGATCATGTCACTGCACTCCAGACTGGGTGACAGAGCAAGAATCCTTCTCAAAAACAAACAGAAAGTTTCATCATTGGACTCCTGGACCTCTCATCTTATCACTGGATCACTCTCCTACCCAGACACACACCTTTGAAGCCTTTTTCTTCAGTTCTGACTGATTGATTAGGGATCCATTCATGAGTCCAACTCCTAAGCCAGTGCTCCAGGTAAAGACAGACTTTGACTTTTAAGATTCTGAGTATACTGTAGAAGCTGGGTTAGAGGAGTCCCAGGCTTCTCTGTTTATTAGATATAGAGGCTGGGTCAGAGTCCTAGGCTTCATTGCTTGCAAAGTACCATTAGTTAAGAGTATGGGAGCTTCTCGGTCACTGAAACCCACTTCCCAAGCCCTTGATGGCTGTGTGCTCCACCACTATGGCCACTAAGGCAGGCACTCACTCTGTCCACTTCATTCCTTATGACATAATTTTGCTAAGGATAATTTGGAACTTTGATGGCTTCCCCAAACAGGCTCCTTTGAGACCTCCCCCTTCCTATCGCCTCTGCCTCTCTTTCCTCCTTTTACCACCTTTGATCTTCCCTTCATTTCCTTTGAATCCTTTAATACGTTGCCTTTGAAACCCTTATTTCTCCACCATCCATCTATCCACTTCCACCAGAACTTTCCCTTCCCACTCAAGCCCCCCACCTCCCTACAATCACTGGAATCTTAGACCTCCTACCCACATCAGGAGCTCTCAAATGACCCCCAAAAGCCATCAGATATATAAGCAAATGAAAATCTTACAAGTCTCCTCCACAAATATTGGTGGAAAGCATTAGCCCTCATACTGAGCAGGTAACCTTACCTTATTCCATCTGTCAGAAACACAATGCAGATAAAAATAGGAAGCAGGGCAAAGATGAAAGCCAAGCATTTTATATAAACCTGTGAATTTTGTTTTACTCTTTTTACCTGACATGTGGCTAAAATATTAGAATGAAAGCTACAAGGTCTCCATTTGCATCTGTATGTAAGTTTACATATGTATGAATGTATGTATGCATGTATGTTATGTATGTATGGTATTTTTCTACCTCTGCATGGGATTGCCAAGTTAATTTATAAAATCCCTTAAAGGATTTCTATTCACATTGGCTTAGCGATAAATCAGAACTCATATAAATTCAGGCCGGATGCAGTGGTTCATGCCTGTAATCCCAGCACTTTGGGAAATATTTTGGAAATTATAAGAAGTTCCTAGAAAATGTGTCAATACCTGCATTGTCCATGACATGTCCTGGTATAATATTTTTAATCGTAATTCTAGTTACTGTTTTAAAATGTTACACATATAAAAGGAAAAGATCTTGGGCCCCTAAAATAGCTAAGGAAAACTCAAGCTGGGAACTGCTTAGGGCCAACCTGCCTCCCATTCTATTCAAAGTCACTCCTCTGCTCACTGAGATAGATGAATATCTGATTTGCCTCCTCCGGCTTAATCAGAAACTCAAAAGAATGCAACCACTTGTGTATCACCTATCTGTGACCTGGAAGCTCCCTCCCCACTTCCAGTCTTCCTGCCTTTGCTTAAAGTTGTCCCACCTTTCCAGACCAAACCAATTTATTTCTTACATATATTGATGGATGTCTCATGTCTCCCTTAATGTATAAAACCAACCTGTGCCCTGACCTCCTTGGGCACATGTCATCAGGACTTCCTGAGAGGCTGTGTCATAGACGCATCCTCAACCTTGGCAAAATTAACTTTCTAAATTAACTGAGATCTATCTCAAATTTTGGGGGTTCACACGTGCCACAGAAATAACAAAATTTCCTTGCCAGATAAACTTTCATTAGCTTTTTAACCACTTTAAGGCTTTTACATCATTTTTGTTTTACTTTCTACTGTGATGCTTTTCCAGAAGCATCTGTAATCAACTACAGGCCAAAGTGCTTGTCCTCAACAAACAGGGACTGCCTCAGAGACCCATGGAAAGAACTAAGCCAGGTACTCTGGGAACAGACTCCTAATGGCATTCCTTATTCACTTTGAAGCCACACTACTAGACTAAGAGTTTCCAGAGGCCAGGCACAGTGGCTCCCACCTCTAATCCAGCACTTTGGGAGGCCAAGGCAGGCGGATCACGAGGTCAGGAGATTGAGACCATCCTGGCTAACACGGTGAAACCCCATCTCTACAAAAAATACAAAAAATTAACCGGGTGTTGTGGCGGGCGCCTGTAATCCCAGCTACTTGGGAGGCTGAGGCAGGAGAATGGCATGAACCCAGGAGGCAGAGCTTGCAGTGAACCGAGATCTGGTCACTGCATTCCAGCCTGGCGACAGAGCGAGACTCCGTCTGAAAAAAAAAAGGAAGAGTTTCCAGAGATCTAGTAGAGAAGCTATGGATTCCTAAAATTGCTAAGCTCAGATCAAGCAGAACAAGAATTAATTACATGGGACTGAATGTACTAATAAATGATGATAATGGCTTTTGTTTGGAATATTGCTGTTGGATTTAAGAAATTTCTT